>NW_004567133.1:16575456-16636643 GCF_000260355.1 Condylura cristata | reverse complement strand
GGTAGTAGGGAATTTTGTAGGGAGAGAGTAAATTTGTAGAGAATTTAGAGAAACCTTGTTGCAAGCCCACCAAGGGGTGCGCCCTTTCCTGGAATGTAGGAGACTCCGAGACTGGGAGACGAAGCAGGAGCCTGGGGTCTGAAGTCCGAAGTCTGTTTATTAGGGCTGCCCATGGGTATATATAGGGTCCATAGTTGCAGGGAAAGACAGGAAATGTGCCGACGCAAAGGGTGGGGTGCGTGTTTGCACCAGGCCTGAGGCTTCTTGTAGCTTCTGCTTGAGCAAAGCAGTGGGCTGCAGCTGTTTGCAGGACAGAGCACACTGTGCTCTGCTGACTGGTTTGTTGGCCTCACTGGGAGTGCGCTCACCCATGCGCAACCTCAGCCAGGGTGGACAGGTGCACTTGAGGTCCTGCAGAGTTAGCCACAAAACCTAATCCTAATCCCTTGAGTAAAGCAATACCCAGAAAAGGTAAAGGAAATTTCTGGGTTCACTGAGCGAGTTGTATAGAACTCACCTTCCAAATGTCCAGGCCTGCGTTCCGTGTATTAAATTATGTCCCTACTTCAGGCTTTTCTTCTCATAAAGAAGTAAAGGGGCGAGTTAGACTAATTCATGTTTTATGGTGCAGAAGTGAATTAGGTCCTCGGCATTATCCCCCCAAGAACTGCCAGTCCCACCAGAGCTGGAGGACCCTAAGACACAGAGATGGAGGAGGTGGTGGGGTAAGTGTGTCCATGTGACCTTGGCCAAGCCACAAAACCTCATTGCCCCAGCTGTGAACACCTGTAAAGATCCTCCCTCGTTCATCAAATTACTGGGAGATTAATAAAATGAGACAGAAGAAATATTCTGTCGGCCTCGAATGAGCTGGGTCAATGTTTCCACTTTCTGTTCTTTTCCAAAATCCGTTTCTATCTCACTGATTCTTGACCTTATATTTAGAGTAAGTCCCATTTTCAATACCCCCACCCTCCTTACCCTTTTTCAATTTTCCCAGATAGCTAGTGCTCTAAGTTCTGATGAAATGAGAAGACCCACACCTAAGTGTATTTGACAAATGAATCTATTTATTTTCATTCCCATTCCTTGCCACGCATTCCAGGCTGCAACTATCTCCACAATCATATCTTGTGAAGAATACCTGAAGGTACCTTTCTGATTGACTTCCTCAATCTATATGCAGATTTGTGCTAAGCCAGTAAATAATTTGTAACAATTTGCATTGAGTTTATGGTTTCTCTAATCCAACCCTGATCATTTGTAAATTGTTTCTATTCATGTGCAGATCAACTGTAATAAGATTGCTAATAAAAGAGTGGTTAATAAAATTTATAATGGGAAGACAAAGCATAATTTAGAGGCAGGTATTTTTGACATAAGGGCTTTTCCAGGCTGTAGGCAAAAATAGATTAATAGAAGTCTATTTGCTTTTATTTTACATTCTAAAGAATACTTCACGGTGAAATGTGGTCTTGAATCCTATTTCTTCTTTGTAGGGTTTCACTGCTGGTGTTGAGTGATAGGATTTTCTCATGTCCTGAGAACATTTTCCAGGGAAAACTCAATCTCTTACCAGTTCAGTGTTACTGGTTAGGTGACAGTCCTGGTAACAAATATGAGTGGCTTGTGCACTTGTCTATTTACTTGTTCCAGAAACATTAATTGAGCACCTACTGTATTCCAGAGACCATAACGGGTCATAGAAACACCATCAGGAGGAAAACAGGGCTGTTTTCATCAAGCCAGACAGTCAAGCCTTGATATGGGTTGTTGACCATTCAGTCTTCAATGCCTAGAACAGCACCTAATACATTGTGTGTGATTAATAATATGGTTTGTGGAATAAATAAATCTACTGGAGAAGCTAGGCAATAAATCGTGCTATAGCTATCAAACCCCCTCTCACTCACCCATTACCCTGGGACTTTAGAACAAAGGCAAAGTCCATTTGGCCGAAAGAACCATAAAATAACACATTCATCACCTGAACCATGTCAGGCCATGGGAATCAGGTAAAGTTCCAGACCAAATCTGACTCCACAGAGAAGTTTTCATGAAGAGTGACATCCTCCTGTGAGGTTACAACTTCAGGGACCGGTCAGGTAAAATCTAAAACCAGCCCCTGCATCCACAGGGCAGGGAGAGACAGAAGAAAGCAGACCATCCAGAGCAGTGGGTGGCAGTTTCAGTAATCAAGGGAGCTGACTCGTGAAACTTCACAGTGGTGAAGAGAAAGAATTTCCCGCGTCAACCCCCCTGTGTCTCAAGAGTCTTATCAAGGCTCTAACTGTTCAGTGGCCTCTGCAGTCTAGATACACTCAACCACACTTTCTACACTGCACATTGTGTCCTTTGGTAGCTTCTGGAAAGACAAAGAACCAAGGCTCTAATGAACAGTCCCAGGGCAGATGGGTGGGTGTCACTGCTGGTGACCAGCTCAGCCTTTGACCACCCAGGCCAGCTCTTAAGTCAACAGGTGGTCACCTCATCTCGCATACCTTCCTCCATAACCCTGCTCACTCATAAGTTGGCCAAGACCGGAAGAGGTTTGAGCTAATATGCTTTGTGTTCATTGCAGCATACTGCAAGATGGGAAATGTTGTTCTTCGTTTGCAAATGAGAAAGCCATAATTCATGCAGAAGAGGTCTCTCTGTCTTCTTCCACATCCTGTGTTGGTGAAAGTCATTCTTTTTTTTTCAGTCTGTTGGGACGAGTGAGAGCCAAGAGCCCAGGATGCTTTACAGGCAGTACCCCATGTGAGTACAAACATCTGAGGCAGGAAGGTGCTCACTTTTTCCATCATGGCTTGAAAAAAAGTCTCTTCTGCCATCCTTTGAACCTCTTTGGAGAATCCTCGATTCCTCTTCCTTGGACCCTTTCACCTGGCCCAACACTTAATCACGCTCAGCCTCCATGCCAGAAAGGCATTCCTTCATCAGCCTGTGCTGTGGTGCTGGTCTCCTAGACTTACAAAACCAGCTCAGCTCTTCCTTTTAAATCATCTTCCACCTAGTTCCCAAGGGGAGGATGACGCCCCAGGGAGGAGAGTCTTCCAACTCTTTCTGTTCTCAGATTCAAAAACCCATTGCCATCACGGGCTTGCCACCCAGGAATCCAAGGGACAGGCAGTGGGGCCGAAGGTGGGGAGGCACTCCCCAGGGTAGCTGTCAAGAGCCTCTTGTGGGAACATGCCCTCAATCTCCACTCCTGACAGTCAGGCCATCTTCCCAGGCCCCATGGCGAACTCAGGAGGCTTCTGTCCACTTCCAGCTCACCCCCTTTTGTTCCTGGGGCTCAGAGACTTGAGCCAATGGCTTCTCAGCTGCCTTTTTCCCATGTTTTTTATCAAATAAAGAGTGATTGAGAGTGGGAATTGCAGATCAAAGGAGACAGTGAAATGTCATCAGCATTACATAATTTGTACGATCACTTGTCAGCACTGATCCCCTTAATACTATGCTTTTGACAGATGAACAAGGCAGGATTGGAGAATACTAAGAAGGAAAAGAGAAGGATAAAAAGACGACCATGTTTGATTACCCTCTGCAGTCCAAAGGATTTGAAAGTCATGACACTGGTTATTACTACGGTCTTTGGAGAGATGAACAGAAACTTAATCTATCTAATAAAATTGCCTCGAGAGATAAACTTAATCTAAACTTTCTTCCAGCTATCTCTCGGTATAATCTAATGGATTTTTCTCGGTCTCCATTGCGGCACAAGACAGCTGGGTGGCAGATAGACCCACCACGTTAATTAATCCACTTCACTCTCATCGAATGGACATGGTGTGTGAACAGAAGTTGGTGCCACGAATGCATTGGGGTCCCCTATTAACTAGAACTCATCTCATGGGATCATCACAGCCTTCTGGACTTGGGGCGTGAGCTGCCTGGATGTTAGTGGATGTGGCTTGCAGAACTCTAGAGCATGGAAACCTGCAAGTGGAAGGCAGGGGCCAGGCGTAGTTGGCCGCATCCTTTGAAGTGTTTCAGGGCTTTCCCGCAGAGAAGCAGCCGGGAGTGGAGAGACCAAGAGGTCACTCTGGTTCCTCTGTACCAGGGAGACACATGATGGGTAGGACAAAGAGCCACCTCGACACTGTAGTCCAGCCCAGAGACGGTGACTTTAAAACATGTTTCCTGGTCCACAGTCCACGCTGGTTGGCTGGACTTGCAGATGGAGAGAGGATGCTAAGTGAGGCCCCAGAAAACAAATCCGTCCCAGGAAGAGCTGGTGACCCCAAGTTCTCCAAGCTGTGTGCATGGCTTCTTTCCTTTCCTGGGTAGCCAGGTCAGAAATAAAGTCAGCCAGCTTGCACTTGGACCAAGAATATGCCGCTCGAGGACGACAGGGTTGGTGTGGCAGGCTCTCTGCCCTCGAAGGTGAGTGGTTTCTGTCAGCCTTTCCCCCCCGGGTCCATCGCCTCCCCCCGCCCCCAGAAAGGATGAAGAGAGGTGCTTGAAATGGAACCAAATCTTATTTCCAAGCCGTGGCCCCGTGATAGGAATCGCACAGGCACAAGTAGCAATCATTCGTGCACAAAGCAAGCAATTTCCTTCTCCATCCCGGGGGAGGGGACCTGCTGTCTTCTGCCCCCTTGTCTGGGATCTAGTTTTAATTTTTTCCTTTCTAGTGTATGCCTTCACATATGAGATAAGGGAATTGACATTTACACATACTTAATATGAGCTGGACACTCGCTGGTGATTTGGGTAATTATGTGAAGCTTTTTTCCTGCAGAAGGAGTGGAGATTCATCTTAGAGCGAGAGTGGCCATCGTTGACATGGCTGATGGTAGCGTTGATTTGATAAGGCTTCTTCAGAGTAAGTACAAGGACCCATGTCGCATCCCCAGTCTAATAGGGACAAGAGGAGGGATGGTGTTCCATGGTGGCGGGAAGATTCAGTGTTCAGGGGCATTGGAATGATCGTGCCACATCGCTCCACAGGGGAGGACTGAGGATGAGAACCGTCCCCACGACCTGAGTGAGGAGGCACTTGAGGACAAAGAAAAAAATCAGATGGGAACTAAAGTGTGTGCTGTGGGCTATGCAAGGTCAACACCTCACCCAGCTCCCAGAACAAAAAATACTCAGGAAAGGCAAGGCCACTCCAACTAAGGACACCCGCTCATTCATGTGTTCACCCGTCAACCCTTTATTCAAGAAACCTTATTGAGTGATTCTTGGACACCAAGGGACGGACAAGGGGCTGAGGTTCTCTCTATGAACAAGCCAAGCATCCCCCCTGCATCATTTAGCTTAAAATTTACTGAAAGAGATTAAACAAATCAAATAATCACAGCAGCTAATAATTAACTAACTCCTTTCAATTAACTCTACAATTGTGATGAGTACTTAGAATTAAATGCGTAAGCTATAACGCTGTGCTTGTCTATGGAGACACAGCTACGTCTGGGAGATTAATGAGGGAAAGATTTCCAAACCAAGCAGCACTACGTGGGAGTGGAGTGGTAGTGGGAGTTAGCCGCATGAAGGACAGATGGAAGTGTGTGTCTAGCAGAGGGAACAACATGTGTAAAGGTCCTGGGGTTGGACAATGAGAAGCTGGCCAAGCTCAGGGACTGAAAATCTCCAGGACTACTGTGTGTGAGAGAATGGGCCAAGATCAGACTCTATGGTCCCAGGTAGGGCAGGTCGTGTTGGGCCCTGTAAGGCACCCTGTAAGCTGTAGCCATCAGCCAAGCTGCAGGAAGTTATAGAAAATTTTTAAATGGGATCCTAACATGACCACATTTGCCAGATGTAAAGAATCTAAACACTTTACGAGCTCACCTACAGGGTAGGGTTCAGAGTCCTGTTCCTTCTGAACCATTTGTCGTCGATTTTAGGAGGGAGTCTCAAGGCAGGAGGCATATGTTGTGACATCCAGGTGGCCTGCTTTGAAGCCACTGTCACCACCGCAGCAAGCAGCCTGGCCTCTTTTTTGATGGACGTTACATGAACTCTTGAATCTGGATTATTCCTCCATAAACTGGAAATGCAATGGAGGTTGTCTAGCCCAGAACTCAGGATGGGATGGCTGCAGGGTCATGAGCTGGACTGAGCCCTGTTCAAAGTGATCATCGGCCACTTCTCTGCTCCTTTCTGACAGATGCCTGTCCCAGGGGCACTTTCTGAGCCCATGAGCACATGAGTCCCCAGTCACCTGGGAGGCACTTCCACAGCCCCTTGACGTAAGTCTTCTCTCGGAAGGTGATGAAAGCCTGTCATCTTAGACGAAAGCCTTCTGACACAGATGACGGCAAATCCCTTAACAAATGTCCTCCTGGTGCTAATAGAGGGCTACAATCTTCTCTGCACCCTGAGTCAACACAAAACAGGATGGCCCCTCCCTAGTCTTGCCATGGACAGAGCAGCTTGGATTTTATCTCACTCCTTCAGAGTCTCCAGTTTCACCCATGACCTAATCTATTAGCTCCTTTTTCAAATGCCCACTTCCCAAAATTTTTCTACTTCAACATCCAGAAGCAAACACGCTCTGGGCTTCTCAATGATGAAAAAAACTCACCAAAGAGAAATATCAAGACTCACTTTTTCCTTGGCAGGCAGGTAACTGAATTAGTTCACTGGACTCCCAAGATTTGGTTTTCTCAAAGGCTTGGCAGAGAAGTCAGGTTGGCACGAGAACAAAGTTGGTGCCAGGCATGAAGACAACGTGGGTTCAGCCTACCGAGGACCACAGGGTGGGGATGACAGCTCGGGGAGGGGGCTGGAGAGTCACCCCAGGGGGAGAAGACCTTGGACGGAGATGCGAGGCAAACAGACCTGTGTGTGCAAAGCTGGCTGATGCATTGATTTATTTAATTGTGCTTTTTCCCCTTAAAAAATATTTCTCATCAGTGTTATCAGCTTGGCCTCAAAATGACTTTCCTATTATTGCTTATAAACAGACCTTTATCACAGATAGCTTGCCTGCTGAATTAAGACACTGTGTTAGGCAGTATATTGCTTCTGTCTGGCAGATCAGCTGTTTGTAGGGAGATAATAATACCAAAAGCAACCACAACAATCAGCTACTGTAAATTAACTTAACTGTGTGAAATAATGCCTCCTCTATCAGATTAGCTTTCTGAATGACTTTATCCTTAAATTAAAGCTTGCTGGGGCTGAAGAGTAAATCATTTCAATGGTGCTGGGTTTTTCAGGTAATGTCTTCATATATTACTGTAATTTCAATCCGCCAAGGCATGCAGATGGCTTTGGTCTCTGGCTGCTTGTCTCCAGAACCCTCTCCTGCTCTGCCATTTTGTAATTACAGTGCGCCTGAGCGCCTGCCGCCGCTAGATTTCCCAGGGTGCCCTCGCAGCCGAGGCAATGTATCTTAAAATTATTATTCTTGTGTGGCCCTCGTAGCATAAATGTAAATCTTTTATGCTAACGCTGTCAGAGGGTTAGCTCTGGGGCTCCAAGGTGTGCTGATGTAGAAATCACCCGCCATCCATCAACTGTGGACCATTTGGGATCCAGAAAATGATTCGCTTTGGGGGAAGGGGAGAGGAAGGAAGCTCAATATTACTTTGAGTCTGAGTAGTATCAAACAAGTCCCTGGGTGGGTCTTTTTTGGGGAGGGGGTGTTTGTTTTTGGAAGTGGCAGGCAAGAGTTTTCTTTTCCGGGTGTCTCATTGTTCTGCAGCCCTCTGGTGTGGGAGTAGGAACATCTGCTACAGACAGAGGCCACATGAATCCTGAGTGATGTCCTCTGCAGGTTACCTTTCAGAGAGCAGGGAATGAAGTCCCACTCCAGAAAGGTCTCTGGACATTAGCCTTCTCTGTGAATTCCTACCTTGGAGAAGATAAAGTGGAGAAACACCTCTCCCCAACAAGGAGAGCAAGATGATAGGAATCTGAGCTGCTCACCCAGAGAGCCAAATCCCTACCTCCCACCTCTCTGGGGAGTGCTGTGCACACGTCAGGGATGGAGCTGAGTACCTGTTCTGCCAGGTTGGGAAGGGGAATAGCGAGAAATCAGATGACAAGGAGGCCACAGAGACAAGACTGGATCTCAAATGCAAGTCCGGTGTCTATAGAGAAGCCATCAGAACACACCATGGAGCAGAAATGTTTTTGAAGCAGGGAAAACACAGATCATAAGACCTCAGGAGTCCTTAGCAGCAGTACCAGTGATAAGAATAGTAAGAGGAATAATAATAATAGGAATAACAGCGACGTGACCATAGCAACAGCAGCAACAGCAGCGGTAATAGTAACTACCACAGCAGCTACTGTGTCAAACACTGCTCTCCAAGATTTAGATCCTGTCTACTCTCTTTACCAACCACTTCTGAGATCCTCCTGGTACACTAGTGGGAATGATCGCCAAGTCACTCTGCCTGGCTTAGAGCAGGCAGGGGTGAGTGTTCAGCTGTCACTGCCCATTTCTGGGCAAGCACTGCAATCAGACCACGGGAGCCTCGCCTCGCCCACTCTCTGGCACATGACGGGCAGTAATTAAGTGAGTGTTGGACTGAGCTCACGGGTATGTAGCTTGCCCAAGACATTTTCAGCAAGCAGGACCCTGCGGGGTTCGGTGGACCATGGCTGCCTATTTCATCATGTGAATTCTTCACCCACCAATCTTTTTTCCTGATTCCTGCATTTGTTGGCGATAATAAAAACAATGGCTCAACAGGAGAGTGCTTTATTTGTGTCCAGAGTCAGAAAAGCATATTAGATAAATCATCTCATTTTGTTCCTCCCCAAATGTCTTTTGTAGGGAGAACTGTTAAAGCTCTGGTTTACACGTTCGAAAACTGTAACACAAAGAGGTTAAGTCACCTGATCGGGGAGTAGGAAATAGAGCCAGAATCTGGGCCCAGCAGTTCAACTCTCCATCCTTTAAGCTGCTCATGGATGTGACCTTGGATATCTACTATACCAGTGTGAGTCTGGCACAGTGGCAAAGGGTATTAAAATTTGCAGTCTCCTAAGCCAATGTTTGTTTTAAATCATATTCATTATTTAATTCAAGTAGAGTAAGACTCCACGAGGAAGTGGTAACTATGCATCTACACTGAACCATGTTTGGGTGTACCTGGCCAACTGTGGACCCTACGGTGCCGTCCCATCACAGCCCTTGGGGTTTGCCTTTGTATTAGTCAGCTTTGCCTAGAATCTGCTGCGGTAACAAAAGAGCCATCAGCAGCAGCAGCTGTGTAGAACTGGAGGGGAAGATACAAAGCGAAACACGTCAGAAGGAGGTGCTTTCGCTCATGTGTGGAATATGATCAAACCAAGCCAAAATAAAACCTAGAACTCTGCCTATGCAGCTGAGGCAGCCAAGGGGGGATGAAAGGGGAGAGCAAAGGACAGAGGGGGCCCGCTGGACCATGAGGGGTGATGGTGGGTGCTCTGATGGTCGGTGTGGGATGTACCTAAGGATATCTGAGACACATACCGTGTTGTGAATCAATGTTAACTCGCTGAGTCCCAGTGACTTACTTCTATTACAACAAAGGTTTCTTTCTCATTTCTGTGACAAGTTGTGAAGACCCACTGGGCTTGGCTTTCTTGTGTGAAAGAGCAGCTCCTTCCAATACACCATGGCTCTAAAGACAGAAAGGGAAGAAGAACGTGGTTTGGCTCTTAGAGTGGCTGCTAAGACTCACCTGTCACACCACTCCAGTACCACCAGCCAAGCCTGGACTGATGTCAGTGAGGTGGGAACCAGAGCCCCCACAATCACCAGAGAGGGGGGAGGCACTCGTAGGGGCAGAGTGAGTGTGTTACAAATAGTGCAATGGCCCTGGCCCACCCTGACAGCTGCCACCACAGCAGTTGCATTCTCAGAACTCGGCACCAGAATACCCAGGGCTGGCATATGAAGCAGGTGAACAGACATGTGCAGAGTATACGCAGCAATGTGCCACCTGGTGTGGAAACAGAGGCCGCTCATCTTCTAGAAAGGTCTATGGATGAAACAGAAACAGGGCCACCCCGAAGCCCAGAGAGGGAGCGAGAAACTTCCTGTAGCTACTCTTTAAATGTGATCTTCCAGGGCTTCCCTAGTAATGCAAAGGATTAGGTCTCGGCACAATGAAGCTATTGGCAGCCACTGCAGCTTGAGTTCAATCCCAGGCCAGGGAGTGACCCACAGGGCACAGCAGATCTCTCCTGTCTTCCCCGCCGCTCCCCTCAGCAGTGGGTTTCAGTAGATCCACCTGTTTCTGCTCCCCACTCTGTCTCTGGTGAATCCTCTCACCCACCAAATCTCTGGCCTACACCCCAGCTCTTATATGCATAAGTAAATAAATCTTTAAAAAATAAAATAATGGGGCCCTCCCTGGTGGCGCAGCGGGTTAAAGCACAGCACTAAGCAGCTGAAACCACTTCTGCATGAGTTCGATTCCCGCCTGCCCCGGAGGTGACCACATGGCGCCACAGACCTCTCCTGACCCGCCCGCTGCTCCCCTCAGCAGTGTACTTCGTCGATCTGCCTGTTCTGCTCCCCACTCTGCCTCTGGTGAAGCCTCTCACCACCCCCCTGAGCCTCTGGCCTATACCCCAGTTCTGTATGCACAAATAAATAAATCTTTAAAAAAATAAAATAAAATAGAATAATGTAAATGTGATCTTCCGACTCCTACCAAGTCTAGAGCCCATCAGAGTCAGTTTCTATTTCGTAAGAAGGTGAAGCCTCCGAGAGGCCAAGTCAATTGTCTGTGGTCACACAGCCCAGAAGGGGAGATGCAGATTTCAGATCCTTTGATAGTGCCTTGTTTGGTACCTTTATTATAAGAAAATGCCTCCCCAAAGCATAATGAAGAAAAAAATAAATATTCATGCATCCACGATCCAGACTACGAAACAAAATTTCACAGATGTGACTGAAGACCCTGAATGTCCCTCCTGGACCCTATTTCTCGTCTCAACTACCTCCCCTGCTCAATAAGTACTGTTTTTTCTAAATTTATGTTTACCATTCCCATGCATTTATTTATACGTCTTCAAAAGGTGTACATAAACTTGTATGTGCTTTTAAATATGATAAAAGGGTGTCCTCCTGTATGTATTTCCTAAGTCTCTAAGTGTTTCTGAAGCTTCTTTCTCAAAGGTGCTGGTCTACTTGAAACTGGCATGGGGATTGAACCCAGCACAGGGACCCTGAGATACCCAGGCAGGAGATTTATAGCAACTCCTGCAGAATGAGCCCCTGCAATGGAGGGAAGAAAGCAAGACCAAAGAAGGAACAATGTATCGGCCACCCCTGGGGAGGCCTGGGGCTGGGATGGCCTCCAGAGATGCCCCAAATGGAGGCAGGGTTGGACTTTCAACCCCTTCATTGTCCAGGTTACGCATGGGAGCTGCTCCTGAGGAATCAGCAGGTCCCTGAGCGACGATGCTGTCTTGGTCAAAGGTATTTCCAGGAAAGACCCTGACAAAGCAGGCAGATTGAGGCCCTCCACCCCTACAGGTACCTGGACTGAGCCACCCAGTGGCCACCCCAAGTCCTGCCTCTTTCCAGCCAACGTCCAAGCAAGGGGCCTTCCAAGAAGGTGCTCATTTTAGAGGCATTAAGAGACTACCAGTTGTTAATCTCCCGTCTCAATTATAATGTGCACTCCAGAGAGGGAATGCCTTGCTTAAGATTTTTAGAGTAATAGGCCATTATATCCAAAGAGAAGAACTCTTCCCCAGGGGCCACTGACCTGGAGAGCTTTTTCACTTTTCTCTTCATTTTTAAAGCTTTCATGACCTGAGGTCTGAGAGCTGCGGTGTTACGTAAGAAACTGCAAGCAAAGAGACTTGAACTTGACTTGAAGTCTTTCTTTAATATTCAATAAAATTTTGGAGATTTATTGGTCTATGACAGAGACCAATTTCCTGTTACATGGACCAGAGAGGAGATTAAAAAAAGATTTTTAGAGCAGCGCCCATATTTCTTAAGAGAAGCAAAGGACGGAGCTCACCTAATTTTGCAGATCGTGCTGCTACTAGGTCCGGTCTTTTCCCTGGCCCGACCTGAAATGAGAAGGCTGGAGCTCAGCTGCAGTCTCCCCACAGGGGCCGTTGCAATTTTCCTCTGAGTAACAGCCCCGTAAGGATCATCTTCACAGCTATAAGGTCAAGGTTGGAAGTGGCTGAGTGTGGGAAGATTGAAGACCATGCCACGGGCTTTCAGTGATGTACACTGCCGTGCTCACAACAGCCAGGGGAGGGAGGTGCAATTCCAGCAGCCTTCTGAATTTCTAAGTTCTGCTGCAAAGATCTGGGACCGGCTGCAGGAAATATGGACGGAGCCCCAACAATAAGTCGCACGAACTATCCATCCCCAGTGTGTGCCTGCTAGGGTCAGCGTCTGAGTTTGTAGGCTGCCTCTGTGACCTTGGGCAAGTTACTTAACCTTCATGTGGCTCACCTGTAAAATATAGAGGCCTCTACTACCACATTGGGTAGACAGGAGATAACCCAGGTCGAGCTCTGAAACAAGGCTTTGTGCGGGTGACTCCCCAACACGCTCGTTCAGTTCTTTCTCTCCCCCAGTCCTGGATGGTCCACTACACCCATCCTCTTACCTCCACCTTTTATTATCATGTGATCTCACAATACAGACCAGATGCAGCCATGTAGCAACAGAGGGGAGAAGGTCTGGACAACACGCTCGTTCAGTTCTTTCTCTCCCCCAGTCCTGGATGGTCCACTACACCCATCCTCTTACCTCCACCTTTTATTATCATGTGATCTCACAATACAGACCAGATGCAGCCACGTAGCAACAGAGGGGAGAAGGTCTGGACATGTTCGGATAAAAGAGGGGGGTTACAGGGAAGACGTGACATTTGCACCAGCAGATGCAGAACACAGAGACAACATTCAAGACCTAGGAGGGGAATTTTTTGAACTGCACGAGGCATGAGAAGATTCAGGAGGCCTGACATGATTAAAAGTGGGTGTCACTACTTTGAGAACATCTGTCCCTGAGTTCCCCACTTCCTGAAAGAGAGCATGGGTCAGAACTGGGTCACTGGCCAGGAGGAATGAGTCGGGTCGCTCACTCGGGGTAGAAGACTCACCCACTTCCCCTGTACACATCTGCACAGACTCAAACCAAAGAGGAGGCGGCCATCCGCGGAGGGACGTGGCCACAGGCAGCCAGTAGGCCCCGCCTCGGTGAGTGGGGTCACGCCGCAGGGTCCAGACGAAGTCAAGACGAGGAAGCAGGCTCGATGCCTGAAAAGCATCAAAGTTTTCAGCAAGAATGAAAGTTTCTATCCAATGAGGTAGAAAGCGAGCATCAGGCTGGGGAGACCCAAAGACGAGACCGGGGAAACGTGAAGAAGAAGGGATGTAGGAAACCGGTCAACAGTGTACATAACTGTAAATGGCAGCGAGTTAGGGGCGTTTCTGTGTCCCCGGGGTGTGGGGGTGGTGGGCGGACAATGAGAGTTGAGGGATCACTTTTTAGGGGCAGAATCCCCAGGACAGAGGCACCCGGCTGAGAATCCACAGCCACGCGCAGCAGCAGTGAGAGCCCCAAAAGCTTGCGCTGGAGCTGAGTCTAAGAAATCTCTGTCCCAGAAAGTCTGGCAGTGACTGGCTTCGGGGGAGTGCTTGTCTGGGAGGTGGGGAGATCTTTATCTCTCCAGAGCACGGAGAAGGCAGTCTCTCCTGGCAGAGAAGTGACAGCGGGCGATGGTTTCCCTTCTCCCACCTCAGAAAGGAACTAGAGCCTGTCACCAGCCGGCGGAGCACTCCATCTTCCTTCTTTATGGGTCTAGCAGTGACGCAGAGACTTCCAGAGGGGCGGCCAGGAGGAAGGTTTGCCCTAGCTTCTGTGATCTTTCCGGAGGCTCCAAGTCTGCCTCTGGGCTGGGGGGAGCATCTGGACAAGCAGATAGACAGACAGGGGGTGGACAGCACTCGTCATCGATCTGGCCAACAGGACTGCCAGCGGCATCCTCATTTGTGCGAGCCAGTACATTTTTGTGTGTGCCTGTGTCCACTGGAATTGTTTTTTGTCTCGCGTTTCAAAAATAGTCCTGTCTACGACCCATCCCTGGCCGACTCTTTCTGAGCGTTGGTTATTTTCATTGGCAAAATGGAAACGAATAGCGTCAGGCCTGCCTCGCTCATAAAGTTGACATGAAATCGTTTTTGCAAAATGTCAAGTGTTATAAGGATATAAGTCATTCCCGGATACACGGTCCTAGTTACGGGGAGGGCTTTGGAGCTCTTGACCCAGCAAGGTCTGCTCTACCCTCGAGTCCTCATTTCAGCAGATGTCAGCACCCCGTTGTTCGGTCTGAAAGTCATGGAGGATGCTTCCTGTTTGCCCACACGCTGCGTGCCATCCCTTCGCCGATTCGATTTACTCTAACT
This sequence comes from Condylura cristata, assembly GCF_000260355.1. Classification (NCBI taxonomy): domain Eukaryota; kingdom Metazoa; phylum Chordata; class Mammalia; order Eulipotyphla; family Talpidae; genus Condylura; species Condylura cristata. Next base: position 16,622,297 of record NW_004567133.1, on the reverse strand, counting down.
TCAAATACTTCCCCAAATAGTGCACTTCTCAGCTCCTCCACGATGACCTTGGTCACTGTGCAGCCACAGCGGCCACATGGCGGCCTCCCATGTCTGCCCCTGCCAGCCTACACCAGCCATCTCACCAAGCGCCGCGGCAGGCGGGCCTTCTGCAGTGAGCCAAACAGTGACACTCCTGTGCACTCAGGACTCCCATCCCATCCTGTCAAGCTTTGTAAAATCAGTCGCCTGCCCTGGGCCTGCCCCTGGCACCTTCTAAGCCAAGCATCTCCTCCCCCTCAGTTCAGCCCCGGTACATAGGTCTCGCTGCTGCCCTCTGAGCACACATTGTTCCTCCCCTGCCCCACGGGCTTTGCACGGGCTCCCCACCGGGTGGTGTGAATCTTCCCCCATATCAACAGAACCCATCGTGCCCCATTCAGACTTCCGTCCGGTGGCACCTCCTCAGTGCCCCACCTGGAGCAGCCCTGACGCTCCCTCATCCTGGAAACCCACTGCCTCCTTCCCCCTTATGCCTTCTGAATTCCCTTTTAATTCCTCATTAAAGTTATCATAACCTACATGATATTACATCTTTATTGTCCATCTGTGCATATCCCGTCTCCCTCTCCAGAAGGCAGGAATTTATCTCATTTACCACTCTTTCTCCAAATCCCTCCAATCTTTCTCCAAGTCCTGCAAGGGTGGCCAGAGAAAGAGGGGGGACCCAGGTATGTGTCACAGGAAGGGAGAGAGGAAGACACGGTGTTTGTCTCCAAAATTGCCTAGCTTTAGAAAGTTCAAACCAATTCTGACGTGTGAGCATGTAGGGAGCTCCATCCCCAATTCTCAGGCACATCTCTGACTGCTTGGTTTAACTTAGATCCCATTAAACCCACTCTATCAGAGAGGTGGCCCTGACCTTCCCAGGTAAGTCAGCAGCAATCCAGTTGGGACTGTTCTGTTTTTCCCCCAACATGTTGAGGAATATGATGCATGGACACTCTGCCACCTGGTTCCAGCACCTAGATGCATCCCTCAAGCTTCGGAATTCTCAAGCAACAGAGTCCTAATGGTTGACCTATTGTTTGCTTTACTGGAAAGATACAAATTCTATCAGAATTCAAATTATTCCAAAATCTGCTCTAGGTTAATGGCATTATGGTCCCACTTGAACGTAGGGGCTATGTAGGTTTGCAATATGTGTATTTAAATAACACCAGTTCCAGGTCAGGAGGAAACAAACTATATTGTCAAGTAGTGTTGCTGGAATGATCACATAGTGAGAGTTAGGTAAGTCACTAGGGAGCATCCCAATTGTTCCCATGGTTCCCCGGGGCTATAAGAGAGAGAATAGTTGCTGGTGACTTTTTTTTTTTTTTTTTTTTTTTTTATTAAAAAGTTTATTTTTACATCATTTTTCACATTTTTTTTTTCATCTCAATTGTAATCCCCACGGGTTTCCCATCACCAAATCACCCCTGTGCCACCACCATAGTCCCGTGCATTTCCCTCCCTTCCCCCCCCCCGTTTTTGATCCCATTCCACACTCCACTCCCACATAATGTCTCTGGTCTATGGTTGTTCATTATTTTTGTTATTTTCTCGCCTGGTCCATTATACTCCTGCTATGAGTGAAACCATCCGGTATTTTTCTTTCTCTTTCTGGTTTATCTCACTAAGCATGATCTTTTCCAGCTCCATCCAAGTTGCTGCAAAAGACATGTGTTTCTCTTTTTTGGTTGCTGAGTAATATTCCATTGTATATATGTACCACATCTTTCTAATCCAGTCATCTACTTTTGGGCATTTGGGCTGCTTCCATGTTTTTCCAATTGTAAATAAAGCAGCAATAAACATGGGAGTACAAGTATCTTTTTCAATCAGTGTTTTTGTGTCTTTTGGGTAGATACCTAGGAGTGGGATTGCTGGGTCATAGGGAAGCTCCATGTTTAGCAGTTTGAGGAACCTCCAAACAGTTTTCCATAGTGGTTGTACTAGTTTGCATTCCCACCAGTTGCTGGTGACTTTTATGAAACCTTCTTCTGCGCCAGGCACAGTGCTGAGCACCTTACTTTATCATCTGATTTAGAGAAGATTCACCATCTCCATCCACCAGGGGGAATAAGGTTAAGACTGCATTTCCGTTTCTTCCACCATCCTGTGATTATTCAGACCTACTTCCCCAGTAGCCTAACAACAAAGCAGTCTCATCTCGGGCCCCGCACACACTCCATACTCCCTGAATACATTCGTCACTTTATTCCCCAGCCTCTTCTCTTGGGCTGACAGTCTCAATGAAGGTTATCACTAGGCACCAAAACATCACAGATAGAAAGCAGGCTGTCCCCTAGATGCGGTCATCTGTTGAGGGGTGTCCCTACCTTTGGTGTCCAACACTGTGGAAGGATTAGCCATCCTGGCCACATGGACTCAGAAGGAGCAACACCTGCCTTGGGGAATATGACCTGAGTAGAAGCCTGTGTGCGCGGGGGTGCAGTGTGTGTGTATGTCTCAGGCAGGACCTTTGAGAGCCTGTCTGGCAGGCACTGGACTTTTGCTGCAGCCACCACAGCCAACATGTTCCAGCTGTGACTTCTCTCAGCCTGGATCCTGAAGTGTAGATGGGACCAAGAAGAACTCCAGCCAACCTTTAATGGACATAAATATCAAATGAGAAACTGGCCTTGAAACTCCGTGAGACTTGAGAGCCTGCTTGTTACCGCAGTGCAGCTTAGCCTGTCGTGACTGATAAATCTCCTCAAAGTATCTCACTTGGATAATAATTCTTTCTAACTGGATATAAACTTCCATGTCATTGTCCAAGCCTGGAAGGTGCAATCACGGCTTCTGTAGTATGACAGCATAGCTATTCTCTACCTCCACCAGCAGACCCTCTCCTAGCAAGAACCAGACAGGAGATACTTTAGGCTCTGCATGCTGTGCAGTCCCTGTCACAACCACTCAATTCCACTGTTGTGTCAGGACAGCCACCACAGATGATAAATAAACAAGGGAGTGTGGCCCGGTGCCAAGAAATTTTATGTATAGGCACTGAAATCTGAATTGCATATCATCTTCATGTGTCACGAAATATTATCCTTCCTGGGATTGTTTTTCAACACTTAAATATGTGGAAACCACTATAACTAATGAGTCACTCGTAACCAGTCCCCAGGCTGCATTTGGCCTTCAGTCTGTTGTTTGCTGACCCCTAGCCTAAAGAGTCTGGGGCCCTGAGCCTGGCCTCAAGAAAGTGCCTCATGGGTCTATGCCCATGGCTTTGTCACACTTTCCACACCCCCACCCCCAGCCCCCGCAAACACACACACTGAGCTTCGGTCTTTTTGATGTTGCCATCAAGTCTGTCTTCAGTCTATCCTCATTCCTTGACTCCACCTCGCCCTGGTCTGCCCTAGACCTTCACATATGCTGTTCTATCTACTATGAACAACCTTCCTCCTTTCCCACACCCAGTAAGCTTTCATTCACCTACCAAGGCTGAATTCAGGGTCACTTCCCGCATAAAGTCTTTCCCAGTGCCAGGCTGATCTTCCTGTGTTCCTGTAGAATGCACACGTTTATTTTAGCATCCGTCACTCATACCCCACAGGATGGTTTCTCAACCTTGGCACCACTGGAATTGGGAGCCAGGTAAGTCTTTGCTGTAAGGAGCTCTCCAGCACACTATGGAACACTAAGCAGCACCTGAAGCCTTTCCCTACTCGATGCCAGTAACACACTCCCCCAGCTGTGACAACTAAAAATACCTTCAGAGATGGTCAAGTCCCCTTTCGCCCACCCCCATTGGGCCACAAGTTGAATGTCGACTTGACGTTTAAACATGTAGCCCCTTGAAGACAAGAGTGAGACAACCTTCTTTTATTATCATAAGTGCAAGGACAAGCAGATCTTCAGCAAATGTTTATTGAATGGAAAAGTGACCAGCATGCTGAAAATCATTGACTCTATTAGCATCGATCTGAATAATTTTGAAAAGATGTAAGTCTAGCAATTCTGCCATTATTATTTCTTTACCTTTGCAGAAAAGCCAGTTTTGTGAAATCTGAGCATACTGCAAGGAGTTGCTCGTGCATGTATTGTTTTATTTATGCTGCTCTCACAAGTGCAATTAACACTGCATCTGTTTTACTAACAGTTTCCTTTGTTTTATGTAGTGCTTTACATTTCTCTGAATGTGCACAGGCCTGGGCTTCCCACACTCTGCAAGCGGATACATTGCTCTAGGTGGGTGGCAGGGAAGCAACCCAAAGTCTTCTAGAGTCATTTCACTGTTCTTGGGCATGTCCTGGGCTAAATTTGCTAATTATTTTTATATACCCTCCCCCATTTCTCCTAGATCAGAGAAAAGATCATGCTTTCCAATGATAGCATTGCATCTGGGGGACTGCTAATCTCCCCTTGAGTAAGTGATCTGTTAGGTCCTACTGGGTAGCATTTTCCTCTTACAATCAAATGTGTTTAAGTAACATCCACACTGGAACCCATCACAAAGAGGCGGTCCCTGCCCCTGGGCTCTGCAGTCCACCAGGTCAGGGGTGTCAGACTCTGAGTCATGGCCCTCTTCCTATCCAGTATCCCAGATGGACCGAGTGGGTGCCCAGACATGCCCATTCCTGGTCCCAATATCAAAGGTGATGGGTGAGTTTCCCCTTTAGGAGAATTAGGATACTGAGATTTTAGAGGGATGGAAAAAGCACAATGGTAAGGAAGGGGCCTGTGAAACCCAGCTGCCTGGGCTCCTGTCTGACTCTGCCATTTTCTGAATGACCTTGGGCATGCCTCTTAATCTCTGTGAACCTGGTTTCCTCTTTGGCAAAACAGCAATTCTTAGTACCCACCTCCTAGGATTGTTAATAGGATTAATATGAAAGTACTTGGGGGCCCCCTGGTGGTGCAGAGGGTTAGAGCATAGCACAGGAAGGCCAGCTGCAGCCACTGCAACACAAGTTCAATCCCCAGCCCAGGAGCGGACCCACATGGTGCGGCAAACCTCTCCTGTCTCACCCGCTGCTCCCCTCAGCAGTGTGCTTCATCAATCTGCCTGTTCTGCTCTCCACCCTATCTTTGGTGCAGCTTCTCTCTGCCCCTGCACCTCTGGCCTGTACCCCAATACTGTATGCATAAATGAATACATCTTTTAAAAAAAAAGATGAAAGTACTTGATCTGTTGGTAGTAACATCCCAGGCATTTGCACAAAGAGGAACACCAATGGCTCACAACTTGAAGGGACATGAGCCCATAAGGCACTAGCACTTGCTCTCTCTCTCTCTCTCTCTCACACACACACACACACAGAGAGAGAGAGAGAGAGGGAGGGAGAGAGAGAGAGAGAGAGAGAGAGAGAGAGAGAGGGGCCATGGCAACTATTAGCCAAATGAAGAAAATAGAAATAAACTCAGCCTCCCAAGTTCTGAGTGCCTGCCACGCCCGCGACCTGACTTTGCTTTGCCTGGTAACGTAAGTGCCACGATGGCAGGGCTTTTGCCAGATGGGGACAGTCAGGTATGACACCATGATGACAGAAGGGGACAGCACAGCAGATTTAATGAGAATTAACACTGGGGTCCCAGGGATGACGCCCTGACAGGACAGCTGAGTGGAGTCTTCCAGAAGAGCAGGCCGGAGAGGTCGGGGACATGAGTGCTCACTGCTCTGACGGGCTGCCTTTCTTCTTAAGCCCACACCCTCCCTCTCCCGACCCCGGGGGAGATGAGCCATACACAAACATTAACACTGGAGACCATTTTTTATGGGTCTGTCTCTACCTCTGCACCGAGGAGGAAATATATTTCTTCTAAGCCTTAACAAAAGCTGGATCTAAACCCTGATGAAACGTTCCTCCTTCTTCCAAGAGTAGCCTGCTCTGATCCTCCTCCCCAAGGGAGCAGAGCCACAGAGAACAATGATCACCATGTTCTAAATTTAACTGACCACGAGGAGGCTCTACCCGACCCAGAGAAGCGGGTGTTTATGACCTGTTTATAGAACTCCGCATAAAATACAGCTTCAGAATCTCATCTGTGAGCAGCTACCTGGCGTCAAGTGTGTCTCTTAAAACAGGATGCATCACTCGCCAAAATGGTTTGCTAGTCTCTCGCCAACCCCCACCCCCAGCCCTCAGATCCATTCCTTGCGCGTAAATAACCAGGTGAGGTGATGGCCCGGCCATGACGTTCATGGTGCCCTTACCTGCACAGGGGTGTCTTCCCGGGTGGATTTTTGTTAAGAAACAAAATACAACTTTTATTGAGATCAATAAAAGATTAAGGTGACAAAGTGATTTATTGACTATAGAGGAGGCTCATTTTCCCCTCACAACTGCAACAGCTACCAGAAAGGATGTTTTTCCACCCCGGGTCTTCAGGAAAGTTGTGAGGAGCCAAGACTCATTTATCATATCAAAAGAGAACGATTAAAAACCATAAGGAAACAGACAAAGAACACACATGAGCTAAAGGTGGCCTAGCGTGGGTTATTTTGCTGAAACGCCGGGTCGTGGAGGGTAAAGAGACGAAGGAGCGACATGGGGTGGTGTATAAAATGAAGCTCAAGGGGTCTTGGGGTGCTCCGGACACCTCTCAGGCTGAGGTCAGGGCCAGCACAGAACTGATGCAGGGAATGGGGACCCAGCTGAGGTCTGTCACGAGCTGGGTGAGCTGGGAACCAGCATGCCATTGACAAGCATTCCCCCCAGGCTTCCTTTGGACCAGGTTCCTCCCTAGAAATCCCTCCTTCCAGAATCTTCCACCTATGGGAAACCCCAGCCCCTTCCTGAAAACCAGGTTCTCCTCCTTCAAGGCAAACCCCCTCAGCTCCAGTTCTCCCAAACGGAAAAGTGCCTCTCTACCCTCTGACGACGGCAAAGCCCCTACCGTGTGCCAGGCAGGATGCCAAAGCATCACTTGCTGACAACACCGGGCTGTGAAGGGGGTCGGGGAATGTGGTTCCAGGCTCCCCACCTCGGAGCCTCACATGCGGTCAGCTTTCCATGAAGAATCTTGAACAGATGACAGCAGAGCTCACCAAGTCCTCAGGGAGGCGGTGGGAGTCACTGCCCCATTTTACAGAAAGCAAAACTACTGACCACAATGTCCCGAGACACCGAGCCAGGCTGACACCCCAAGTTCACCCTTTCTGTCCTTTGTCTCTGCAGATGACACCCGGGCTCCCCACCCTACCCAAGTCCCAGCTCCAGTTACACAAGCAGAGGAAACAGAGCCTGAGCTACAACAGGCAGCGTCCAAATTGGAGACGCTTACAGTACAGCAGAGAAGTCCTGGCCTCGGGGCTGCATTTAAAGAAATCAGGTCTTATGCTGCTGTGAGCAGAAAATCAGCCCCTGAAACTCTGCCCCGCTGACAGCCTCTGGGGCTCATGGCGCCTCTTCCATCAGGGGCCGGGAAGACTGGGGGTCAGGCTTCCGATTTGGCAGACATCGTGAGGCCTCCATGAACTGCATAATAGTCGGTTTTAAATCCTGACATAATGAAGCACAGCAGCACCGTGACCCACCGGGTCAGCGCCGTCAGGAGCCCCCTCCTGGAAGCGGGACTTGCTAGCCATTGATTTTTTTCTTCTAAGTAAGCCAACACAATTTCACTTCTAGGAATCCATCCCCCATATACGTGCATTTGTGAGAAACGAGGCAAGGCTGCATTATTCATGGCAGTCACGTCTGCAGAGTCAAACATGGGGGAACTGCCCAGGAAGCTGGGGGTGGGGGCCGCTGTGCGCATCACCGGCAGGGATTAAAGGGGCTAGCGCGACCCTCCACGTCCTGATGTGAAAACTGGCCAAGATATTATTTAAAGGAGGAAGGTGATAAGGGTCCTGTATAGGAGGCTGCCACAGTCGGAGATTCATAGACGGAGGAGCGACAGAGGAGGAGACGGGGCAGGGAGAATATGGGGGTGGGTGGAGGTGTTTAGAACTAAGGCTAGTGTGAGGTTAGGGGAAGGAGAGCATGGTGGAGAAAGAGGAGCCGATGAAGATGGAGCTAGAGGCAGAGGAGTGCATACAAACGAAAGCTTGCTTGTATGAAATATTCCTGGAAAGGTGCGGGGTGACCAGCCCCAGCATTGCTTCCTAGGTGAAATGAAATGCATAGCTAAAAGACAGTAATAGCAAAGAAACCTTTGACATTTTCTGTCATCCCCACGCGTTGCCATATACACGCCACTCGGCAGATGCAAACCCGGCGCCTACCGGGTGTGAGTACGAAGCCGTCCTCAGCAGACGCCAGCTGTCTGCCCTGCCGCACGGAGATAGAAAATGCACGAGCCCAGTCAGATACAGTCGCCGGTGCACCCAAGTGTCAAGGAGGAGAAAGTAGAGAACGAAGGGGGCTGTGGAGAGTGAAAGTGCTGGGACTCGGGGACAGGTGCCTCTGAGCAGAGGAGCGAGGCAGTGAGGTGGGCACAGAGGAATGCCGCCAGGCTGAGGAGGGGCCACGCGTGTCCACGTTCCAGATGTGTGAGTGTGAGTGCAAAATGAGACTGAGGGAACAGGGAGAGAGCCGCGGCTACCCGGACCAAGGGCAGGGGCCCGGGCCACTGGGCCCGGTGGGAAGGTGCTCTGCTCTTGCTCCAAATGACACGGGGCCCCCAGGGGTCATACAGACGGGGCCAGGCTCACTGTATCGGCTTTGCTATCTCTGGGGCTTCTACGCGGGGGGGGGGGCGAAGAAATGCGAGCACCAAGATGGTCAGCGAGAGGCCACTGCGCTCTCCGGAGGACAGACGACGCCATGCAGCAGGCACGGAGCTGGGTGGAGAGTAGTTGTTGGGTTCCCCATCTCTCTTTATTTTTAAAGATTTATTTATTTGTGCATACAGAACTGGGGTACAGGCCAGAGAGGCAGGGGCAGTGGGAGGATTCACCAGAGACGGAGTGGGGAGCAGAACAGACAGATCGACAAAGTACACTGCTGAGGGGAGCAGCAGGGAGACAGGAGAGGTCTGCTGCGCCGTGTGGGTCACCTCCGGGGCGGGGATCAAACTCGCACTGAAGCGCTGCAGCAAGCTTGCAGTGCTGCACCCTAACCTGTTGCACCACCAGGGAAGGCTCCTGGATCTCTTTTTAAGGGAGAGTAGCATGGGCCACAGCAGGCGGGAGGTGCGAGGAGAGCTGAAGGACCTGGACGTGACCTGGACATCAGGAAGTGTGTGTGTGTGCACGCACAGGTATATGATGTGTTTTGTGCATGGTTCTGCATTGTGTGTGTGCGTGTGTTTATTGTTCATATATTGTTTGTCCATGTGTCTGTGACCAGTGTGTGTGTGTGCATGTGTGCGATGTGTTATGTGCATTGCTTTGTGTATGTGTGTATTGTGTGTGCACATGTGTTTTGTGTCTGTTATTGTGTACTGTAAATTTGTGAATATGTACATATTGTCTGCTTTCGTGTGTCTGTTGTGTGATTGTGTGTGCTTGTTTGTTGCATGTAAAATGTTGTTTATGCTACGTGTGTTGGTTATGTCTGTTCTGTGTCGCAAGACTGTATTCTGTGAGCTATTATGTTGTGTGTTCTGTGTACATGTAGTGTATGCATGTGTGTTGCTGGGGTGTGTGCATGTGTTGGATAGCTACATGTGTGTGTCGTGCTTTGCATGTGTTTGTGTGTGTGCTGTGTGCATGTGTGTTGTGTGTTCTGTGTACATGTAGTGTATGCATGTGTGTTGCTGGTGTGTGTTGGATAGTTACATGTATGTCGTGCCTTGCGTGTGTTTTGTGTGTGTGTGCGTGTGCATGTGTCCGTGTGTGTTGTGTGTATGGAGGGGTAAGCCAAAAGTCAAGTTGGTCTGCAAGCACAGGGTCACCTGGGTGGAGTGTTTTGCTGCGCCCACAGAGAAGCGCTGTCTAGAGCTGTAAGACGGTCCTCAGTGTCATTGGTCTAAGGAAAGTCGAAGAGGAAGCCCAGGCACAACCCAGGTGCATGGCTCCTCTCAGTGGTGGCTAAGAACATGGGCTTCACCTCCAAAATCCACTTTTCTTTCCCTCGCTGTGCTAGTTACTAGCTGTGTGACCTCCGACAAATTACTTAACCTCTCCTACTTTCACCTTCCTGTCTATTAAACGGAGATGGTAATCATACCTGTTTCTTGGGGCTGTAGTGCATGAGAAGTGGCTTAGCTCACAGAAAGGGCTGAGCATCAGGTCTGATGCACTATGTTTGCTCAGTCAATATCCAGCTGCCTCTGGAAAAGGCAATTTTACTTGTGTTATGTATTGAAGGAGGTAAAGAATGAGGACTAGGTCTTTGTACTCAACAAAGTGCCTTGTAAATACGTGCTGATCGATGACAAAGATGATGATGGTGGTGATGATGATGGTGATGGTGGGTGGTGGTGATGGTGGTGGTGGTGGTAGTGATGGTGATGGCAGCGAAGACAATGGTGGTGTTGATAAGGATGTTGGCGACGGTGGCAGTGATGATGGTGGCGATGACAGTGATGGTGGTAGTAATGGTAATGGTATTGATGATGATGGTGATAGTGGTGGTGATGGTGAGAGCAATGATTAATACTGTCACCATCTTCTTGATCTTTGGTAGCAGGATAAGAGGATTGAGCTCTCCTTGGGAACTCAAAAGAGTAAAGCAGGGTAGGGCAGAAGGCAGACAGGCTGACAAAGAGACAGGAACTTGGTCAACAGAATGAAGAGTAATGCCAGTGCTGGAAACAGGGAAACTTCAGGGCAAGAATCCACCTGGAGCTGGAGGTGAATAGGGATTGCTCCAGTCCTACCACAAAGCACCTTCCTTCATGGGGATTAGTAGACATGATCATGGAGATGGAGAGAGGCCCCTGAGTGCAGCAGAAAGAAACCAGTCATTCTTCCCTCGTACAGTATGTCCAGCAGAGTCGGGTGTGGGAGCCATCGCCGAGGACCTGCAAGCCAAGCCTCCGATGCGCTTGGAAACTGCCTCTTGCCAGAATGGTCCCTGCGACTGTCCAGTCTGCCAGTGGATGGCCTGCCTCTGTCCACAAAGGAAGAGAAGTGACTAGGAAGGGAGAGGCCTTGTGGGACGGACCACACACCCTAAACCCGCACGCTGACCCAGTCAGCCAAAGACACACAAACAAGCAGGCCGACCCGTGCCAGGACAGACACCAACAACATGCAGAGAAATCATGAGTGAGCACAGATGGGAAAACAAAGGACAAGCCACAGAGACAAGCCAAGCTCGGCCACAGAGAAAAGTACACACGTGGGAGATGATGGACGAGACGAACATGCAAATGCAAATACAGCGAGAAATACAAGATGCACAGACTCGACAACACACGTGAGCGTGTGCACACACACTCATGCGCACGCACCGTGTGGTCATTAGCCGCTAAACTCAAAGGATCAGGGTAGAAACGGAAGAAAAGACCACGGGGGAAATTCTGCAAGTCGCCAGTGTTCAAGGAGGCCAAATTCTCTGCCCCTCCCCGAACTCGACCCTGCGAGGGCCTCTCGGGTGCAGCTTGCTCTGCACGTAAGCAGTTCTGGTTTAGATGATAGATAGAAACCATTTATACAGTTAAACACGGTAGGGGTCTAAACGCTGTTCCCCGCAGAACACCAGATGTGAATAGATGAACATTTGATTGTCCTCGCGCCTGTTTCTGACAAGCTAACAGATAAGAAACCATCCCACTGAATTCCCAGAAAACGAGAGGCCGCACGAACAGAGAGCAGCACGCGGGAAGAGTGAGGATTTATTAAGGCAGATTTCTAAATATTAAAGAGATGGCAGCTGGCCGTGCTTTCCTCAGCAGACTTTGTAGGCGGGATATCACTTGATAACCAAGATGAATGAGCAGAGCTTCTACTGAGGAGTTTTCAGAGCCTGGAGCACCGGGAAGAACCTCACGCAGGCAGCGAACAGGCATCGTCTGCACTTCTGGAAGTTGGGGTATTTGCAACTGGGGAGGCCCCCTGTCCAAAATGATCTCCTCCTACAGCTGCCTGAAATTGCACTGCAAAGTTTTGGAGCCTTCCAGAAATTGTTAAATTATAAATAATCACATGGAAAGAGGCTGAAAGTCCCCAGGCGGGCAAATGCAAATCAGAGCTGCAAAGGCTGTGGAGAAATTCGAACCCTCCTGCAATGCCTGGGGGCATGGGGAGACAGGCCAAAGCAGCTGCCCTCAGGGAAGGAACGGAGGGTCCTCGAAAGGAAATTAAACATAGAATGACCAGACAACCCAGCAATTACACTTCCGGGTCAAGACCCGACAGAAGTGAAAGCAAGCACTGAAAGGACATTCACCAGCCCGCGGTCCCAGATACCCGGAGGGGTGCATTTCGGTGGGATATTGTTCAGCTTGAAAAGAAGTGTATTTTGATTCATGCTACAACATGGGCAACCCCTGAAAAGATGGTGCCAAATCAAAGAATCCTGTCCCCCAAAAGCACCCATATTGATGGTCCCACTGAGACAGGGGGGTTCCCCTAGACCCAGCCAGATCAGACAAAAGGTGCCGCGGTGGTCGCGGGCGGCCTGGAGGGGGCGCAGTTGAGTTTCATGGGACAGAATTTCAATCTCAGATTACGAAGAGTCCCGGAGAGGGAGGCTGAGGATGTTTGCGCGATAGTGAGAACACACGTGATGCCCCAGATCTCTACAGCGGACCAGAGCAGGGGTCATTTTCATGACTTGCCCCTACCCACAGTGGCAACCAGCCCCAACCCAGCAAGTGGCAACAGCAGAGCTCCAACCCTGATGTCTGGCTCCCACAGTGGCATCCAGGCCACTCGTCGGCTGCACTGATCCCCAACAAGAGGGAGGCCGCAGGAGGGGTCCTTGCATTTATAAATGCCCAACCCCATGTGCTGGCCCAGGTGAGACAACTCAAGTCACCTGAAAAAAATACATGCTGATGACTTGGTGCCAGAATGAAGAGGCTTGGGGGCTGGGGGTGCGCTACAGGCATTTAGTGGGGAGTGGCCAGAGCTACCACTCAGCTTTTTTTGCGGGGGGGGTAATTGTATTGCTTTATTTTATTTTAATAGTTTCTTTATTTTGTATATATTTTACGCCAGGTGTTATCCCCATAGAATTCTCACCACCCAAGCACCATGACCTTAGTCCCCTGTGTGTTTTGTACTCTCTCCCTCCCCGCCCCTTCAGAGTGACTCTGACTTACAGCTGTATAGCTGTCTCATGATTTTTGTTTACTTTTTTTGTATTGTTTATTTTTTTTTTTGACTGTTGTTATTTTTTCCCTGATCCCTTATTTGGTTTCCCTATATTCCTCCTATAAGTGAAACCATCCAATGTTTCTCTTTCTGATTTTTTTCACTGACGCTCAACAGTCTAACCTCTCCCCCAACAAACAGCCTCTGGCCCAACATGTCAACAGTGTGAGGCTGAGGGAGCTGAGTCTCAGCCCCTGCAGGCAAAGATGCTGACTGCGCGAGCCCCTCCCCGGGCCTCCCCTTTCCTCCTTGACTGCCTCCTTATTCCACGCCTCTCACTCACCCATCCGTGTTGATTCACTCCACATTTGCTTAGGAGCCGCAGTGTCGAGTGTGCCTCAGAGCTTCTGCTCACACTCACTGAGTGGCCTGCAGGCGGGCATCATCCATAAGGAAATCCCTGTTAATGGGAAGAACAACTTTTCAAAGGAACGTGGGTTGTCGGGCCCAATTTTCCAAGCCATGTAATTGATGTCAAAGTCCTAATGGTCAACACTCTTTTAACAGGATGCATTAGCACCCCTAATGTGCCTACTGCCATCTAGATACTGTCCGCATCAGGTCTACTTCCATCTAGATACTATCCATATAAGGTCTTCTTCCGTCTAGATACTGCCCCCATAAGGTCCACTTCCGTCTAGACACGGTCCAATAAGGTCTACTTCCACCTAGATACTGTCCACATCAGGTCTACTTCCGTCTAGATACTGTCCGCATCAGGTCTACTTCCATCTAGATACTGTCCGCATAAGGTCCACTTCTGTCTAGATACTGTCCACATAAAGTCTACTTCCTTCTAAATAATGCCCATATAAGGTCTACTTTCATCTATATAATGACAAGAGAGGTGGACATTGTAGGTCTCCAATCCAATCTGATGGTCAGAAGTACCCCTGACTATAGAAAGGACTTTATTTCTTCTTTGGACAGTATTCTGAAAAAGAAGAGCTGCTTTGTATTTTGCACAGAACCTCATAAATTGGCCTCCCTCCCTTCACTCTTTTCTACCTTCTTACCTCCCTTCTTTCTCTTCAGCAGTAGAGCATATGCAACTTCACCAATCCATGGAGGTGGGAGGGAGGCAAACAGACCCTCTGCAGAGACCCCCCCAATGATCTTTCCCTTCTGATACCCACACCCTGGCACAGTCCCCTGTCAGGTGGCCCAGACCACGACTGCCTTCTCACCAACAGAATATGGCTGTCACTTCCTCAACATTACAGTACGTAAGAATCCATGTTGCTAAACCACTCACAAGAGACTCTTCCTTCTGGCTTGAAGTTGGAGACTTTCATAGGGTCAGGAGATACCTCTTAAGAGTCGAGAGGCCTCTGAACAACAGCCACATAAACAAACACCCCAAAGCACGGACTGCTGTTCACAGCCACCCAAAGCAGAAAGGCTCCTTCCCTGGTTGAGCCTCCAAATGAGAACCCAACTCTGACTGCCATCTTGACTTCGGCCTCGTGAGATTCTCAGCAAAGCACCATCTGAGTTATTCCTGCACCCAGGTCCACAAGAGCCAAGAAGTCATAAATGGAAGTTGTGTTAAGGCTCCACGCGGGTGGTAATTTGTAATGTAGCCCTAGAAAGGCAGTCCAGGAGGGCCGTGTTGATCAAGACTTCTGCATGCCCTTAAATCCCTCCCCTACCATGGAGCCTTCCAGAAATTGGGACATTTTTCTCAGCTCCCGGCCCAATAAGATGAGGAGCTGTGGACCCACCATTCTGTCTGAGCCTAGATTTACGAGTGCTCTCACCTCCATTAGGTGGTGGGAAGGTGCGAGGTGTCTCTGTTCGTGTTTAGAAGTCCATTTGTTTCCATTCCTTGTCAGCAGTTTGCATAAGTGAGTGGTTTTATTTCTTGTGAGCGAGGAGGGAAAACGCACGAACTACCCCAGCAGTGGAGGATTTGTCAAATAAAGCTTTTAATAATGGGGCTGTTTGACAGTTTTATAGTTCTTCAACTTCCTGGCCATTTGAAGGTGGTAGGTTTTCAATAAAAATTAAGTCCTTTTCCAAGAGAAACTCGGTCCCCTGTTATTTTAAAACAACTAGTCCAGGGTGCACTGAAGCACCTTAATTCCACTACTGAAAGTAAATCTCCCTCCTTTTCCGTATTAATAACTCAAGCAATCCATCAGCCCGAGACAGACTGGGAGCTTTTTGTACTAGTATATCCAGGTGGCCTGATGAACCACATCCGTAACTAGACCTGCCGGGTGATCATTAGGCTGTTCCTGAAAATAAATGGCCTGGCCTTGCTGGCAGCTTACTTAAGTGCACAGGGGAGGGGCCCACGGCCTGGACCTCATTCTTTAATTTCTTTGGCTTCTGCAAAAGCTCTTCTGGATCCAAGCAAGGGCTTCAAAGATTCAGGGGGGGGGGGCCAGGGAAGCAGAGTGTAGGGAGGCAGCCACGATTTGGAGTCTGAAGGCCTTGGTTCCAGAGTGAACTCCGCCTGACTTTTCAGAATTGGTTTCTCCACCTGTCAAGGGAGGTGTGGTGAAACCCATCCTACGGGTGAGAGCCTGGGCTTAGCAGGCAGGATTCTGAGGCTCAAATCTTGATTCTGTCATCTGCCAAGGTGCCTGAGAAAATATGTTTCATCCTCTACGCCTGCACTCTCACCAGAGAAAAATGGGATCATCACTTCTGGCAGATTTTCGAGGCCCAGAAAGGTTCATCTCTGTAAACTATTAAGCCAGCTTCTCCTGGGCCTATTTGTTATTTTTAAACAGGACCTATTTTTTATTATTATTATTTATTATTATTTATTATTATTATTAAGAGGGGTCATAACCATCCTAGTCAAGTGCACACATTGGAAATTCATGTTAAATCGGTCCCTGCTTCCCCCAAGACCAGCCTTTCTGCCCTTCTGAGAGAGCACCCAAGTTCAGCCAATCCAGTGTGAGCACAGCATTTCCTTCCATCACTGTCACTGCCTCTGGCCTCTGCAAACACCCAGTGACACTCCAGGCCCAAGAGAGACAGCCGAAGGGATTCTGGGCTCTGACGATAAAGGCTCAGGCGTGGGAGGATGGCGCATGGGATCGTTGCTCTTTGTCATAAACACAACGTCCACTTGGGGGTGTTTTGCAATGTGCCTCTGACGCTCTGCATAGAGATGTGACTTTTACTAGAAATGCACAGCAAACGAGATAAAGCTCTGAACCAGGAGGTACTGGAGAGAGCTAGCGGTCGCCCAGGCTGACCCCCATGAAACATCCAGAACACCCTTCACCGAGACCGAGTCTCCCCCTCCTTCAGCAGGCTGCAGGGTCATGCATGAGCACACAGTGGCTCCCAGCCCTTCCCAGGAAGCAGGCGTGCCCCGGTCTCCACCCCAAAGCCCCCAAAGCACCCCCACCGCAGGCTCTAGGCGTCTCTCTCAGCATCTGGAGCACCAGGATCATCCTGACTTGGCACCACCCTCCCTGCCAGATGCCACCGCCGGTCTGAGGGTCCAGCTCTAGATGTCCCAGACACCAGGACAGACTTCCACCTTCGGTCAGTGATCCCCCAGAAGCCCACTCTCTCAACGTGAGCTTGGGGCTCTGTGTCTCAGCTTCCAGGGCTCCCATCTAAGTCTTCACCCCCTGTCCAATGTCCCTGTGGCAGGTGTACACTGCCAGCCGCCCCTCACGCCTCTCCATCAGCAAGTTTCCTCCTTAACAAGGCAGAAACCCCACTGCCATCCACAGTTCCCTCTGTCAGTCACTAGCAACTGCTTGTTTTCTGGCTACATCGAGCTTAAACAACCCAGTACTCTCCCTGCTCAGTCCTTGACTCTCCAGGTTGAATGTGAAAAGTCCACCATCACCGGAAGCTCTCCCAAGGGCCCCACGGTCAGCTGGGTGAGCTGCTCCGGCAGGGACCCTGCTTGGAACAGCATGGCTCCATTCTCACCACTCAGTCATTCCTTCCTGGAATTTAATTGGATTTTTCTCTTCCCTTTGTTAGTGAAATCACATAATAAAAATCTCCCCTAGTGCAATCACTTTCCATCTGCGCCATCCCAAAGCATGTCATGATGAAGCCGGATAGAAAAGGCCGCTCTCTCTATGCCACCTAGGAAATAAATATTTGACTTGCACCCGAGACTTTATTTATGAAATGGATTAACTCACACAACTCCCTGGCGGCGAAGGAGGTGGGGGTGTCTGCGAGCCCCCACTTACGCGGAGGTCAATTCATCAGCCGCTTGCACAAAGGAATCCTGTACATGAAATTGTTTGGGATTCCAACGGGGACCGAGTTTCATCAAGTGTAGTCCACAAACTACCTAAATGAGAATTTCCCGCAGTGCCTCATACAAATTCAGATTCCCCCACCCAACCTCAGGCCCTACTGAGTCCAAACCTCGGGTGGATGGAGCCTCGGAGCCTATAATTTTACAGGAAGGCAATGTTCTCACTTTTTCGTGTGCTTCAGTTAAGATGCCAGGGGACGCGCTTGGGGAGGCCCCAGAGTAGATATTTGCTGGGTGAAATGAAAAAGAAGAAATCCCAGGCTCCCAGCCGCCACGGTCACAGCAGGCCTGTGGGCACAGCACGTCTCGCGCCCTGTGCCCGCCTCTTTGCGCGACGTGCCCGCCTCCTCCCTGTCTTCACCACACCCAGATCCTATGACGTAAGGGTACAGATTGCTTGTTTGTTTAAAATGGGAGCTTCTTTTTTAATTTTATATATTTTTTACATCATTCTTCATTTTGCACAATGTACTCTTTTTCATCTCAGCTGTCCTCCTGTGGACTTCCAACCACCAATTCACCCTATGCCATCACCACAGTCCCGCGCCCCTTTCCCACCCCTGTTTTGACCCTACTCCCCTCCCCCCAACGCAGAATGTCTGGTTTATAGTTGTCTGTTCCTTTTGATTGTTACTTTATGATACTTGCTTTTTTTCCCCTGATCCCTTACATTACTGCTAAAAGTGAAACCATCTGACATTTTTCTTCTTGCTGGCTTATTTCACAGAGCATGATCCCTTCTAGCTCCATCCATGTAGCTGCGAATGGCATAAGTTATCTTTTTTGATTGCTGAGTAATATTCCATTGTGTATACATGTCCCACATGGTAGTGATTCAGTCATCTATTTTGGGGCATCTGGGTTGTTTCCATAGCTTACGTATTGTAAATAGTGCTGGAATAAATATAGGCATGCAGGTGTCCTGAATGAATGTTTTTGTGTTCCTTGAGTAGACGCCTACGAGTGAAATTGCTGTATCATATGGAAGCTTCATTTTTAGCAATTTGAGAAACCTCCACACAGCTTTCCATAGTGGTTGGACCAGTTTGCATTCCCACCAGTAGCGTAGGACTATTCTTTTCTCCACATCTTCCCCAACATTTGTTGTTGCTAGTTTTTTTGTTTTTTTTTTGTTTTTTTGTTTTTTGATTGTTTTTATGTGCCATTCTTGATGGTGTGAGATGGTCTCTCATTTTGGTCTGATTTGTACTTCCCTGATTACAAGTGATGTTGAACATTTTTCCATCTGCCTGTTGGCCATTTGCATTTCCTCTTTAGAGAAATGTCTCATTAGCTCTTCTGCCCATTTCTTGACTGGGTTGTTCACTTTGTCTTTGTTGGGTTTCATCAGCTTTTTGTAGATCTTTGTGATCAGTCTTCCCAAGCCAGCATCTTCTCCCTCTGGCTTGACCATCACCTCTCTTTCCTCTCTTCTTCTCGTCCAACTAACCCAGGATAATCACTCCGTGTTTGACTCATCCAAAACCTTAATTTCGACTCTGCCTTCAATTCCTCAGGCATGGAAAGTGACAAATTGCCCCCAGCAGCGCCAGTGGCGTGTCACCCCACCACGGATTACTTCCATCTCTACAAACACAGATGGGGTGCAGTCCCCAAAAGCTCCACATCTATTATCATCATGATCTTTCAATTAATTCAGAAATGAAACCCCACATTAACTTGTTACAGGTGGGGGTCCACGTAGCAGAGTCTAAACTGGGGCTTATCAGTCATTTTTCAGGGGGCATTCCAGAGAACAACCCCCATCCATGGAAGGGGGAAGGAGGCAGGATTTGGACGGAGGGAAATGGAAAACTAAGGAAAACTAAGGTGCAGGCCAATGGCTTCAGGCAACTCAATGCTGAAACCAGAAGGCCTCAAGGCTTTGCTCCAAGTTGGGAAAGGTCACCAGCCTCTCTACCAGGGTTAGAGGGAGGAGAACCCAGGGAGAGGCTGTCAGCGTGGGGGAGGCCAGCCCCCAGGAGAGCTGACAGCTGAGGTCGAGCTGGGCAACACTCTCGGAGGCCAGGGGAATGGGGCCTTCAGGTCAGAAGGAAGCGTGTGCTATGCCCCTCAGGCACCTGCCCAAATGCACCTTAATTAATGCTTAATTAAGCACTGTGCTTAATTTTGGCAGGACCACACACCTCTCTGCTGCTCACGTCCCCTCCTGGCCATAAGGTCATTTTGCTGGTCTCACCCGTAAGCTCCCATGCGCCGTGGACACCGGTCCTCACCCAGCAGCCCCCACCCACCTGCCGGCTCCCTTTTCCTGCCTGGCCTTCCTCTGCCTTTCTCAGGGGACACCTATTACCCCACTTGGTTCCTTTTGTGATTTTTTTTTTCTGACACTGAAAGCCTGGCCTGCCTTTTCTAAAGCAAAGCAGACGGCTTTGAACCGCAACTGACATAGGTTAAGCTCTGCTAAACTCCATGACACAAGGATTATAAATTAAAGGTCAACCCATTCCCTCCGTGGTTGCTACTGAAAAAAACCCTGCAAACCTACTCAATTCCGATGACTCGGCAGCTATGTCAGGCTGCCAGAAAGGCCGGTGTGGGGCTAAGATGTGTCTCCAGGAGCCCGTGATTCACCTCCAACGCAGAGTCTCCTCCATCAGACATCGGCTCACCCCTTCCTGCAGTGCAGATGTGGAGGGGGTCCTGGCCTGTCCCCCCCCTCAGCCCCACTTGGTGCTCACCCCCTCAGCCGGCAGCGTCGGGCTCAGGAATCTTGCAAAGCTCTCCAAGACGCGTGTTTCTGTCTCTGAGAGGGCCGCACTCCGAGTGACAAAGGACTGGCCCCCAGGTCACCAGCCAGAGCAGCACAGCCCTGTTAGCCACAGCCAGCACTAACGAGGGCCTGGAGCTGGCCCCCCACCCTGCTCGGTCAGTCCGAGCCTATCAGCTGACAGGCTGCAGGCCACTGCAGGACGCAGGACTGGCCAGACCGCCATTTGTATTTCCCAGACCACCGGCCTGGTGTCATCCCATGTTGGGCCACCAGTGATCCTAGGAGGTCAAGCGGGCATGGCATTTTCTTTCTTCATGAAAGACCACAGGGGCGTGTCCGACTCCACCCAGGCAGCAGCCCTGGAAACTTCCAGACAGACCCACAGAGTCCAGGGACCTACTGCAGGTGTGGACTCTCAGGGTGAAGACCCAGCCCACACTCGCCCTCAGCCCACCTGGGCCAGTTACTGGGAGGGGGCCCTCCCTGGTGGCAGGTTAGAGCGCAGTACTATGAAGCTATTGCAGCCACCACAGCACGAGATCGATTCCCAGCCAGGGAGTGACATGCATGGCGCGGCAGACCTCTCCTGTCCCGCCCGCTGCTCCCTCAGCAGTGGATTTCAGTAGATCTGCCTGTTCTGCTCCCCACTCTGTCTCTGGGGAATCTTCTCACTCTCCGCTGTACCTCTAGCCTGTACCCCAGTTCTGTATGCATAAATAAATTAATCTTAAAAAAAGAGAGAGAGAGAGACCCTCCCTCGTGGCACAATGGGTTAGGACGCAGCACTGCTGGCTGGCAGCAGCCACTTCAGTGCGAGTTCGATCCCCCACCTCGGAGGTGACCACATGGCGCGGCAGACCTCTCCTGACCCACCTGCTGCTCCCCTCAGCAGTGTGCTTCGTCAGTCAGCCTGTTCTGCTCCCCACTCTGTCTCTGGTGAAGCCTCTCACCGCCCTACACCTCTGGCTTGTTCCCTAGCTCTGTATGAATAAATAAAAATTAAAAAATAAAATTTTTTTAAAAAAGAAAGAAATTACTGGGAGTCCTGTGTACCCTACTGGTCTCATCGGCATGAAATGCAGAGTGAAACCATGATACCCCTTCTTTCTCCTTTTACTTAATGAAACATGTGACTTGACTAGATTTCCAATTATAAAACATTTTAACAAACATAAGTTTACTGACAACACTTGAGAAGTCCCCTGTTCTCAAACACGTTCCCCCTCAAAGGTAACCATCGTCAGCAGTTCAAGTGCTCCTGGCTGCCTTCTGCATGCGTTCCATGAAGAGTACATGCGATACACGGGCTGTTGCACGGGACATCATTGGACTTGTATAACATTTTTGTTGTATTAGAGGAATACTATGGATTATACTATTATGCGTTGCTTTGTTATAAGGGACAGGTCTTCGCACACAGGATACCCACTCCGCTGGATCCAGGTGGGGTCCCCTCGTGGCTTTTTGTTTTGTTTTTGTTTTTAATTTTCCAAGAGCATTTTCTTTATATATATATATATATACACACACACACATATTTTTTTTACTGATATGTGTGTGTGTGTGTGTGTTACTCTATGCCATGAATGCTCCACTCTTGATTTAACCTTTGTCAGTGATTTGTTAAGTCTGAGTGTATGTTTCTCTATTACAAATAATTCGGCAAACGTGTCCTTGCTCCAATGTTCTAGCCTTTGGGAAACAGGAGACCACAAGCACTGACCCTGAGTCCACACGACTCATCCAAACTCCGAGTCTTTCCAGAAATCACTTTTCTTACTCGTCCCCCTTGTACCCCTGCGACAGAACCCGCCCCCGCTGAACCCCGTGGAATGTCCTCAGCTGGTTCCTCCCGACTCCAGAGCCATCTTCCCAGCCCCCCGAGAGGCGGAATCTCCCGCCCTCCCCTCCCCTCCCCAGGCCTGCTACCCTGCCCAGTTCAGACTCCCTTGTCCAGGAGAACGAGCCAGAAGCACATCAGGCAGCAGCTTCGGCTCCAGCACCCAAAGGCTGGGTCTAATTCCATGACTGCCAAGAGGCCCTCCGCCCCACACGCACTTGATGTTCCTGCTGGGAACCAGAGAGGGAGGGCCGGCAAGACACAGCCCGAGTCCGGGCCTCCCGGGGCTAGCGACCAAGTCTCTCATCTCCCCAGACGCGACACGCCTCTCCGCGGTCCCGTCTCCTCCCTCCACGCGCTGCGATGGAGGGCAGGTGAGGCAGCGGGAGCTCGAGGAGTGGGCGGGTAAGAAGGCCACGGGCCTCACTAACGGGTTACCTGCTAACTGTACACACCAAACGCCACTTTAAGGACATCCCACATGCCACAGAGTTAGTGACCAAAGAAACGAGACTGCGAATAAACCGTGGTCTGGTAAAGGGACTATCAGCAACCAGGCTGGAGGACAGCGTCCAGAGGTCTACTTTGGATGGAATCTCCAGGACAAGGAGACAATTTAGCTCAAACCTTAGTCATGTTAAAGGACAGTCCATGACAGACGTGGGGGGAGTTGGGAGGGGAAAGGCTCCAGGCAGAAAGAACAACTAAGCAATGAGTGTGAGAAGAGCAGTCAGTTCTAGGAGCAGACAGCAGGCAGGATGTCTAGAACTCAGCCAGGTGGGGAAAGCAGGACTTGAATCTGATGGTGGGAGGTAGCGATGAGATCACAGAGAGACGTGTAGGATTTGGGCAGATGAGAGACTGGAGTGAACTTTAGTGAGGGCTGTCATCATCACCCCAGTGCTTCAGAAGGTATTTGGCTGCGATGGAGAGCAGGTGAGACAGCGGGAACTCGAGAAGTCATCGAAGGACAGGTAAGGGGGGCCACGGACTCGTTAACTGGGTCACTGCTGACCTGAACATGACAAATGCTACGTTAACTCCCTCCCTACCAGGGCACCAGGTAAGTGAGGGCGGGGGGTGGTGCCTGGTCCCACCTTCTCTTTGCTCCAGTGTGACTGGTCAGGCTAGTCTCCCCACCACGGACAAGGGCTTGAACAAGATCCACACCTCACACTGGAGCATCTGCATCGAGGTTATGTTGCTGTACTCAGATTCCGCACGACAGGGGGGCAGTATTTGCCCACATCTGCACAGCTGCTGGGGTCCTTCGGAATGGTCCTTCCAAAGACAGGTAAGCATTGTCGGGAAAGCAAATTTTGAATTGCTGAAGAAATAAAAACCGATTACCACCTCCAAATTGGCAAATCCTTCCAGATTTCAGAAGGTGAGCTCCAAGCTTCACCTGGTGTCAACATGCTGATGTGTGTGTGTTGTCAGCTGCTCAGTTTTTTTCCTGGGCCCCTTTGTTGATGGCTGGTTTTCACCACATCTGGAAAACAAGCACAAAACAAGCACAGTCCAACGGCTGCTTTCTCTGTTTGCACTTGGGCTTTCGAGTTCATTTCCAAGCACGCAAACAACAAGACGTCACTTCGACCAGGTATTGAAGACCGACTCATTTGAAACCCAACGCGTTACTGGACGATGCTTGCAGTCATCCTTCTCTTGACAAGACATTAGCGGCCAGGGCTGATGAGTCTTTTTTCCATGTTTCCAAGCAAAACAGCAGCCGCTGCTGTCTGGAATCCAACACTAACACAGTCAAAGCAAAGACCAGCCTTTTATCTGGAGTCAGCCAAACCCTAAGCCACTGGGCTCAGCTCAAATCTTGGGAATCAGGTGTGATTTGAAAATGATGCTGTCTTCTTCATCAGTGTGTTTCCAGAAGGGTTTCTGAATAAACCAAGCCAGCAAAGAAGGGTGAAGGCACACAGGTCTCCAGGTTTGGGGCGGGGGGTCTTTACAGAGGTCGGTCGTCAACTGGCAGCCTGATCGGTGACAGCTGTCCTGGGATTCAGCCTGAAAGTGTCATCCATCATGGGGAAAGCCCAATAAATCCCTTCTCTTTGAGCATTTGTAACACAGCTTCTGTCTCCAAATCCATAAATCCAGGAGGCAAACAGGATGGCGTTTTTCATGTCTCCTTCCTGTGTGCCTCACGCTAATTGGTAGCGGGTTTCACACACTGATACCTGGCTCCTCGATCCTCTGAAATCTCCACTGCTCCACAGCCATCATCTCCAGTGTCGATGATCAGCATTACGCCATTCAAAGTATTTTACATCCGTTGTTTCTTCTGACCCGTGCCGTGACCCTTTTGTGGGGGCATCTCTGTTTCACAGGAATAACTGGAGACCTGGAGGTTAATTTGCCCCTAGTCACATACCGACCAGCGGCACAGACCAGGGAAGTTCCTCATACCCTCGCTGGTACAACATGTCGTGTTTTCACTGGGCGATTTGATAGGTAAAATGATGCCTCAAGGTCTTCCCAGTTTCAAATTCTTGATGGCTGTTAAGATGAACATATTCCCCACCTAGTTAAAGACCATTTGTGTGTCTCACTTTGGAAATCAACTCCCTGTGCTTTGGGCACTTTGTCTTTTCTAGATTTCTCGGCATTTAAGGCCATTCACCAAGGATGTCGCCAAATCCCCGCAGCACACCCCTTCCACCGATGGCCATGTGCCCTGGTGTACAAAATTGTCAGATTTCTTTTGCCTTGATGCAGTCTAGGTTTCCCAAACTTACTCAGCTTTCAAATTTTTTAAATTGAATCCACAAGTATTTTTTGTGAGGCTCAGGCTTGGGGAAAACGTCCTGTCTCAAGCTGAGATGACTGCCTGAGTTTTATTCTATTTTTTACTCTCTCCAGTTTTCTCCAGATTTACTCATCACTTCCTTTGAAATGCATTTGTAGTAGAACACATTGATGGAGCGCTAACTTGCTCCTCTTCCTAAACAACTGATTTTCTAACCTGACTTCTTGGCCTGTTTCCCATTGGCCTCCAGTGCATTTTTTGTCCCATCTTACGTGACCCTGCTC
The DNA here is from genome assembly GCF_000260355.1 of Condylura cristata. Lineage (NCBI taxonomy): Eukaryota > Metazoa > Chordata > Mammalia > Eulipotyphla > Talpidae > Condylura > Condylura cristata. Next base: position 16,597,228 of record NW_004567133.1, on the reverse strand, counting down.
TTATGTAGGCTCAGGGTTTAGTCATGAGTGCCGATGATTCCTCTGGCTGCTCCTGGTAGTGAGGTCACAGAACATCCTGGTGCCTTTGTTCTCAAAATGTCACTGAAGGTCCTCCCTGGTGGCACAACAGGTTAAAGCACAGCACTGCCAGCAAGCAGCAGCCACTTCAGTGCAAGTTCCATCCCCGCCCAGGAGGAGACCCCCAGGGCGCAGCAGACCTCTCCTGACCGCCCGCTGCTCCCCTCAGCAGTGTGCTTCATTGATCCTCCTGCTTTGCTCCCAGCTCTGTCTCTGGTGAAACCTCCCACCTCCCCGGCACCTCTCGCCTGTCCTCCCACTCTGTGTGCATAAATAAATCTTTAAAAAAAAATTTTTTTAATGTCATCAGGTCATTTTCCTTTTTTCAAAATGTGCCTGGAAAATCTCAACTACCAATTCGTCCAGATGGATTTCAGAATGAATTTTTAAGATTCTTGAGAGTCCCTATAGGATCTTGGTTTGAATATTGGAATTTACATATAATTTGTTGAATACTTGACAGTGGATAAAATTTAATCTTAGTTTTGAAAAAGGTGTTTTTCAAACATGCCCTTCGACCAAGTTGGGTCTCTCATCGTCTTTACAACTTAACGATGTGCTCACTAAGACAGGCAAGGTGTGCAGTTACACAGGGAAAGCCCCGGCTTCGTGGGCACCAGGATGGTGTGGAAGAGACGAGCTGAGTGTCCACTTGTCTGAGTTCTGTCCATTCTAAGTCACAAAGCCCCTGCATTTGGCTGTGTGTTGGTGTGTAGCAACTTACCGCTAACACACATAAACCACAGCCGGGATTTACTGGTGTCAGAGCAGGGCAAGGCAAAGTGGCCACCCTGACTTGCGTAAATCAGGCCCCTGGGATCTGAGTGCTCTACACTGGGACGCTCTCTTTGTGCGTTTCTCATCTTTGCTTGTTCAGGTCTCTTGAAACTGAGCCTGTTGGTCTCACTGTTTTCCTAAGGCAAAATGGCCGCTGGTTACTAGGAGACCGCGGGGAAAGGATTCCTTCTTCCTCCAGCATCTGAACCCTAATCCAGTGATGAACCCTCACTGGAAATCCTGGGTCAATGTCCACCCAAGATCAGTCATTGCTACCCAGAAGATGAGCACTGTGACTGTTGGACTAGCTTGGCCCACCCGGGTGCTCCATCATTTGGTCAGAAGGTCAAGGTCATTCCCAAAAGAAGGGGTGTGGGCTATGGCCACTCCCTGGTGACCTTGAGCAACACATTTGCTCTACACTCTATGCTCCAGCTGCCTCATTTTCAAAATGTGAATAATAATATCAAGGAGGTCCCAGGAAGAGGAGAGGTTTCAGGTTCTCTGCTCCACCCAAGAAAGGGTGGAGCTGAGCGGGGAGAAGCTGGAGAGGAGACTGGAGGAGAGGCGGGAGCCAGAAGGAGACCGGAGGGCCACGTGGAGCAAAGAGCCACATAAGAAGCTCCACTTGCTTCTCAGCCTGGGACTGTTGGAACAGGCGTGGGGGAGGGGCCACGGAAGGCTAACAATGGCAGCTTCTGTCTTGATTTTGCTCCTCTGTCCCAGGCGTGCTGCCCTGTAACAGCCTCTCCCTGTAGGATGAGCTGAACACGTGAAATGCCTGATGCATTGACCGACGTGCAGTACAGGGTGGAGAGATGGGGCGCCTATCCGTCATCCCCATGATTCCTTGGTCTTGACCCCTTGAGGGTCGAGATTAAGTCTCCCCCTGCCCCCCATATAGTAACCATCGTCTTTATGACTTTGACTGGACGGGTCACCTTAGACACGCAATATGCAGTGTTAAGCAGCTCATCAGAGACATGGGCAGAACTGGCAGAGGTCCCCAGGCTCTCAGAGGCCTGCCAAGTCAGGGCCAGGCTCCCTGTAATGTATTCTGCTGGTGCTGCTAGCAATAAAGTAGCAGATGTGGAACAAGGAGCTGCCCCTGGCGATATCTGGTAATTGATGTGATGTGCGTTTTTATGGAGCTTGATCAAGGTGTTTTATCTCCGGCTACAAGGGAGACCTTAAAATGGGCAGATTCAAGATCTTCTCCTAAAAGAACTTTAGTGAAAGTGATTATCAAAAATCATGATCAAAATCTGTATACTAGCAAAGAAGTCACCGCTCTATTCAGACTTTAAAAAGAAGAAACATGTGCAAAGGTATTGTTTAAAAAAGGAGGTGGCTGAGTTCTATTTTCCCATTTTGGGTAAGGGTTTTATTTTCAACAAGTCTGTGATCCCCTTAGGTAAATCAAGACATGCCCTAGGATACATGGACACAGAATACTCAGACGATATTCCTGCTTACCAAGTGGAAAGCAGACATGAGGGGAGATTTAGAGACAAACAAATCAAGAGAGACATACAAAACACAAGCACACTGTTCTTACAAACCCATCAACCCGCCAGTCTGCACTTCTTGAGAAAGAATAGCTGAATCAGCTTAACAGGGAGCAGCTGTACAATTTGGCCTTGAAAGATTCCTTGTCCAGAAGGCTTAAATATATGACCAGGGCCCCAGGCAAGGAGATATAAAGTCTTGTGTCAGGTTCCAACTTGTGGGTCCAGTTAATCCTCAGCTTTGGGAAAAGGGCAGACAAAATCTACCCTCCCGGCCCATCCATCAGTCTCCCACGCTTCAGCCTGTCATCCTGGCTGGAGAAGAATCATCTGTGGTGGCTCACCTGGGGCGTCATTCTTGTGGCCTCATCTCAACGAAGATAATGGTGGGGAAAGAGAGAGAGCCAGACAGAGAAACAGAAAGACGGACAAACTGACACTGTGAGCTCTTTCCATGCTGGGCGCCAGGGACACCTTCCGTGGACATGGCCTCATTCCACCCGAACATCACAGTCACATTTTGGAGATTAGAACACAGAGCCAGAGTCAGCCCAATTAGCACTGTGTGGTTCATTGTAAGTCAGTCACCTGCCTTGTAGTGGTTCGACAAGGAAATCGCTAATTGCCCACCAGGATGAATTAAACATTAGAAGTCTTCAGCAACAGGGTCAGACTGGGCATTAAAACTTTACAGAATTGAATAAATGATGAGTTAGGTCTCATTAGCCTCTAAGGCCAAACCAAGTAACTCCAGGTTTCAACCTGGATTGGACTGGATCCATGGGTCTAAGTGCTTTTAAAAAAAAGAAACCGCTGCATCCTCAGAGTCGTTGCAAAGGACAGGTGAGGAATTTTAGCCACTCTGCAAAGTTGTGATCAGCCTTCAGAAGGAGAAGCAGCAAAGGCAACTCTTCCGCAATGAGGGGAGGCAGACAAGTTCTAGTCAGGACTGGGTTGTCATAAGTAACAGGTATCTGGTCTACCTCACTGTGCCGCTAAAAAGGTGAACAGATAGTAGTCCTTCTTCCCATTGCAGGAAAACTTTCTCGAAGTTCAGTAAATAAATAGACATGATGGAAAGTCTGAAGTCAAACGGGAATGCACCGTGTTGTAATTACTCAGGAGTCTGCCGTGGGATCCGAGAGTGGGAAAGTAACAGGGCCAGGAAGAAGCTGGGAAATTAAATCCATCGGTAAGTAACTTCTTTCCACCTCTCATCTGTATCCTTCTAATACCTGTCTATTAAACCTGTTAATATTCAGAGTCACTCTCTCCCTGCAAGTCTGGACTACATGTAACAAAGATTAAGACCTAAGATAATAACAGGTCTCAATGCCTGAGCTTCCATAGACGAGCTTCCTCGAGGCCAGAGTTTTCGGGTCTAGTCTCAGATTCATGGGAGGAGACTGACCGGCCCAGCCGGGGTCACATGAGCACTGCTAGCCCAATGGGCTACAGATGGATCACACGGCACCCCTGCCGTGGCCTCTGGGACTCGCCCTTTGTGAGTCTCTGGATCAATATGGGTGATTTCCGGAGAAAGGTCAACTTTGATCAACTGGTTAAGACCCACCTTCAGGTGTCTGCTACAAACACAAAAGAGGCGCAGAGAGTAGACAAGCAAGTTTCTAACATTTTTGAGTGTTTCTATGTACCAGGCATTATGCCAACAAAGTACTTAAAGTACATCAACGCCCTTGTTTTTTCAACTAATGCATCCAAACTCTTCTTTCCACGGGGGTTCAAAATAACCGCAAAGTATTCCGTGAGTGCTTCGTTCCAGTCCTCTCAGTTCTCTTACTCCACACTTAGACCATCCAGCCCACCAAAATACACCTTGCGCTCCCAGTTGTAAAACAAAACTCATCAAAGGAAACAAATAATATAGAAATGGGGTATTATTTGCATTAGCAACAGCTTGTCAAGAATGTTCAAACATATTTATTTGGGGCCAAATCCATCTACTTCTAATTTCCACGCATTTGCTTTAGTTCTCTAGAAAATAAGTTGAATCACTCAACAAATCATCCATTCAAGTCTGAGTTCGTTTGCAAGGGCTGGCATAAGACAGGGCAGCAGCCTGGGTGGTTTCACCAGCAAAAGAGTTTGCTAGCAGCGCCGGAGTGTCTATGTCCTAACCCCCTCCTCTTGCGAGGACACCAGTCATGTGGATTAGGACTCGCCCATAGGGCCTCGCTTTACCTAAATCCCTCTCCAAAAACCCTACTTCCAAATACAGTCACGTTCTGGGACCTGGGGTTTCGGACCTTGGTATATGAATAAAGATGTGGGGGGCAAAATTCAGCCCAGAGCAAAGTCTTTGTCGAGGGTTACCCTTCTGTCCCCAAGCCCTTAATCTCCTCATCACAGGCCTTCCTCTCAGTAACAATGTCTCTTTGCTTTTCCAGGGTAGAAACCACTAAGCTGAAGGTGGAAAGTTTAGACTTGCCCCATGGCAAGCAGCGGGCTTGAAACGAATGCCCCGTTGTTCAGCTGATTCCCCCCGGCTAAACGACACTGCAGAGAATGGGACTGAGTGGTGGCTTGGCTTGGGAGACAGTCTCCTGAACAGAGGGAAGAGAGGCGCAGGAGACGAGCCTGGGGCAGACCTTACCTCCTTCAAGCTGTGGGTCAAGACTTGACGGGTACAGGGCAGCGATGACGCCTTCCAGGACAACGTCCAAGACTTACGGACGTGACGTGGGAGTCTGGTCAAATCCTTGGCCTGTTAAGCACCTGCCACATGCTGTATAGGACTTGAGGATCTGAGCAAAATAATCCAGAGTGAGTGTGGGGTAAATGGAGATGGTCAGGCTTTCACGCCACTGGCCTCTGTGGCCATCACGTGTGGCCTTGATGTGCCAATGTGGGAGGCGCCGAGGAGCGCAGGCACAGGGTGCGCGTGCCTGATGGTGGACACCTGGGGCCTGAGTGTGGGCGGGCCTGAGTGTGCACACCTGAGCCTGGCCGGGCAGTAAGGGCGGCGTCCCACGAGAATGCGTGCCACACATGGCCACAAAGGACATGCAAAGGCCACCAGAGGAAGCGACCACAAAAGAAGGCGAGAGGGAGCCAGAGAGAAAGAGCAGAGGCTCCCTGGGGTCTGGGAGGCCCGCCGGCCTCCTGCCCACCCCAGCCCCGCCCGGCCTCACCAGCCTGCGGGCTTGCCCACAGCAGGGACAAAGACAAGAACCGCATGGTTCGCCGATAGGTGGGATGTAAAGAAACAAAATAAAGGAGCAGACAGAACTGAAGCAAAACAGAACCTGGAACCTGCCTGCTAGCGGGCGAGGGGGATGGGGGTGAGGAGCTTAGAGGCAGGGCCAGGGTGGCCTAGGGTGCAGGACTGTGGGCGCTGTGGGGTGGGGGTGCCCTCCATCGGAGAGCTGCGAGCCTGTACCCCAGGCCCCATGCGGGGCGCAAAGCAACATCACCTCGCCAGGAAGAAAAGGCCGTGACCAGACATCGCCATCGCTCTCAACATGCCGCTGCGGCAGCAGTGTGACCTTCGTCCCGCTGCAGCGAGAGCATAACCAGGCTGAAATGCTGCACGATTCCCGCCGTCTCCTCTCGCCCTCTCCTCCCGCCCTCCTCTCGAGCTTCTCCTAATTTCCTCGGCATCCAGGACGTGGCTGAGTGCCGAGCTTTAGCCTGCGTTCTTCCGAGAGACTTGCACGGGCCCAATTTCAGCAACTCCGTCCTCAGACAAGGGGTGGTGGTTGTGGTGAGCTCATTTAGTGCCTGCTGCCAGTGGACTCGGTAGTTAAACTGATTAAATTAATTCTCCTTAGAGCAGCAGTTTTCAACCATGGCTGCACATTGTATTCACCTTGGGAGCTCTAAAAAAAAATTCCTGATGACTGAGTCCCACCCCCAGATTCTGGTTTAATTGGTCTGGGGTGCAGCATAAGCATGGGGTATTTAAACGCTCTCCAGCTTGGACAAATTGCAAGCGAGTTGAGAATGGCGCCTTAGGGCGCTGCTTCTCCAGGTCGGGCCCAGACAGCAGCCATCCTTCACGGGTGCTCCTTGAAGCTCCTGTTCTTGGGTCCCACCCCACCTGGGAACCCCGCCCTTAGCAGTGGGCCCAGCGGTCCACACTGGCACATGCTCCCCAGGTCACTGAAGATGAAAAAGCTCGAGCACTGCTGATGTGTTGGTCTTGGGTGTTACACTGCGCACTGCTCATGCGCAGACACGTGTTGGGTTTCACTCGGCTCCTTTACACCAGTGCTGCGGACAGAAGCCCTTTGTTCGGCTTTCCCTATCAGCCTCACCTTCCCCCGCACCTGACTCTCAGCCTCACCTCACCCCGCACCTGACTCTCAGCCTCACCTCCATCCCCACCTGTCTCTCAGCCTCACCTCACCCCACACCTGACTCTCAGCCTCACCTCACCCCTACCTGACTCTCAGCCTCTCCTTCATCCCCGCACCTGATCTCTGCTGAGGGCGAGGGGATGCCGGATCCTAGCACAGTGCTGCGCACGGAGCTCCTCTCCTAGCTCAGCTGCTCACCCTTGACACCACCTGATTCAAGAGTGGACCTGACCCCCAGAAGCCCCTCGTCTAGCCCACAGGTCCTGATTACCATGTCATCTTTTCCAGCACCTGCACCAGCTGCCTGAGGCCCCTTGAGTGTGGGAAACCTAGTTATGCTTGCTGACTTCACCCTCCCAGAGACCAGTGCCTTCCTCTGAATTTCCTCTGAAATAATTTCTCTCCCTCTCTCTGCATACCTGCCTGCATAGGCTTTTTTTTTTTTTTTTGAAAGGAAATAATGGATTATGTCACTGTAGGTCTATTGTCTGACTTCAAAAACCATCTCCTATTCATCAGAGAGAGCTTATGGACCAAGAAGATAAAACCACCCTCTACTGCACCTGCTTTCCTTATATATAAAGCCTTCCACTTTATATATGTGTGAGATGCTTTGCTCCAGAGGTGTGAGGTAGGTTACAAAAGGCAGGAAATACAAGACCTGATTACTTGTAAACACCCTATTGGCTGAATTCTTGGTCTCAATACTACTCCCCCACATCTCTGACTGGATGGATGGGACACATGTCCCCACACGCGCATCTTACTTTGGAATAAAGTGACTTGCTTTGGCAAATGAGCTGTGGGGAATGCACAATACAAACAGGCACAAAATGAGCTCCGGCGATCTGTCATGGAAATAACATGTCCCAAAGCCACTTCACCTCCCCCCAGACCCCAAAATGGCACATGTGGCCCAGACTCGCTCACCACAGCAAACCTGCAGGTACATGCACAGTCAACAACGCCATTCATTGTATACTACAAAGCAGAGTTTGGGATTTTTTTTTTAAAGATTTATTTATTTGTGCATACAGAACTGGGGTACAGGCCAGAGGCGCAGGGGCAGTAAGAGGCTTCACCAGAGACAGAGTGGGGAGCAGAACACGCAGATCGACGAGGTACACTGCTGAGGGGAGCAGCGGGCGGGTCAGGACAGGTCTGCCGCGCCATGTGGTCACCTCCGGGGCAGGCGGGGATCGAACTCATACGGAAGTGGCTTTAGCTTCTCAGTGCTGTGCTTTAACCCGCTGTGCCACAGGGAGGGCCTAGAGTCTTTTTATGTAGCTTATTGTAGCAACAGTTGATTGATACATACTGCATTGTACTGATTCTGAGACATACATGTTTTCACATCATAGCATCAATGATGTTAGATTATATCTCATAATCAGTGATATAATCTTTTTGGCAAAGGTTTTATTTTTTTAATTTTGCTTTCTTTGTAATGTATAAAAAGTGGTGGTTATAATAGTTGATGAAATAATTCTTCTATGAAGTACAGGAGGTGAAAACTCAGTTATAAAATAATCTGTATAATACTTTCCGTTAAAATTCCTATATATGGCCCTCCCTGGTGGCGCAGCGGGTTAAAGCACAGTACTGAGAAGCTAAAGCCACTTCCGCATGAGTTCGATTCCCGCCTGCCCCGGAGGTGACCACATGCAGTGGCAGACCTCTCCTGACCGCCCGCTGCTCCCCTCCACAGTGTGCTTCCTCGATCTGCCTGTTCTGCTCCCCGCTCTGTCTCTGGGGAAGCCTCTCACCACCCCAAGCCTCTGGCCTGTACCCCAGTTCTGTACAAATAAATAAATAAATCTTTAAAAAAAAAATTCCTATATATGAACATGCATATATCTTCTTCATATGTACATGTGTGCTCTATCAAAATATATATTTTGCGGGCATGTGTGTATATCTGTGTGCATATATATACACACATGTCATTTCAAAAAGAAAAGATTTGGTTGTTCTAGAGGCCATAAGACTATAGATAATAGAAATAATTCTTCCTTAATTTGACAGAACAACCTGATGATAGTATTTTAATTTGAAATTTAAGATCTCTATGTATGTCTAGGTGGAATGAAGCAAAGGGAGAATTAAATCAATGAATATACTAATAGGAATTATTGAATTGAACACTACTTGATCAAAACAGTAATGGGGGTGCTGGGAGGTTGGACCCTACGGAGGAACCTGGCAGTGAGAAACCCCCAGGGGTGGCCTTTCAATGAATTCCAAGAACAGCTATGTTTTACATTCTTTGTAATTAACCTCAGGTTATTCTGGAACTTTTTCTCACCACCACCTTTTCTGACAGGAACATCACAGGAAAGGGGCCAGCTGCCCTATGGGGAGAGGTGATCGATCCCAGGAAGCAGGATGGGAGAAAATACAGAGAAGTCACTAAATCCACATATAATCTCCATAAAGTAATGGACCACCCACCGATTAAGAAATAAGACACAGCTATGTTAATTGCCAAGGCAAAAGTGCTTGAAAAATTCCGAAGACTCGAGAAGTCCGGGGTAACACCTGCAGGGAGGAAAAAAAACACTAAAAGGAAATTCACCAAAACCTGGCTGCAGCCATCACTAGGTAGCAGAATTGCGAGTCTTTCTGAATGCTTCTTTGTGCTTTCCCAAACTTCCACAATGCAGATGTATTCGCTTCAAAGGCACAGACACAAAATATCTTTTTATGAAGAGCAGATACAGAAAATGGCAGAACTATAAAATGGAACCAAAAATGATTACAAAGATGGTCTAATTGTGTGTCCCACTCATTTTTCATGGATCAAGAGTATTTCCCCATTTTATTGCAAATTCTTCACAGTGTCATTAGTGACGGCTATATAACAGCCTATAAATGAATGAATTGCAATTCATCTACTGTTAGATAATTGAGGTATAATTGAGTTATTTCCATTTTTCATTCTGTTAGTGGTAACGGTGCTGAACATTTTTGTACATAAATCTCACCCACCCCATCAACATAGTTATATGCCTGGTCTTCTGATTATCTAAATATCTTGCCCTTTTCCTCACTGTTTGCAACACTCGGAGCCAATAGCGAAGTACCCTCAGGGGCTTTGTATACCCACCTGCTTCCCGTCACTGTCTTCCCAGAGGGCTGTGTTCTGATTCTGGAGCCTGAGCCCATCCCCAGCCCCAGCACCAAGACCCCGCCTCCCAGGCTTCCACCCAACCTGCGCTACCCTACATCATTCACTTCTCTTCAAACAGAAAAACACTCCCAGCTGCCGTGCACATTCAGCATTGAGGCAATACGTGCTACTGCTATTCTTCAAACGCTCGGAGAACTGGGTCATCGTGTCTCCCTAGTTCCCATGACCGCTCAGCAGTAGCCCAGTAACTGTTCTCTCTCTCTCCCTCCCCTCTTCCCACCCTCCCCCTCCTTTTTCTAGCATCCATATGAATCTGCTAAGTGCTATGGTGGGAGATGAACAAAACTCACTGGTTTCTGTTATTCGATGGGGCTTTATGAGCTTCTGGTTTTACAGGAATATGGTTACCGACATGCACCACTACTCCTTCCATCCTGAGAACTTAGAAGTCCTCTGAAGACATGATTAACGTAAAAAAGAAAGGCAAAGAAAAACTGATTTGCTCCTCTAGCAGACGGGGCTGTGGCTTTAAGCCCAAGGTGGGTAGGGTTTGTTTGCATGACTTACAAGATGTGGAAGTCCTGAAAATGCTTTGGTGCTTCCTGAAGGAAAACTAAGGAGACTGACACTTAGCCCAAACACAACCCTGGCGCCCCCCAACACACACAAACCCAAAGTAAGTAAATGTGTTCTGATGGCATCTGGGCCCAGCAGGCAGGGTCACTAGCTTCTGGACTGCCGTGGGTGTCGTTCTGGACTGACTGAAGTGCTTCCAGGGGGCCCTGGGGAGAGGGATTTCCACAGTCTGGGGGAGGTGAGATGGAAGAAGATAGGAGCTTGCAGTGTTCTCTGGGTGTTCCCTCCACATTTACGGTGCCCGAGGGATGGCTTTCAAAGTTCAGTCAGACCCCTCCTAGTCCAGTACTATAGGATCCCCAGGATCTATTTGTTCTGCTGGCAGCACCTAACCCCTACTTTCTTGGAAAGAAAATTCCCCTCACCCTGTAGGATCCCTGGATGCTGTGACCCTAACACCACCATCACTTTGGTTCCAGAGATGTTCAGGTGAGCCCAGCCCAGCTAACAAGACCACTACACTCCCTCCTCCACTGATGGGCTCATGAGTAGACCCATGACTCAGCCCTAGTCAATCAGACTATTAGTCATCACCACGGACCAAAACACAGGGAAACCAAAACAAGAAATGGGGCTAAATGAGAGCCCTCATTCTAGAATTTGAGCACCTAGCTTCAGGATACTCACACTTAAAAATTACAACCTCCGGGGCCCTTCCTGGTGGCACAGCGGGTTAAAGCACAGCACTGAGAAGCTAAAGCCACTTCCGCATGAGTTCGATTCCCGCCTGCCCCGGAGGAGACCACCTGGTGTGGCAGACCTCTCCTGACCGGCCCGCTGCTCCCCTCAGCAGTGTACTTCGTCGATCTGCCTGTTCTGCTCCCCACTCTGTCTCTGGTGAAGCCTCTCGCCACCCCTGAGCCTCTGACCTGTATCCCAGTTCTATATGCACAAATAAATAAATCTTTAAAAACAAATAACAACCTCCTTTTATTTAGGTCAACTGGATCTAGTATCTCTTTCATTTGAAACCAATAATTCTGATTAACATGGACTACGCTGATTTGCTTATTTAACAACTAGATGTAGAAACTACCATGAACAGGAACTCCAGAGGCTCTGGCCACTGACCCATCGCTAAACTGATGGGTTTAAACCTGAGGGTGAGCTCTAGAAACACCTCTGCCAGTAAGTCATGAAGAAGCCCAGTGGCAGCATATGCAGAGAGGGTTAATAAAAAAAAAGTCTTCTCCTGAGGATCAGGAGACGTGTGTCCACGTTTTTAACAGCGTGACCTTGGATGAATTACTCAGCATTTATGAGCCCAGGCTATAAAATGGGGCCTTAAAAAGGTAGGTCATGGAAGGCCAGATAAGAGGGTGTCTTTGAAGCCCTGCTACACTGCCTTGTTGCCGGGCATGAGGAGTGAACTCGATGCTCTGGATGTCCGTTTATCAGTATAACTTTAGGGAAACAGCTAACCTTCCTGAGCTTCTGCTTTCTCATCTGTGAAATGAGGGCTTTTTCACTACATCAGTAGTTTTCAATCCTGGCTGCAAACTAAAGCCACCAGGGGAGTTTTAAAATATACAGATGCCCAGGCTCTGTGCCCAGAGATACTGATTTAATTGGTCTGGGTGGGGGCTCTTGGTATTGCCAACTTTTAAATATTCCCAGGTGATTGTAATGGGAAGACCGAGTCGAGAATCACAACAGATGAGGGTCACTGCACAAGTTAGCAACTTAAGGGTCTTGTGAAAACGAAGTAATTTAAGTCAGCAGTAAAGCCACAGAATTTCCTGCAAAACTATCCCAAGATGATGTATTTGAAAGTGGGTAATTAACCCTTCAGCAGAAAACGTTGAAAATTTTCTCTTCAAATGTAGTGACATCAGTCTCTATTTAAGGATAAAATTAATTAAAAGAGGAAAAATCTTTATCACTGCAAGATTGTTAAGCAAACTATGTTTTGGTTTGGTTTGGTTTGGTTTTTTACCTTTTCCAGGCTTTTGTTAGGATCCTTATCCCTAAGTAAAAATAAATAAATAAGTCTCAGGGAAAAGAGATCAATTTTATTTTGTGAAAATACTTTATGAAGCTAATGAGTGTGTGTTTTTGAATAGTTCCCTTGGGGAATGCTATACAGTAGATATAATTGAAAGTGGGAGATTGAGCTGATTATTCATCAAGCATATATTTAAAGAATGCAATTATGAAAAGAATGATGTAACACGGAGCATAAAATGGCTGCAAACAATTCTAAACTGTTCTTAGAGAGTTCTCAAATCCCTGGGATTGATAAAATCACCACACTGATATTTGCATTGTCTCATAAAATGAGGAATCATCCCCATCTCAAAACAACATGCTTGTAGAAAAACTAAATCAGTCTCTAAAAATCTGAACAACAACAAAAAGATGTATTTACATTTGCAGAAATCTTCAAAACCAATGGAATGAGAACTGAAATAAAACGTGATAAACTGAGGCTGATTCTGAGTTTTAAAACAAACTGTGTAGCCTTGGAAGGTCATTCAGGCTGCAGAAGACATCAGCTTCCAGCAAAGATGAACAACAGGGATTTGATTTATGCTCCCATCTGAAACAACAACAAAAACAAAATATATGAAACAATATTTTTCAGGATACTGGACATCAGGTGGTGTCCCTGAGAGATTGGAATCAAATCAATCCCAAGAATACTGCCTCAAGTCTACCCCAGGCTTCAGGGCAGGAGGGACATCTGGGAGTCACCCTGTGGGCTTCCGGAATTGAGGGGCTGACTTTCAGGGAAACGGAAGCAGCTAGGACCTGGAGGACCTGAGAGAAGAGATTTGTAGAGAAAACCCTGAAGAACTACAAAAGATTCTCCAGTATGAGGTAGAATACAGATTGGTACATATATATGCCAAAACTTCTTAAGGTTGGAAAAAGACGCATTTGACAAATTAGGAGGAACAGTAGTAACAATACACAGAAGGCCAGGAATAATGCCTATTTCAAAATAGCAGGCTAAAGACGTTAGAATTCAAAGTACTCTGGAGAAGTCTCAGTCACGGACACGGCCCCAGATCAGATATTACTCTGGTCTAAACTCACAAATATTAAAAATTAGAATGACCCAAAAGAATCTGTTTCCTAATAACAACTGCATTCAGGAGTATAGCTCAAGATTTGTTAGAACAACAATACCTGGCATCCCGTCAATTATCAGAAGAAAATTACAGCCAGGAGGAGAAAAAGCAATTAGTCAAAACTGACCCAAAATGGAGGCACCGATTTTACAACAGCAGACAAGTGCATGAAAATAGTTACAATAGCATTCCATGTGTTCAAAGAGTTAAGTAAAAACATGGGAAGCGTTCTTAGAGTCCCACACAGAACACCTTGAGATGAAAACAATGATGTCTAAAATGAAATACATACAGGGTAAAAAGTCAAAGAAGAGTTCAACAAGACTCAAGTACAACAAAAAAGTGAAAGAAAAAATAAACCACAACAAAATACATCATAATCAAATCAAAACCAGTGATAAAAAGAAAATTCTTAAAAGCAGCCAGAGCAAAATGACATGTTACATCGAAAAACAAAGATAAGAATGACAGATTTCTCCTCAGAAATGATGAAAGCAAAAAGATGATGGAGAACTTCTTTCAAAGAAAAATGTCAAGGTAGAATTCTATACCCAGAAAAAAATATTTTTCAAAAAATATGTTTCAAAATGAAAGCAAGATAAAGATGTTTTCAGACATATTTAAAAGGCTGAAAGAATTTATCTCCAGCAGAGCTGCACTCCAGAAAATGTTGAAAGTAGCCCCCTACCAAGAAGGAAAATGCCATCAACGAGAAATTTCAATCTAGTCAAAGGAATGTAGGACACTAGATTTTCTCTTGGCATTCAAAAATTTTCAAAAGATAATTAACCTTTAACAAACCCAAAAATGTACTTTAGAACATATATGTAAATAACATGTGATTACAGGGCAGATATGCAAATGATTAAAGAACATCAATGTATATTATATGTGATTATAGAGCATATGTGTAAATTATATGTGATGATAGACCATCTCTGTAAATTAGATGTGATTATAGGCCATCTGTGTAAAATATGTGTGATTATAGAACATGTATATAAATTATATGGCCACAGCAGAGGGATAATATATGTGAAGTAGTAGAATTCCATTTGAGCTATAGTATAATAAGTTAAAGATAAACCCTAAATCAACCACTAAAAGAAACAATCTATTGCTAATCCGTCAAGAGAGATAAACTTAAATCATAAAAACTACTATTTAAAAGAAGCCAGAAAAAGAGAAAAGAGGATAAAGAAAAGAGAGATCAAATAAAGTCAAAAAATAAATAACAAGTCGCACAATGAATACTCAAAGTTAACTCCTTCAAAAGTCACAACACATTTACATTTAATGCCCAATTAAAAGACAACGGTTATCAGATGGATTGATAGAATGAATATAGTCTAACTATATTCTTTTTTTTTTAAGATTTATTTATTTATGCATACAGAAATGGGGTACAGGCCAGAGGTGCAGGGGCGGTGAGAAAATTCACCAGAGACAGAGTGGGGAGCAGAACAGGCCCACCGACAAAGTACACTGCTGAGGGGAGCAGCGGGTGGGTCAAAAGAGGTCTGCCGCGCCCTGTGGTCACCTCCGGGGCAGGCGGGGATCGAACTCATGCAGAAGTGGCTTTAGCTTTTCAGTGCTGTGCTTTCACCCGCTGCGCCACCAGGGAGGGCCCCATCAACTATATTCTTACAGAAAAAGGCACTTCAAACATGAAGACACAAGTGCGTTTAAAATCAATGGATGAAGACATACCATGGTAAGATTGGTCCAAAGGAAGCTGGAGTGTCTAGATTAATATCAGACAAAGCAGATGATGGGGCAAAAACTACCACTTAAAAAAAAAAAAACCCATTTCATAATGATAAAGGAATTGGGCCGTCCAAAAGACAGGATCTTCCTAAGTGCAAGTTTCAAAACAAGTAAGGCAAAAATAGAACTTTTAGGAGAAAAGACAAAACCACAATTTATCCAGCGGCAGAAATACCCCTTTCTCAGTCACGGCCAGAACCAATCTCCCCAAAACTTCCCCTTGGAAGTGTACCCACAAATACACAAGTGAACCCAAGTGCACCCACAAATACACAAGTGAACCCGATTCTCTGCACCCTCAGCTGTGGAGCTCCAGCTTGGGCGGGCCCACGTGCATGGGAAGAAGCCCTGTTTTCTCTCCTCACCCTACTACCAGCTCTAGAACAGAAGAGGGAGACTCTCCAAGTACTCAGGGGGTCGAAAAGAACAAGGAAGAAGCATGGTGGTTCCCCAGACCACCACATCGGCAGGTGTTGAGGACTGTAAACACACTGTGTCTCCAGGAACACAGCCCCTTCCTGACATCAGCGTCCCAAGAATGCAGCTAGACGAGGTCACAGCAAACCGACAGTTAGTCACTCCCATGTACTAACTGTTCCCTAGTTGTGAGGGAGAACGTTAACACTCTACTTATATCAATTTGTTTCATCCTCACAGGCCAATCACACGGCAGGTAGGTAGGATAAGTCTCCTTCACCAACGAAGAGAGCAAGGCGTAGAGGGAGAGTGGTGCCCGAAGGTCTCACAGCAGAAAATGGCACGAGACCTAGGGCTGCATAATTCCATTGGGTTTTTGAGCCTCCAATTCAAAAAGAATGACATGGACACTTTCATGTGGCACCCCCAGGCACTGTGGACTGGGACCAAAGCAGCCTGAGCTTGGTCCCTGCTTGGTCCTCCTTTAAGACATTGACAGACTGAGACCGAGAGATGTGTTAATTTGGCCAGTAAGTGACGTACTCTGGACAGAAACCCAATCTGACTGGTCCCACTTGCCCCCTGCCGGTCCCACAATCAGCACTCTCCCCACTAACCACCAACACCTCTAATGTCAGAGGTGCCCACTAGGTACCAGTCACCGGGCTGGGGACACACGATGTGTGAGACTGTCCCTTCAGGCAGATCAGTGTTGGAAAGTAAATACTTATGCTAACAGGATCAGCAGAACTCAGACTCAGGCTGTGACAGCATGCGGTTGCGGCGGCTGTACACACTGTGTAAAAGCAAGCACTTAGAGAAGCCTGCTAGACGCCTCTGCTTCCTGGCCAGCAATCCCACTTGTGGCCATCTATCCTGGAGAATTCAGCAGCAATGTGACCAAATGAATATGTTAAGATGCTTCTTGCAGTCAAGCACGATAGCTAAAGTTGACCCCGAGGGGATGTTGAATTGATTGTGACGCATCTATTTGAAGAAATAGTGCAGCCACTGAACTATTATGCTGTCGTAGCTAATGTTCTTTTAGATATAATTTTTAATATTATTTAAAGCTTTTAAGCACAAGGAGAAATGATACAGCATTAGACAAAACAAAAAAACAACGCATGCAGGTTCAGCATGACCTCAGTCCTGTAAAGAAAGAAGGAGAGTCATACTACTGCTAAAATAATAATGATAGTGTGAGAAAACAATCTGCAGAGTTGGCTCTCCCTGGTGACGCAGAGGGTTAAAGCATAGCACTGCAAGCCAGCCACAGCTGCTTCCGTGCAAGTTCAATCCCCAGCCCTGGAGGTGACCCACATGGTGCAGCATATAGTGGAAGCATAGGAAAATCTAACTAAATATTACCAGTTATAATCTGTAGGTTACACATGATTTTCATTTCACTGCTGTACATTTCTCACTTGCTACTTTGATTTTAATGCACTAACATAACAAATTAATTATTAAAATCAGTCATTTAAATAATTCTTTAAATTGATTATCGAGCAATAATAAAAAGTTGGACTCAGTGAAGCTTTCAAACCAATCACTCTTGCCTTGGTAATCACTGCTGTGACTGCTCCCCCAGGAAAAAGGCTTCAGCCATCTGTGTTGGGTTGGGACGTGAAGGTCTGGTCTATGAATGAGACACTCCCTGAGTCCAGACTCAGTTCTGTGTCTCCTCATTGTGCAGCCCAGTGTTCCTTCCCTGACTTCTGTGGGCCTTGAAGACTCCCCCACCCATTTATACAGTGCCCAGCCCCTAGGTGCTACCCTCGGGGGGGTCCCAATTCCTCAGCCTGTCTCCCAGGCACACCCTAGCTGCACAGCTTTGCATGTCCATCCTCTCTTCCCCTTGACTCTGGGCTCAGCCATGCAATTTGTCTTGGTTGCTAAGATGTCCGCAAACTCACAGTTCGGTCATGGACTGGACATGTGCCTCTGCAGTCCCATGGAACACGTCCAGGCCAGCCTGTCAGAGGATGAGTGGACACAGCATAGCCATGGCACCAAAGTCAGCCTAGACGGCCTGTGGCCACCCATTCCTCAGCAAAGCTCAGCAGCACTACCTGGCCAGTCCTGAGCGGTGCCAAGATGTCTGAGAACTAGTCTTGGTTTGCTTTCTGTTGCCGGGCCTTTTGGGATTTGTGGTACAGCAATATTATGTCCATGCAGCTACCCAGAGCCTGCAGGCCACTTTTCTGTGACTCTGGAGTAATGAAAAGACAACGGTGCCCACCAGGAGGGGTTGGTGATAATAGAATCCATGTAAAGTGCTCATCCATTAAGGGCAACCTCCATTTTGTTTCATCACATGGCTGTCACCAGACAAGGGAGCAGGCCTGGGGTCCCTCACTCTAATCCCCCAACCACACAGGTTATTAATGCTGATTATTATGATTATTTCTCCATGTGTAAGTTTCTGTGCTTTGTCTGTCTCTCTGCCAGACCATAAGCTCCTATTTTACTCACGTCTGCTTCCCAGTGCCCAGCAACTTGTCTGACACCTGAAAGGCTGAATCTGCTGCTGAATTCAGTTGAAATGAATGGTTGTCCAGCAGACAGAGAAGAAGAGGGCCAGGCCAAGTCAGGAGCGCATGGAAAACAGGGAAAGGCCAAAGTAGAAACAGAGGCCCATGCTTTGATAGGGGGAAACACATCAATCCCAACCTTTCAGCCGCTAGTGACAGAAACCAAAGTGGAAACCATCTTGTCAAGATAACAAGGAAGGAGGACTGTCACTGACGCCATCAACTGGGACTTCTATTCTCACTGAGTAGTGAAAGTCGTGACCAAAGAAGGCTCAGTCTCAAAGCAGCACTGTGGCCCAAGCAAACCAAAGACTTGACGGGCCCGTATTCAAGCTTTTCTCTAGAAAGGCCCAGAGAAACTGGGCTTCAGGCACGATTGGATCCAAGATGTTCTCAGAGATGTTGTCAGAGATCCAGGTCCCTTTTCAGCAGAGGAAATGGGGCCAGGATCATTCAAATTACAGCGAGACGCCTGTAGGTCGCAGGCATGCCCTCCCAACTCAGTAAGGCCAGCGGGAGGAGGTGGCTGTTTGTAGGATCCAGCAGAAATACCCCAGCGGACTGCAACTGGCTTGGGTCATGCTGCACTTCCAAGGGCCTGAGCGTGTGACTCGTCTCATCTGATAGAATGAGTGCTCCCGAGGAAGGAGAAACTCTAGCATCAAAAACGAGGGGAAGACAAAATTAGGGGCAGGTAAAATTACAGAGATCCTCAAAGGGAAGGGATGATAGTGGGGGGGACACACAGAGAGCTGTTCCCCCAAGTCTGTGCCCCCCTACTTTATTTCCTATGCATAAAGCTAGACTCTGCTTCCCAACCTGTCGTGCAGCAAGCAAGGTGATTAATGATTAGGCCAGGTAATGGAAGTAGCAATATTGAATGGCCTCTGAGGCCAGTCTTTTAAGAGGTGATGTATGCCTCTTCCCTGCTGCCTTGCCCCTTCCATCAGCCAGACGAAGATGACAATCAGGTCCTCAAGGATGGCAGAGCGGAGCCACGACGTAGAAGCAGTCCCAGCCTTCACTGAGAGAAGTGCTGCCCTCCGATTTGAATCCCCACCAGAACTGTCACTGGCCTTGGCTGTGTTCATCCCTTGCACGTCAGGAGCTATTTGTTACCTCCATCTGGCCCATCCTAACTAACACAAGCAATAACCCTCGGGTGATAAAAAGAGTTGAGCGCGTGAAGAATCTGAAAAGTCAAGCTTTGAGGACCAGAGTAAAGTGCTCATGGAAGGCTGGGTGAGTGGTTAAATGGTTAGGATGCCAGGCAGATCAAACAAATCTAAGATGCAGGGAAACTTGCCTCATTGACCCACCAAAAGAACCCAAAGCGGATACGGAGAGATGATTCTGGATTCTCTGCTTGTGCTGCATTGTGCTTGATAAAGAAGTGTCTACATAGCTCCAGCCGGCTCAGATGCCGATGGCAGCCCGGGGCCAGGGGATTCATTTCAAAAAAGAATTGGTGCGGCCGTACCTGCCCCATTAAGCACCCATCTATGTGGAAGACGGGCGAGAGAAAGATGTGCTTCTCCATCTCTCCAGCGAAAGAGCCCGGCGGGTTGTGATGGATACCCCCATAGGCTGTGTCTGCGACTTTTAAACACTTGACTTAACAACCGCCTTTAATTTCACTGAACATAAGTTATTGATCCTGATCTCTGTTGCCTGGAAGCCCCAATCCCGATTGTTAATTGAGCTATTGATTTCTGGCTCACATGAACTGTTCCTGAAGGGGTGAATCCTGGTAATGTGGGCAGGTGGGCTAGTGAAGTGGGGGAGGTGAAGGGAAGTGATTTTAATTAGTAATAATAGCTTCATACTTAGCCGACTGGTTTGTAATGCGCCCGGTGACATCCCTATAGATCAAGCAGACAAACCAGTGTCCGTCCTTCTATAGGAAAATTAAATTGGGTCAATTATCTAACAGGTGGGTGATTTCAGATAGTTACTTAACTCAAAATGAACCTCTTGGCCATATGCATGGGATCCATAGCTCAGCCCCCAAAGCTTACTCAAGTTTGGAAATATAATTAATCAGGCTGGCCTCTCCCCTGCCCCCCAGTGTAACATTTTAATGCTCAGAATTTTCCAGCCAACAAAGAAAATGTCCGCTAAGAGGGGAATGGTGATCTGAAAGGACTGAGGTCTGTGCTGTGGAATTATGTTGTCCTCTGTTGACATCAATTAATTCGGCCAAGCAGTTTCCACAACCTAGGTTTTGTCCGTTAAAAGTCACGTTCCACAGAGGTGTTTAGAAAGTGATCACATTTTTATAAAACAAGTAATTACCATTAACCAGTTTATATGGGCCAGGATATGGGCCAGGATAAGAGCATGGACGGATTCACAATACATCTACCATTGGCTAACAGTGGGATAAACTTGGGGCGAGCAAAGAGAACGCAGATGGATTTTTTTTTGCTATGCATGAATGTAATATACATTTACATAATGTTGATGATGTGACCGGCATTATTTCAGGTGTTTTATAAATATTAACTCATCTAATTTCCTAACAACCACCTGTTTTAGATGCTCTAGGATTCCCGTTCTACAGATGGGGAAACTGAGGGACAGAGAACGAAGTGGTCTCTTGGGCAAGCTAAGGAAATGGTAGAGTGAGGTCTGACACCAGAGTCCAGACTCACAAGCGTTACAATGATCCACGGAAAGGAAGGTCGCTGATGACTTTGGGATTCTGGGCAATTTTTACTTGCTTCAGGTACTTTCATGTATTCATGAAGAGTATGAACTATTTATACAAATGGGAAAAAATAAGTATTCCTCAGCCCCTCTCAGGCCAGGTTCTAAATTTTTCACTGAATAAGCTACTATGTGCCAATTGGCATGTTGAGAAGTTACGCGCATTATCTCATTTAATGTACATAATGTTTCTTTACTGCTTTATTAGCCAATTGCTTGCAGATGTGGAAATGAAAGCTTAGAAGAAAAAGAAGCTCCGGCTCCCTGGTGGTACAAGGGGTTAAGTCTTAGCACTATGAAGCTATGGGCAGCCACTGCAGCAAGAGTTCAACCCCCGGTCAAGGAGTGACCCACATGGCGGCAGACCTCTCCTGTCTCCCCGCTGCTCCCCTCAGCAGTGTGTTTCAGTAGATCGGCCTGTTGTGCTCCCTACTCTGTCTCAGGTGAGTCCTCATATACCCTGCACCTCTGGCCCAGTCTTTGTATGTATAAACAAATAAAACATATCTTTAAAAAAAAAGAAAGAAAGCAAGCACTAACACAAGTGCACATGGGAAGTTTGTGATAAAAACAAAAATGATCACATGACTCCATAGTGTCACACATATGACCCAAAAGGAATATCAAACCCTGTGGCAACCATGTTAAAAAGTTGTAAAGAAATAAGTGAAATTGGGCCCTCCCTGGTGGCGCAGTGGGTTAAAGCACAGCACTAAGAAGCTAAAACCACTTCCACATGAGTTCGAACCCCGCCCCTCAGGCTTCACCTGAGACAGAGTGGGGAGCAGAACAGGCAGATCGACAAAGTACACTGCTGAGG
>NW_004567133.1:16515306-16575259 GCF_000260355.1 Condylura cristata | reverse complement strand
GGTGAAGCCTCTCACTACCCCCACACCTCTGGCCTGTACCCCAGTTCTGTCTGCATAAATAAATAAATCTTTTTTAAAAAAGTGAAATTTATCATCAACACAATTTATTTAACACACTATACCCAAGATAGCATCATTTCAACAAGTAAACAGTATTTTTTTAACCAATGAAACAATTTATAATATTTTTAATGTATCATTTTCTATTTAGGTAATGGTTCACATGAACACTATGATTTAGGGGTACTGGGTCACACCTTTTCAGATTACGTCACACCCTCCACCAAAGCACCAGTAATTCGACATCACAGTCCACTGGGGCCTCTCTCCCCTTCTTTCCCCTTTAATCTTTGTTATACTAAGTCTTTGATATGCAATACATATTTTTGCACTTACAGAACTCTTCCATTCACACACTAATTTTCACAGGAAATAGTTGATCTATAGTTAAAATTTCAGGGTGAAAATAGATTCACCAGTTGTAAGTATACCTAAAAAGCCTTTCAATAACTGAACTAGGCATCCATTTTTAAATTTTAAATTAAGTGAAATTAAAGATTCTTTTTTTTTT
Organism: Condylura cristata; assembly: GCF_000260355.1. Taxonomy (NCBI): domain Eukaryota; kingdom Metazoa; phylum Chordata; class Mammalia; order Eulipotyphla; family Talpidae; genus Condylura; species Condylura cristata. The sequence continues at coordinate 16,574,688 of NW_004567133.1, read as the reverse complement.
TTTAATCACAAACCGTATGTTAAGTGTTTGAGAGTCACATGTGATCCGTCAGGGGCCATATTGGAATGAACAAACCTAAACTGTAAACATCACAAAGACACTTAGTCACCCAGCAGAGAACATAAAATATTACAGCTGTTCAATGAATATTTTGAGGGAATAAAGGATGGAGGGAAGAAGACAGTTCTAAACCAATCTATTATAATTTTGCTTGTTCTTCTTTTGATTATACCAAACTCAGTTTGGCCTTCCGAAAAAGACAAAAACCAAGAATAATTTAGGTGCAATTGTGTAGTTCCTACTCAAAGCCAGGGACTCTCCTAGATATCTTCACAGTTGATCTCTTTGCAAAGCCAACTTATATTTCCACCAGTTGCAAGATGCAAACCTTGCACTATTTCTCACAGGATGGGGATGGTGGCAACTCCTCCCTCTGAGTTTTAATTTGGGGGACTGTTGCAAAGGTCCCCACAAAGAAGTGGTAGCATCCATCTGAAGTCCTGTGAAGCCTGCACCTCTGAAATGGTTTCAGTCATATCTTGTGTTTGGGTCCAATGTATGGAGAAAACACACAGTGGTGTGCACCAACATTACCCCAATACCAAAAAAAAGGCAGTTTTTAAAAAATAAATTATTTTAAAGTTTCCCACTACAGGCTGGTTCATGGCAGACATCCTGTTAGTTTTTTCCCTTCCCACTCCCCCAAAGGTGATGCTAAGAGTCAGCAAGTTCGATCTAAAAAGAGATGCAACCCACAAACTAAAGAGCTAGCGCAGCAGACTTGGGTGTGAACCTTATTATTCCTATTATTCCGAAACTGTTATTCCTATAGTTTCTCATAATGACATTTGGAGTCAACATCAATTCATTTTATAACTTCAGAACTGCACTGTGAACATTCCTGGGGTGAAGGCAGCCCCCCAGAGTGCGGGGAAAATGAACCTGCAATATCTTCCATTTGTATCTCTTTACATGGTGCTTCCCATCTTTTTCTTCCATTATCACTCCCCTAAAGAGTGTGTTATAAACTTTTCTCCCCTATTTACCACCATCCATGAAAATTTCACACCTTAGATAAACTATAGAGCTGTTTCTCTACCTTAAGTGTATCTATGCTTTATTTATAAAAAGAATAATATCTTACTTTGCCACCCGATGACCACATTTTGCCCCGCTGGGTACAAGTTCACCTACGACCACAATGTATGATTAAAACCAGCCGTTCTCAACCACGGTCGATCCCCTTCCTCTCATGAGGACAATGGTCTGAGATATTTTTTAGTTATCACAGCTGGAACCAGAGGGTGGGTTCTGGTGTCCGGGAATAGAGGCCAGAGATATGGTTAAGCACCCTCGGTAAACAGGACGGCTGCCTCCACCAGCGAGAATGACCAGTGTCCAAATACCAGTCGCGTTGAAGCTGAGAGTCTTCAGACTAACTCACTGCTGTTTAACATGAAATGACCCACTGAGCAGCCTGAGTCCTCCACTCGCAAGCTCACACCACAAAGACGGAAGTTGCTCCCCCTGGACTCACACGACCCGCGGAAAGGCCCACACTCCGGGCAGAGTGGCCGTACCCAAGATGGCCTCCCTCCCAGAATCCTTCACTGAAACAAAATGGCGGGCAAGGCCTCCAGCCCTCAGCAGCTGCTGAGAGAGTTAGGCCGGTGAGAGCCTCCCATCAGCGTCAGCGACGTTACAAGGGTGGAAACCTCGGAGTTGGACCGGTGTCTGCGCGAGGCGCGGCCAGGCCCCCGGCCAAGCCCAGAGTAGCTCCTCCTGGCTGGGCCTGACCTTGCGGGCGCAGCTTCTGGCGGGCGGGGGCGGTGGGGGTGGGGACATGGAGTTGATTTCTGAACACTGTCAAGCGAGCGCTGCTTTGGACTGAGTTGTAGGGAACTGGAGATCTATAAACCCTTTTATGGGCGGGAGGCAGGGGCCAATTGTTTCCAGCGATTTTCCCAGGTGAGAGGCGACAACAGAGGCTGCGTGACGGTCGGGCAAGGGGCGAGCTTTCCTTTTATTAACAGCTCATAAAGCTACTTTAAACAATAAATTAGAGCTACAAAAATATCCTTGGATTTACTGCCAGGAGGGAAGGGGATGGGCCCGGCTGTGACATTGCAGGGAACGCTCGTGCCCACAGCTGAGGCCCGCAGGCTGCAAAGCACACCCCGTGCAAGCTGCTCCTAGCTTTGACCTCCCCTCGGGAGCGCCCGAGATGGGGAGCCCCTCCGACCTGGCTGGAGTCTGGAGGGGCTCCAGAGCTCGTTCTTGCAGCTTCCGCTTCCGCCAGGCCCGGAGATGAGCTCGGTAAATCACGCTGACGCCTGCCTCCCTCCTCCTCCAGCCGCACACCCACCTGGGACTCCTCAGTAATCCAGTAGCAACCCCCAGCCGGCTGGCACCAAACACATGCCCAGCATCACTCTAACCTTTCCTCCCTCTGCTCTTCCTTCCCCTGCGCTCGTTTTCCTTTCTCTTGTCTCGATGATTCTTTTCCTCCTTCCCCCTCGCTGCTTCACCTCCACTCCAAGAATTCCTCCTGTGGTGGTGTAGGGCAAGCCACGCCCCCTCCGTGCGGACAGACCTGAGCGCGCACTGCCCCCATGTCATCCTCAGTGACCGCCACTGAGGCAACCCGGACCCCTGGCTCGGAAATCACAGCTTGACCCCTGCATCTGTTCCCTCTGCACAAGCCACGCCATGACTCACACGTACGCAGGTGTGCTCACATGCACACGCAGGCATTCCCTTACGTATAGATAGGTACATGCACTCGTACATACATGCATAATACACTCCTCCACTCTCGCACGTTTGTACACTCACCCACATGCGGCACATACAGTGTAGCGCTCACACCTGCACACACATACAGTGGAGTGCTCACACCTGCGCTCACAGATATGTGCACATATAGAGTCTCATGTGGGTTCATGTGTATGTTCACATACAAATAATTGCACTGTGTTCTCATGTATGTACATGTATGTGCATATGTGTGTGTGTCCTCTTGTACATGTGTGCTTGTGTGCACTTGTGCGCTCACACGATCCCGCCTATATGCACACCACACAGACATACTCACACATGCACACATGCGCTCACACACAGACCGCTTTCTGGCCTTCCAAAGCATAGAGTATCATAGAAACCCTCTACTCATCATGAAAAGCTAACATTTAATGAATTAAGCCCTCAACGCTGGAAGCTTTGGGTTGATCAGCTCATTGAATTCTCACAAAAATCCAAAGAGGATGATTCTGTGTTCGGCCCCAGTTTCCAAATGCAGAAATGGCGATGCTAAGAGGTTGACATGACTGTGAAAGATGACGTGTGCTGGAGATGGGATTTGACCCAGGCGTGTCCAAGCATGCTTCCAGGCCTGCTTCCTGCACGCCTGTGTGTGTGTGAAAAATGTACACAGCTAGAAGGTGTTGTGAAATATGTCCAGGTGGAGATGTCAACACACGCGGGACGCCAAGAAGAGCGAGTAGCAAATGTTTCCATGACATTCAGCACATAGACTGATGAGCACCAAGCCTGAAGACTCTTGTGGTGTGTTGAGCTTGGATTATACACAGAAGGTTTGTAATCCCATTCATATATAAAAAAAATAAAAATAAATGAACAGAATGTTTCATGAACCTCAGTTTGATATTTTGGAGGAAAAAGTGGTCTCCCCGCCTGCCCAGTCCAGAGGGGTCACTGAGCTAATTTAAGCAAAAAAAAAAAATCCCAAAGTGGGCCTAGGGAAAAGTGAGTGACTAAGAGAAGGCACACCTCCCTCACAGAGACTTGCCTCGTCTGTGCTCATAGGGCCATCAACACCAGAAATGCCTGGGCAGGGCCAAAGTAAAGGTAAAAAGCAGATTAGTGCTAGAGAAACTGACACAATTATAGTCACATGGTGGCTGAGCCCTCTCTTTGGAACATTCCTCTTTCTTCCATGGCAGCTTCCAGAATTCAGCAGATAGTTTCAGGACAGATTACATGGAACACCAGCTGCATGCCAGCTGCTGAGAAGTCAGAGAACTGCAACACTAACCAAGTCCCAGTACCATGTGGAAAATAGTTTGATGACCTACTATCATCTGTCTGAACTCTGATACCACAAATAAAGAGATGTTCAGAGTTCTGTGGGAACACCGAGAAACACTAGAGAAGTCTTCAAGGAGAAAACACATAAGACTGCCATGACAATAATCCCTACCCTTTAATAAGCACCTATGATGAGCCTAATGCTGTAATAGGCTTGACAACATTGTCTCATTTCATCGCTGAAACAACCGTCTTGAGGTCAAACACTTGGTTTCCTTCCCAACAGCCATGTCCTCCTTCTACCTCCACAGGAGAAACACCATCTTGTCCACCATCCTCCACACAGCCATGTGAGAGAGACCCATCCCTTCCCAACCCAAGTTGTGAACTTGGCTTTCTCTAAGCCAGTGACCATGGTCTCAACCAACTGGCAAATTATGAGTATGCGACTTAACTCTAATGATGGAGCATGTGAGGAGGGCGCCTGCATTGCTCTGAGGAAAGGTGTCTCCATGCACCTCCCTAAGACACAGGCCAGGGGTATTGTCTCTGCATAAGACAAAGTAAGCTCTCACTAAACATGTTCCATAGGATCTTGGTAACTGTTACTTTAACTACCTGTGATAAAGCAAATTCTACCATAGACTAATAGGTATAAAGAAGAGTTAAGTTCCTGTGGCATATTTCCGGCCACAAAAATAACACCAACTTTCTGAATACTTCCACCCATTCGTATTCGGGTACCTATTCATTTTCCAACCCATTTATTCCAGCTCAGGGCTTAGGGTGACTGGAGTTTATCCCAGCACCTCAGCATTAAGACCGGACACACTCCCTGGACAGGATTCCCTTCCACCACACCCACACTCACTCCAGCTGGGACAATCAGACACACCGATGAGTCTCAAATGCCTCTCTTTGGGATGTAGGTGGGCACTAATTTCCAAATAAAGCCCACGCGGACATGGGAAGAGTGTGCACACCCCATAACATAATTAGCCCCTGCAAGGAACTGGTGTTTTCTTTCTCATTCACATTTTAAAGAAAAAGGACCTAGATAGGCCAGATCATTGGAGCATGTGGGGTGGAGCCTCAGAAGGGAAGCCAGCATTCAGTAGGCGCAGAACTGGAAGACAGGCCAGAGTGGGGCCCTGATGACTGACAATAGTGTTGAGTGCTGCATGAATGCCCTCAGGGACAACAAAGCCCCATACTTTGGGGTAAGCCACTTGTAAGTGGGTCTCCATTCCCTGCCAAGGAGAACATCCCAAACATCCTGCATCTCATTTCCCTTAACAGGTGAGAATGCTGAGACCCATGGAAGTGTCAGAGTGAGGATTTACACCCGAGTGTCCAGGCTTCAGATCTCATGGCCCTTCCACTGTGTTCTGCGGGTGAGATGAGAGTTTAGAGGGGCAGGGGAGAGAAGGGGGGCTATTTTCTGTATCTGATGCTGTGAGAAAATCCTGCTGCTTTAAGAATAAACATCTTACATTTTAGAAGGACTAGGTGCAAAATGCCATTTCCATGTAAATGACCCAGACAAACAAAGTACTCACTCACCCCATGAAACATCTACCTGGGGGAAAAAAATGTTGTTTACAAGAACAATACCAGATGTTGGACTCAGAATGCCCTGCCTTGACATTCGAAGGCTACCAAGGGAGCTACAGGGACTGGAGGGCAGGCAGAGCAAAAGGCGCAGAAAAGAGTTCATTTAGAAGTGACTTTACATATTAAGTTAATTCCCAGTATAATTCAAGAGTCTGATGGGGGGTGGAGGGATAATGGAAAGAAGTGCTGAAGAGAGAGCAAGACCCATAATTCCATCTACAAATAATGGTAGTTGAAATTGGTTGTCCCTGATTTGAATAATCTTGATGGCATCGTTATTTTTAATTGTGATTAGTGGTCGTAATGTGCTAATAAATAAGACTAGAGACAAGGTGCAACCTTGCCTTGTCCCACAAATGATTTGGAATCGACTGCTCTGGACTGGAGGAGCCATGATTTTTTGTGAGCTTTGGAGACAAAAGGCTTAGGAGTAAATTCCCTCTTCACTCTGAGGTCAAACAACTCACACAAAAATAAGGACGCACCTGGCTAACTTTTCCCTGTGGTTGATGAAAGTCACACATGTATTCCAGACACCAAGAAAAGCTTCTCCATGGTTTGTTGGCAATATTGTCCAGCCCTAGGGCAAGGCATGAGCACAGCCACCTACTGGAAGATTCTTCTTTGGTATTTTGAAGATAGGCTCAGTGGTCGGGAGGTTTTTGAGGTGGTGGTGATATAGATGCGTAAGAGACTAACCCCAGAACCAAAATGGCAGCATGTCAAGACTCCAGCAGAAAACATGTGGGTCCCTAATAAAACTCTGCCTGAGACAAGTGTATTCATTTCCTCAGTGAGTTAAGACCACAGAAACTTATTCCCATGTAGTTCTGGAAATCCAGAGTCTGGAGGCAAGGTCCCAGCAGGGTCTCTCTTCTAATGTCAACTGACTGTCGGCCATCTTGGCTTGCACAAGAACTCCACCTCCGCAGTCACAAGGTCAACCTCCCTCTGTGTGATGTCTTCACGTGACATTCTCCTTTATGGGTGTCAATGTCCGTGTCCCTTCTTTTCTTATAAGGACAGCAGTGAGAGCTCAGGATGACTGCATCTTTTTACATCTTAAATCAGCAAAGGCCCTATTTCCAAATAAAGCCACATTCACAAGTGAAAACTTCAACATATCTTTCAGAGGAAACACAGCTAAACCCACAGGAGGGACTGAATTGCTATGGTAAGGGCATAAAGCCTGGTTACAAAGAAAAGAAGAAGGGGAAGAAGATGGAAGGAAGGAAGGGAGGGAGGAAGGGAGGAAGGTAACAATAATTGACCCCAACTGAGGCTCGACGAGGTAAGTGGCTCACCCAAGGCCACACAGCTAGCACATAGTCAGGTGAAGACTTTGATCTAAAGGCAGGCTCTTTCTCTTATATTGTAATACTTTTCTAAATGTTTGCTTCAATAAATGATCGAATGAATGCATGAAAGACTGAAGGAAGGAGATATCCAGTCACATATGTAGTGGCCTCCAATGCTTCCTAGAGAGGTCTGGGGACTCAAAAAGCACAGAAAGACTGTCTCCTTCACCCCCAAGTTCCAGAGCTTGGCAGAAATGCTACCAGTGTTCTAAGCTGATGTCCACTCACTCCAAATGTCAAGACACTTGATTAAAAATAATGGTGTCCTATCTTCTTCTGGGACTTAGGCTTACTCCATGACTCCTTCAGTCGGTGACTGGTGCACGGAAATACTCAACTTTAGAACCAGAAACATGGGCAGCTCTCAAGGGAGGAGACTACTAACACAGCTAGCATATGTAACCGAGAAGACCAAGTGTCTCCCCAAGCCAGCCCTCAGGTAAAGCCCATGCTACTAATGGCAACAGAAGTGCTGGAATTCATACCAGCAATGGGATTGCTATTTAGTTGACTGGCTGTTTTCGTTTGCTAGGGCTGCTATAACACAGCACCACAGACCCGGTGACTTAAGCCACAGGAATTTATTTTCTCACAGTTCTGGAGGCTGGAAGTCATGATCCAGGCAGAGGCAGGGCTGATTCCTTCTGAGAGCCACAAAGGAGCTATTCAGGAGCTCTCTCCTTGGCGGGCAGAAGGCTGTTTGCTTCCCCATGTTGTACCTCTGTATCTACGCCTACCCTAAAACCCTCATTCTGATGGAAGCCCCTCCTTAAATTCCTCTCTCCACATCGTGAACTGTGGAGCTGCTGGGGGTGAGGACTTCAAGAGGTGGAATTGGAGGCATGCAGTTGAGCTCATGGCATTCATCTTTCCACTGAAACCTGGAGACCCAAGGCAATGGATCACTCAGCAAACTTCAGCTTTGTTCACTTTGAGCCCTGGGCTTCTCTGGGCTCAGGTTTCCCTGTACCAAAATCAGGGCTTGGGCTAAAGGATTTCTCAGAAGTCACACACCCTTGCTCCCATCCCCCCTTTCTCTCACACCACCCACTGTCAAGGACTGACTCCAGCCCACCCCAAGGATATATCCAGAGTCAGAAGTAAGAACGTAGTGGAAGAATCTTTGCCACATGAGAACTCGTTGGGCTTTGAAGGATGGGGGAGAGTTAGGAAGAGGAGGAGTGTACCAAAGAGGAGCTAGAATATTGGGGTTCAGAGCCCAATAGCCCGCTTTTCCCTCTGCTTCTGGTTGGGTGCGTTCTGACCAAGGCTTTGTGTTCCCCAGACTTGCCAGAGGAAATTCGCATTTTGGGGTGTGCCATTCCAAGCATGATTTGGGGCTCAGACCCTAAGAGACACAAAGGTACTGTTGCTATCTGAAATGCCCCTCCATCTTTTGAGAACGTATTTCCTATTCCCGTGTGTCTGTTCTTGCCAATTATCAGCTAATGGAGGGGAGTTAACAGGAAGTGTCAGAGAGTTTTATAAAATTATCATGTCAATGCTCTTCCTGTCAGTGTGCATAAGGGGAGAAGACAAGAAAATGATATTGTCGTTGAATAGTTCACTTTAGATCTTCATCTCTTATCACTCATCATTACTCCATATTAATTACCATGTATTGGCAATCTCTGCCTGTCAGTTACTCCAGAAAGGATCTTGCTGAGAACCTGGCTGGACGGCTTTTATTAGGAAGCCATTTGGACCAAATTCAACCCGAGCAGATTAACCGCAGCCACCCCCAGCCCCCAGTGCCCAGCCACCACCACCAGCCAAGATGCAGACTGGAAGACGCAGGTGGGGGGAGCTGGGCTGCGAAGCCCACAGACTTGAACTCGGCACAGCTTTGACCTGTTCTTTTGGCTCAGGGCCCGCATCAGATCTTGAGTCTGAGCTCCCGATATGCAAAATGGGGTCACCCATCCCCTCCAGATCCTTGCTGTTACTGTTTGGAACGTGTGTGAAGCACTTGACAAAGTGCTTGGTCCAGAGTAGAAGCCAGTAAATGACACCTCTCTGTGTATTTCATCAGGGCCGATCTCATGAAAGACAGTTGAAGGCACATGTCCCGAGGAGGCAGCTCTCCTTACAAAAGACGCCTCGTGCGCCCACTTGCCCAGCAAGAGGGGACGGACAAGCTGGATTCCATTCCACTCAGGGGAAGCATTAGGCACCTATTAAGTGTTCTGTGCGTCCTGGCACAGAGAGAAGAAACTGGGGTTGGCACCGAGGCTCAGACCTCGCCACAGCCCGCCCGCCACAGAAGCACATGCTTGGCCTCTGCGTGGAGTGGACTCTCCTCTCCTCACGGGAAGGGCTCTTCCCTCTGAGCTCAGTTCAATGCCTTCCTCCTCCAGGAAGCCCGCCATCACTGTCCAGGGCAGCTCCGGCCACACACCCTGGCATCTCTGGTCCCAGGGGCAAGCGCACCGAGAGGGGTGGTCTCTCCCAGGGGCTGTCATCTCTCAGGGGTCACAAGCTCCAGGAAGGCCAGGCGGCGTGTGTTTGGCTGTTGAGTGCCCAACAGCTGGCGCTCCGAGAGCATGGGGACATAAACACAAAGGTGCAAAAGGCCCACTCTGAGCAGGAGCATCATCGCCTCTCCTTAGCCCCCTCAACCCCCGGCTCAGAACGAGCTCCAGCTCCCCCTCTTCACCTACGGTCTTTGCTGTGGGAAGAGCCAGCAGCCAGCAGCCACAGAGCTGCATGGAAGCAGCCTGCACTCACCATTGTGCCTGCTGCCTTCCCACGCAGAGGGCGCCCTGGCGCCAGGCCAGGCCGGGGCTTCCTCCTGCCCACTATTGGCACCCCCGATGCAGAACAGCAAGCCTGGTCCATGGAAATGTGCAAAATACGCTGCATGGATGCGTGAGTTGCTAGATGGTACCGAGCGGGTGGATGACAAAGCCCACTGCGGTCAGCGTCACCTAATGGCGCCTGGTCAGCAAGCCAGCACCCGTGTGGGCGCCCCACGAGGCTGTACCCCCTGCCCGGTATTTGGTAGGCAGGCCGTCTAGCCTGCAGGGATTGTACCTGACCTCTGCACAACAAAACCAACTAAGCAGGCAGAACTCCACATGGGTCCCGTCGTTATGTGACGCAGGACAGTCCCCCCAACCGGACCAGCACAAGATGACCCTGTGCCCTCGCCAGGACTGGAGCCTGCGGGTCCGGGAGCTTCTCCTTGCCCCCTGCCTTGATGAAGATCCATCTGCTTTCACCAGAGTGAAACCCTACCTCTTCCAGACATGCAAACTCAGAATTCACCTCCCTCAGTCCCTGCACGTTCTAGATGTTACAGCTAAAGCATGGTTCAGGCCGAATGAGGCAGGACGGTAGGGCCAACACTGGACATGGGGTCAGAGCACTCGGCAAAGCCTGGCTGCACCTCAGAGGTTGTGTGTGTTCTGGGGCAGATCGCCCGCCTCTCCGCATTGCTGGCTCCTAATCTGTAAGCGGGTGTGGCAGCTTCGATCTGAAGGACCAGTATTGCAAACCCACCGAGGGGCGCGCTGACCACTACATTTGCCTATCACCCGAACGTAGGAGACTCGGAGACGCGAGAGAATGAAGCAGGAGCCTGGGGTCTGGAGGCCGAAGTCTGTTTACTAGGACTGCCCATGGGTATATATAGGGTCTGTAAGGTATATGCAGGGTCTGAATGTGCAGGAAAAAACCAGGAAATGTGCCAATGCAAAAGGTGGGGTGCATGTTAGTACCGGGCCTGGGGCTTCTTGTAGCTTCTGCTTAGCAAAGCACTGGGCTGCAGCTATGTGCAGGACAGAGCACACTGTGCTCTGCTGACTGGTTTGTTGGCCTCACTGGGAGTGCGCTCACCCATGCGCAACATCAGCCAGGGCAGACAGGTGCACTTGAGGTCCCCCAGAGTTAGCCACAGATGCGAGTGAAATGGATCAGGTCTCTGTCTGAAAGCTCCACATTGGGGGTAGGGAGGAATCTCTCTTCCTCATCACTGCATCAGCATGGAGTTCTTCAGAAGGTGTGTTGGGTGTGGTTTCAGCTCACTTTGGTCCAGAAATATGTAGCGATCCCTCTGCACAGTCCCAAGCTCTGACTCCACCACACCAACCATCAGCAACAGTGAAAGACACCTTTTATTGATCTGAAATGTTCCAGGCTCTGGTCCTTGTCTCATTTATCCTCACAACAACTTATTAACTGTGTTCAATTATTTATCTCCTTTTTACAGATAAGAAAATTATACCCCAGAGAGCTAAAGTGGTTTCTCAGGGACACACAGAGATGGGGCAGGTCAGACTACTGATCTGAATGCATTCACTCCTGAACGCAGTGTCTGGAGTCTTATTCATCACACACACACACACACACACACAAAAACAAACAGATAAACAACCCAATGGCAGGGAGAGGGGGGTGGAATGGGTCAATGCCATTTTTAAAAACGTGCCACAAAGAATGTATTCAAGTGGCCCATAAGTAAAAGCAAGGTACACAGTGTTAAATGTCATCAGGAAATGCAAGCTAAAATTAAATGAAATACCACTTCTCACCCACCAGAATGACTAAATTCAAAACATAAAAAGCCTGACAACACTAAGTTTTAGTGAAATTGTGGTATAAATAGAATTATTATATGTACTTCCAGAAATACAGTGTTTATGCAATTTCTGGCAGGTGGGGTAGGGGAAGAAAGTCTAGCACTTTCTTATAAAACTAAACCAGCAATTCCATCCCAAAGAATCACCCAGGATAAAGAAAATATACATCCACAAAAGAACTTGTGCAAAAAAAGCTTACTTTTTTACAGTGGCTGATAAGTAGAAATATCCCAGTTTTCTATAAATAGAAGAATATAAACACACTGTGGTATGTCCATACAATGGAATACTATGCAGCAAGAAAAAGGAACAAATTGCTGATCTATGTGCATGGATCTTAAGAAGGTCCTATTGAATGAACTCAGCATAAGCATAACAGTGACTCCATTCATGAGAAGGTTTACAGCAGAAAGAACTACTCTACAATGGAGATATAAAAATATTATTTGCCTCTGGGGGTTGAGGGGAAACTAATGGGAAGGGACATGAGGGAACTCTCTGGGGTGCTGAGTACAGTGATCAAATGTTGCCTGATCTGCATTTGAGATCTATGCATTTTATTGTTTGCAAGTTTCACATCAAAAGGAAAATCGATAAACAAAGCATCAGAGAGATAATATAACCAACAGCATTAACAACTGATGACTGGAGAAGTGCTAATACTTTTCACAGCTCTATCCATGGTGTGATAATAGCCATCACAAGGACTAGACCAAAATGTTCCCTTTGCAGGTCTACCACAGTGACTGCAATTTCAGCAGTGAAAACTCATCAGTTTGCGTAGTGAGTCATAAAAACGGGAATAAAACGATCTGGAGACTCAGGTGTCCCCCTGACCACAGCATCACAGTGTCACAGTCGGGGAACATATTATCCCCCATCACCTTCTTTCTGTCCCCAGGTAGAGGCAGCCGCCGTGGCCTCTGGTGCTCAGCCCACACCCGAGCACTTCTAGCATCTGGCAGGCAGCCTGGCTGAGACCCCCGCCGCTCTCCTGACATGCAGCCCAACTGCAGAGCAGGTTGTATGCTGAGCTGCAGGGATCGAAGAGGTGTCATTAGGAAATGATTCAGATCCGTCGGCCTTAATGAGGACTCACACCCGAGGGCTTCCAATTACCCAATCAATGGCCAAGTGCCGCTCCCTGCCAGGGACTCTTGCCTTCCTTTCCCTCTTTAATGATATTTGCAAAAGAGTCGCACGATTTCTCTCCTCCCCTCGGCCTCCCCCAGCCCAGGGAGGAAATCAAGCCAGGAAACGATCTCAGAAAGCCCCCTAGTTCAGACAGTGAGTCCTACGTGGCCGAGCTCGAAGGCAGAAACTTCCAGATGAATCCCATGCCTGGAAAGGAGCCAGCTCTGAGTGGCAATTTGTGGCTAGGACTGAAGGAGAGAAAAGGACCCTCACTCAAAGACAGGAGAAGAATGATGACAACGGGCTGAAGGGTGGATGCCGGATGTGCCTGGCTCATTGGAGGGCTTGTGAGCGGGCCAGGGGGAGCGAGCAGGTGACACCAGAGACTGGCTTGGTTAGGCGAGAGCTGAGGAGAAACACGAGGCTTTGCTCTCTGAGTTGGGGGCAGATCCCTGCTCCCCCATTCCCTTTTGGCACAGTATTTATGTGGCAGAAATTGCTGGATGTACCAAACTCCACCATCCCCTTCTGCCAAAACAGCAGAATTGCAGCATCTGGCCCCAGACTGTCCCCTAACCCTTCGGGAAAAATAGGTGGGAGCCTTTGCCAAAAGGATGCCAGGGGGAATGAACGCGGCAGGATGTGCCTGTGTGTGCGCGCGCTCCTGTGAGCCCGGCATGCGGGTGCTGCGCGTTTCTGTGTGCGTGTGTCTGCAGGTGTGTGCGCGCACGTGTCCCTGGGAGCGACTTCCAGGCAGGGCCACGAGGGCAGCGGCGTGCCACCGTGCGTTTATGATGTGCCGCCTCCCGGGAGTGACCCCGATGCCCAGCCACTGAGGGACGCTCTTTATGAGATAGAATTGAGACCAGGAATTTGAGACCCTGTGGAGCTGAGCTACTTCCCTGCCGTTTGTTCCCTTGATCAACGCTTTTGAGTGTCTCCCGCGTGCTCTGAGCGCACGGGCGTCTGGGGAGGCTCTTTGAGTCCATCCGCAGAGAGAACGACATGTCTTTGCTCTTGGTCCGAGAGGCTTTGGGTAGGACGGGGAGCAGAGGAGGGAGCAGACCCAGTGGATGATGATGGAGGGCTGTGAGAGCTTTGGTGGCCAGCCTGACATACATTTATCCCTGAGTCATATACAGTGTGGCAAGCCAAATCAATAATAAGTGAATGGATTCAAAATAAGTAATAAACTTGCTTGTTCTTTAAGCCTCTGAGCTAGGGACTCCTGCAGCAACACCAGCTCAGCCTACCCCCAAGAGCACTGTCTGGAAAACGGCGGAACCCCCACAGGCTTGAGTTTCTTCGCCTACGGGAGACAGCCTTCCCTCCCTAGGCCCTGCCCAGCCCGGACGGAGCTGGCACCCGCTGGGAAGGGGCGGCTGCAGGGGCTGGATTTGTGTGCCTCTGCCACCGACTGGCTCAGGCAGCCCCTGTGCCAGGCTCCCGCCTCTGATCCCCGACCGCCTCCCCCATCTGCTCCCACCCAGCTGCCGCCTGCCTCCCTGCAGTGGAGACAGGGGCTGACAGCCCCGCAGAGCTCCGCCTCGGAGTGCCCCATCTTGCTGCCCATGGCCACCCCCACTGGTCTCTGTTCTAACACTGCTGTCCCCCAAGGCTCCGAACTCTTTGTTGATTTTACCTTATCACTGCTTTCCAGAAACCGAGTGGCGTTACCTGACTTTGCAGGGCTCCCTTCCAGGTCAATCACTCTGGGAGTTCTCCCACAGCTCAGCTCAGTGCAGGGGAAGTTGGGTCAGTGTGGAAGGCCTGGGGTCCCAGGCTGGTGGACCGTCACGCCAAGGGCTCCTCCCACTCATTGGCAACAGAGATGGGCAAAGTGTGTGCAGAAACTCCCCGGTCACACGGACTCAGGAGCAGAATCAATGAAAGCCAGAGGCGGCCAGCTCTTACCTTTAGGGCATCGACATGCTGACCCAGTTGGATGATCTCCCTACTAGGCCGTAAGAGCTGGGCGGATGAGAAATTAGCATACAGATGTAAGTTTGTAATTATAAGTAGTGCCATGGGGAGATCTCAGGTCCTAGGAGAGGGTAACTTCATTAACTCGGCCCCATCAATTGTATTTTAACTCTACCCAACAATCTCTCATACAGTTATAGAACTGTAAAAATTTTAATTGGGTTTTACTAGCTCATATAATTCTCCCATAAACCTGGTGAGGTGGAAAAGACAAGGATCCTGATCTCCATTTTACAGATGCAGAAACTAGGACTACAGAGGTAAACTGAGTCATCCAATGCCACAAAACCAGAAAAAGAAACGAAGGGGCCCCCCAGGACCCTAGCAGGTTTGTCAATAAAGACGTTAATTAGGGCGCTCCCTGGTGGCACAGGGGTTAAAGTCTCAGTGTGATCAAGCTATCACTGGCCACTGCAGCACGGGTTCAATCCCCGGCCCGGGAGCTGACCCACAAGGCGCGGCAGACCTCTCCTGACCGGCCCGCTGCTCCCCTCAGAAGTGCACTTCAGTAGATCCACCTGTTCTGCTTCCTGCTCTGTCTCTGGTGAGTCCTCTCTTACCCACACACACTGCACCTCTGGCCTAGACTCCAGCTCTTATATGCATTAGTAAACAAAATAAATTGTTAAAATATATATTAGATAAAATAAAGACTTTTATTCGAAGGCTTTCCAAGTGCACTAGGATTTGACTAGTGATTTTTGGAGAAGACAGCCCTTAAATGGATGCACTGGACAGGCCATGTTGCAGAAGCTGAGGCCAGCACAAAGGAGCCCCAGATGTTGCCCCTGTGTGAGCTCCCATTCCAGGGTTGAAATACAGCGAGCAGCATGATATTTTAAAAAAGTAGACAGGTTTAAAAGAAATGCAGCGATGTTTATGAAGGCCAAGGGTTATGTTATAGCAGCAATGTAAATCAAAAGTTACTTTTAATAACCCTACACTGTTAACAAAGTTTAGAAGAGACCTGGGATTCCCTTCGAAAGGGAATTACCAAGAAGGCGAGTGAGAGTTCAATCCCCGGCCAGGGAGTGGCCCACAGGGCGCAGCAGACCTCTCCTGGTTCCCTGCTGCTCCCCTCAGCTGTGTGTTTCAGTAGATCCGCCTGTTCGGCTCCCCACTCTTTCTGGTGGATCCTCTTACCTCCCCGTAACTCTGGCCTGCACCCCAGCTCTTGTATGCATAAAATAAGTAAATCTTTTTAAAAAAAATTGCAAAGAAGTTGTTTCAGTCTGAATCAGAGTTATAATTTCCTGATGGCCTGGTGTCCAAACTCTCTTGTAATGTCAGGCTCTTGCAGGAGAGACACGACTTACCATCTCCGAGATGAAAGATGAACATCAAAAAGCCTCATTCCCAAGAGTGTCACCTGTTCCATGGAGCTTGAAATCTGGGCAATGACAATCATCTCTCTGACGTTTCATCCAATGGAGATCATGTAGCCCAGTCAAATCCCTTCTTCTTGGATGTCGCTCTAAGACACGCAGAATAAACTTAACCCTCTCCTCCTCCTCCTCTTGGTACCGGGTAGCCCAGAGTGGACTGGGCTGCCTGTGAGTTATACTGCAGGTGCACACAAAAGGGTCAATAACGGGTTTATTTACAAAAGGGGAAAGGACTAGGAAACAACCCAGGTGAAGAGAGCTGATACAAACTATCAAGCAACTATCAAGAGCAGCTGACTGAAAACACCGTCACACCATCCGGAGAGCCATTTCCCAAGCGAGCGAGAAAACTGCAATGGCGCCCTGTTTATCCCCCAAAGGTCCCAGAATTCCTGCTAGCTCCGCCCTTGGGCCCTCGCAGTTCTCTCCCTGGTACTGCTGGGAGTTGTAGTTTCCAATCAATGGAGTAGAGGGTGGAGTCCACAAGACTCTGCAGAGTTCCTTTAGAACATCCTTCCCATTAACACTTTCTCGTTCATTTCCCCTGCCTCATCTCACAGAAGATTCCAGCGAATAAACCTAGCTCATGAGCTAGAAAGTTACGAACTTTCCTTAGCAGTTTATCAATTCGTAAAATGGGAGTTGGGAAAGACATTATCCACTGGCTTCAGAGAGCTTGACCCACCCACCAGTACTATAGAGTTTCAGTGACTATTTCGTGGTGGCTCACTGGACTCGGAGTATTGCGTTGCTTGACAGTTTGTGTTCCATTTAAACTTAATTTAGCATCTGCCATGTGAATCAAGTTACCAGGTTCCTGGTTCCAGCTCTAACACTCCCCTACTGTGGTCCTTGGGTTCCACGGATTAGGAGGCAGTGAAATCCAGTGCCTTCCTGGCAAAATTGCTGCGACAGATCACCTTCTAAGACCACCTGGGTTCCAGAGGACCATTTCCTCCACTAAGTCAACGGCTTCCCCTCATCCCCACAGTCATACAGAATTGCTTGGTGGATAGAAGGAAATACAGCCGCAGAGAATGGGGACAGCTTACTCCTCCTCCCACTTTTCTGAGGTCCAACCTTATCCTCCAAAATCCAAATAAGCCAGAGTCCTTCCTAAGGCTACGTTGTGTTTATTAATCAGAAAACACCATTTTCCTGCTCTACCGATAGCCTGACTCAAAATGGCCGTGACCAGGCACAGGGCCGGAGTGAGCCAGAGTAGGAGAGTACCTAACCCAATTCAGTAGGCAGCCAAGAACCAAGGGGGCCCCAGACAGAGACCAGCCTCTCCAAGCCAAGGACGGGCTTTCTCCCCGGAAGCTAATGGGAAACAGAGCTGGTTGTGAAGTTTGTGTTCCAAAGCCTTGGCGCTTCCTGACTTACTGTGAGAGCATTGCCTGACACACAACAGCTTCTGCTTCTGGTCTCCGCGTGCTCCCGGGATGTGAGGGGTGAATGGCCCTGCAGCGCATGCCAGTTGGGGACAGGCCGGGCCCCTCCTGCCCTGAGAGCTTTCTCCCGTGGCCAAGTGTCTGTCTGAGGCTCTGGGAAGGTGTTCAGGGAGATTAAATGACCCACTGTCCACGGAGCCAGAGCACACGTCAGACAGACGCGCTCAAGCGCTTGTCCGAGACACGAGGCCGGCTCGCTCGTCATCGTGGGGACACTTGGGCACCACCTGTGTCTCGGTCCTGATGGCCGTTCCCGACCGTTTTCAGATGCTTGATCCTGGGCATCTGACTCTACTGGCTCATCTTGTCCTCTAATTAGTGCCCCTGTGGTGGGCTTGGAACATCAATTTCCAGCTCCAGCTTGACCCCGTGGGGCCCCGAGGGCCAGGTGGGCGCCCGCTTCTCGCCCATAAAGCGGGCATTCAGGCACAGGTCAGCTTCCGTGGCTAATTCTCTCCTTCACCTTGGGGTAAACCCTGCATTTGGCAGAACGCACTCAACAAATGAGCTTCTGAGCTCAGGGAAAAAAAAATAAATAAGTAAAAGTCTTGCCATTAAGCCGGACAGTATGAATCGTAATTAAAAACCCCATTATGCCATTTCCACGGGAACACTCTGGCCATCGTTAAGCTGAAACAGAATCCCTTCAGGGAGAAATTATTTCTCGTTTGATTTCTGTCAGAATGGCTTTGACTTTGAGGATGCATCTACAAAATGGTGTCTCCGGCCTGCCTCTGCAGCCCGGCTAGACAAAGGAGACATTTGCTCTGAACAGATGAAACCTGATTAAAGATTCATTTCAAATTAACTTTCCCTGCTTATTTCTCTTTTGTAATCTTTATTATTACTTTAAGGGGGCGGAGTGGCTAGAAAGCAAGCAAAGCTCCATGTGTCCACACATAAATCTTCCGAGTAGCCACTCCACAATAGAATTAATCCCCCTGAATATTCCAACACAGCAAAGCAACAGACACGTAAGCAATAGCAATTTATTGAGAAATCAAGCCAATCTATCTTTTTTTTTTTATTCAAGGGAGATTGGAAGCACTGGTGAGAGGATGGAGATGAGAAAGGCCACGTTCACAGCACCACGTGAGGTCCCGCTCAAGGTCATGGGAGAAGTAAGGAAAGAGGGGGATGGACCCCAGGGTGTGCCCGGTACCGATCTGGGCTCTTAGCTGGGCTTCAGATTGCTTCTGCAGACGGAGGTGACAACCGTCTTACCTGCTTGCAACTCCAAAGAGGCTGGAGAACAACCTGGAAGGGGCTTTGGCCCGGAACCCGGACTCAGGCAGACTTCAGACCATCTGACAGGTGAGGTCTCCCCCCAGGTCGTGTTAACGACAGGGCAAGAGTCCAGAACACACAGGCTAAAGGAGAGGACAGCGGCCAGCACCCAAGGCAGGTGCAGCAGCAAGCGTGATGATGGAGGGAGTTCCCTCCCAAGTCACTTCAAGAACCAGCCTTGAAACCTGGGCATCTAGAGATTATGTGATCCTTCGGGTTTCAAGCAACTGGGCACCGTCACCCCAAATGAGTGTCACACCAATGGAGCATCTGTCCGGTTGCCGAAGGGGTCCCACCTGCGCCCCTGGGGGAGGAGCACTTGCCAGCATTTCCCACAAGCCCCCGCGGGCTGAGCTGGGCTCAGCCTGCACCAGCGCGCCCCAGCCACAGGGTTGCGCCCCGGGATGCTCCGACCCCCGCGTGGTGAAGCCAGGCAGGGTGTGGGAAACCCTCCCCAGAGAGCCCCCGGTCTCCCGGAACTTGGCTCTTCGGCTTGCGGCGCGGGGCTTTCAGCAGCTTGGGGCCTGCCAGAGAGGCCGCTGAGTCCTCCAGGCGGAAAGCTGTCACTGAGGACAGGCCGTTTGAGGCACCCCCCAGGACCCGCACTGAGAAACTGGCCGATGGTGGGACACAGGGGGTCCTCGAGGGGTCATGGGATGATTGCGGAGGAGCAGTCTACAGCCCAGACTCCAGATTTCAATTTTAATGTGATTTCACGTGGTATCACCGATGGATGAAATCCAAAGCATATGCATCCTGCTTATATACTTAGACAGCCCCTGAGAAAAGCGTGATGGATTTTATTTAAATTTCATTTTGAATTTAAATGTTTACTTTAAACTGTGGGGCTGGCTCAGCTCGGTTCGCGACCTGCCCGGTGGGGCACAGCTAGTAACGGAGCCCAGACTCCCAGTTCTCGTTCTTTCTTTCTTCTCACCACCCTCCGGGTCCCCCTTCGACCCCTCCCTCCCGCTCCAGAAGCCTCACTTCATTTGCCAAGGACTGCCAGTATTGGTGAGTATTCTACTTTGTCCAAACGTGTGTTGTGTAAACGTCCACTATTTGTGTTTGTCGTTCTGACCTGCATTATTGCAGAAAATTCCCTCAAACGCCTTCAGTCTTGCTGTAAACGGCAACCTTTCTTCACGGTGCAGAGACACTGCAGACGCAAGCCTCTACGGATGGGCATTTAGACTGCACATGTCCTGGCTTTTGTAAACAACTAAATATTTAATAGCTGTCGGTATGGTAATAAACGTCGTAGACGGAGTAGCTAGAGTGGATGGTTTCACATCCTTTGAATGGCTGCCCCCGGGTAAGATGACTGGGTCATGTGGTATTTCCATTTTTAGTTTTTTAAGGTGAGCCCTGCCCACTTTCCAAAATGGTTGCACTAATCGACAATCTGCCAGCGCTGTAACCCGGGTCCTCTTTCTCCGTATCCTCTTCAGCACTTGTTGGGGGACTTCTGAGTGGGCACTGGCGTGAGAGGATGTCACCGTAACTTTAACCTGCATCTCTCGTGTTAAAAGCATCGACGAACATGTTTCCATGATCCGGCGTCTTTCTCCGTCTCCTCTTTGGTGACCGGTCTGTTCAGATCTGTCGCCGTTTATACACCGGGTTGTTTGCGTCTTTATTGTTGAATTAAGGTCTTTGTGTTTCTTGGCTATTGATTGTCGGTTTTGTAAGGTGCGGGGGCCCCCCTCACGTCCCGCATTCGCTAGGACCAGACACCTGTGCTGTCCTTTAGAGCAGCAAACGCTGGCAGCCCCCTCGGAGAAGCTCAGGAAGGTCACAGGGGACAGACACCACTGGGGAGGGGCAGTGATGGCCAGGTTGCATGAGGGCTGAGGGGTTGAACGGCTGTAGGCGAAGAGGTGAAAGACTGCTGTGGAGAGCTGGTGCCACGGATGCCAGAAAGGGACTGATGTTGAGCTAACGGATGTTGAGCTTGAAGGCTCGGTGGGCTCGTGTCCCCATAGGTACGATGTGGGGGGAGCAGGGCGTCAATCCAGATCACCCTCCTCTCCTGAGCCAAGCTGGTGTTGTTAGTGCCTCGGCCACCTGAGGTTCTTTGAACATAGGTGTGAGGTAGGGAAGGAGGAAGGATGTCAAAGGGAGTGGAGAGCAGGGTTTAGAGATGGAAGGGCCACAGCTGCCTTCACGTCAAGCCCCACCATCTTCCTCAGCGCCTGTCCGCCCTCGTCTCCCTAACTCCCTTCCAGCCGCGGGGACCGTCCTCACGCTGGAGGACGTCAGAGGTTGTGGACAAGTAATCCTGGCCATGATCTGCATAGTTCTCCCACAGCCACTGGATTGTTGGACCAATTAATCCCTGGTTAACCATCAACACACGCTCACTGACCTTCTCTTATCTTCCTGGAAAGGCAGCTCTGAGAGGCCGACTCCCGTGAGCCGCTCCAACCTGATGCAAAAGCCCCCTTAAAGCCTCCGCCTTCACCCAGAGCCATGTCTGTATCTTAACAAGAGGGGGCTGAAGGAGCTGGAGCTTGTCTGCATGCTTGTCTGCTCGGCTGGTTCCAGAACAATGAAGGCCCGCAGAGATCCGTGGGCTCAGTGTGTTCCATTGTCAACATGGCGAAGCCTGGGTGCGTGAGGGGATCATCCCAAAGCCAGACAGAGAAGTCTGCAACCTCCGAGAGTAAAATCTGAACATTCGTGGTCCCTTCTTTCTCGGTATGTGCTCTTTGCCTGGTTTCTTTTTTTGTCTTCCAGAAAAGAAATAAAAGTAGGTGCGTGTGCTGAATAACTGAACTTCATCTTTGACCCCTGACTCCTTCATCCTCTAAGGGAGGAGGGAACATAAGAGAAATAATTGATTTATATATTGATATTCTGCAAAGGAAGAGGAACTGGACAGGTGCTCAGAAAGACAATGATGCCACCAACTAGGAAAAAGCAGAAAGCACGAAGGCCAGCTTTGGGAACCATGACAAGTGCTCCTTCGGACATTCGAGGATGACAGGTCTATGGATACCAGCAGGAGGTGAACAGCAGGTAGCTGAGTGCATCAGTCTGAGTCTTTAGGGAGATACATAAACTAGAGATATCATCTAAGAGTCACAGAGTTGAAATTAAATTATGAGGATAAAATGTGGAGTCAGAACACATGAGGACAGAACTCGGAGAAATGGTAACAGAAAAACCATCCCAAAGCAGACAGAAAGCAGCTGCCTGGGGAAGGCCAAGATCCGAAAGAACTGGATGTCCTAGAAATCAAGGTCATGATGGTTCAAGGAAGATACAAAATCAACAGTCCCGGGCAGGTCAGCGGGTCTCGCAGGGTGAATAACTGGACCCATCTTTGCCAGGGCGCCTTATAGAGAACTTTATTGGAATATAGGAGGAGAAACCTAATTACAATGGATCGAGAGGGCACAGAGGTGAGAAAGGGAGAAACAAGAATAGACAACACTTTCAGAAATATTGGATGAGAAAGGGAAGGGAGAAGGCCTGAGAGGTTGAGGGAGGAGGAAGTCCGTGAAAGGATACACTAGCAAAATGGGAACAAAGGGAGCGGGAAGCCATGGTGGGGGAGAGATGCCTCATTCAGTCAGCCTGCAGGAAATGAGAGGCCCCGGGGCACAGATGCATCTGGAGGAAGCTGGGGAGGGGGAGCGTGGTGACCTCAACTTATCCAGTGCATTTAAGAATCAGCGTGGAAGTCTTGCTGCAGGAAAATGATGACCCTAGCATTTCAGAGTGTTAAGACAACAGAATATACCCCTCACAATGGCAGACACAGCCCAGAGGGGTGCCCTCTCCCAGCCCCAAAGACGAAGCTGACAGCTTCTCAAACCCACCCCACCCAAATGGTGGCCATTGCAGTGAGAAGAAACTACAGTGTATTCTGCACCTGTTGTTTTTTTTTAAAGATTTATTTTTATGCATACAGAAATGGGGTACAGGCCAGAGGTGCAGGGGTGGTGAGAGGATTCTCCAGAGACAGAGTTGGGACAGAACAGGCAGATGGACAAAGTACACTGCTGAGGGGAGCAGCAGGGAGACAGGAGAGGTCTGCTGCGCCCTGTGGGTCACCTCCAAAGTGGGGAGCAAACTAGCACTGCAGTGCCGTTAGCTTCAATGTGCTGTACTTGAACCCGCTGTGCCACCAGGGAGGACCCAGATTCTGCACCTGTTTTAAAGCTATTGGCCAACACAAGTCGCCATAACGGTAACTTCCAGGAGCTGGGATACAGGTAACCCAGAAAAATGGGGTGCTGGGACATTTGGTAAATGGCCTATGTGACTGTACTGAAGAAGAGCAGCTTCTACAAATAGTCAGGAAGTAGAGTGGAAATTTGGATGTCTTTAAGGGAATTAGAAAAGAGAGATGATTTAAGACAAATGGAAGGATCGCTGGGTGGCTCTCGGAGCCCAGCTGGGTTTGACAGCCATAATTTGTAGTGGTGCCAATCTCCCTGGTAGCGTGACCTTTAGAAAAACTCGTCTCCTCTCTGAAGCTTCATTTTCTGATCTGTAAAGCAAAGAGTTGGATCCGGTGACTTGGAAGCTTCCTTGCGAATTCCCAGGTTCATCACCAGACGGTGCATAGTGGTCTTGAGCACCATGCAGCCAATGCCCCCCACAATGACCATCAGCCTGGTGGGACACGGAGGTCGCAGGCACCTTCTGTGGTTCCCGAGTGCTGTGTCAGGGCTCCAGGTCCTGCTGCGGGTCAGAAAGCAGAGTCTGTGTTTTCCCGTTGACCCAGGAGTCCAGAAGTCAATGCATCTGCTTTTCTTTTCTGTTGCCATCACTAGTCCAGTTCTCTGCGTCCCACTCACTGCTGGTGAACAGCCAGGCATTGGGGTGGGTGAGGGAGGAGGGAAGAGGGGAGGCGGGAAGAAGAAGGGAGAGGCATTAATAGAACACAGGCAGGCGATGATGAATTAAGGGAGCAGCCATTAATTTTTCATTCTGACAGATTATCGTCCGTCAGAAGGCAGAGGAGATGGCTCTTGTGCCCAGAGAGGAGACACTTGCTCTTTGGAATGCAGGCCCCTGCATTTTATTTTTTTGCTGGAATTAGGTAGTGGGCACCCAAAGAATGAAAAATTTATGACAATCTATAATTTACATGCTAGAAGATAAATAATGAACTAAATCCTGTCATTAAATTGGCCCTTCGTATTTCTTAATCCCCTGGGTGATAGATTTGATTTTACAACAGCATTTAGTATAAATTGATTGGGGGGGGTAAGGTGGGAGTAGGGAAACTATTTTAAATACTTTGGATAGGAATAGATCGTCCTGGACCTTGTAGCGGCGGGGTCCTGGAGAGACAATGGTCCTATCAATGCGACTTTACATTGAGAATGGCATTAATTAAGGGAAGACATCGACAAAGCAGTTGCAAACCAACCCTCATCCTGTAAAAGCTTCTGAGTTTAATGAATGGAAACTTGGCTCGTCAGCAGGGTGCTTCCATACCAGAACAGGAGGTTGACTTTTGGATACCATGGGAATGTCTTGCCTGGATGTTCATCTAGAATGTAATGGTGAAATACATCTTTTAACCCTCCTATTCCATCTGCAAAGAGATGTGATAAGTAGAGTCCACCATGATGGAAAGCCAGCTACAGAGCAGGGCACTTTGTAAACACTGTCTTTCTAGACCTCACCGTGACCCAAGAGGGAGATAGTACTCTTCCCCCCTACACACTTTACAGATGTGCAAACCTGCTGACCAGCTGAAGAAGCTTGCTCCATGTTCAGCCAGATACCAAGTAGCAAAGTCAAATTTGAGAACTTAGTCTTCTACTCCAGATGATTTTTTTTTAGAGAAGTAACATTGGTTTATAACATTGTATGTTCAACTTTAAATCAGCATCTATATATACTATATTATTCTCATATTCTCATCACCAAAAAATTGGGTTTCCATCTATCATCATACAATTGACTCCTTTTTCCTCATCCCCTATCCTTCTCCCTCTCTTCTTCTCATAACCACTATTTTGTTCTTATAGTCTGAAAGTGTTTTTCCTTTAGTTCAGTAGTTTATTTAGTTTACTCACCACTTAAAAGAGAAATCATGCAATGTTTAACTTTGTCCTTTTGATTTAGCCTAACACCCTCCAGTTCTACCCATGTTGTCATGTTGTCACAAATGGAAGGGTTTCGTCTTTTTCATAGCTGAGTAGTATTCCACTGTGTATGTACACCACATCTTCTGTACCCACTCATCCCTTATAGGACACTTAGGTTGATTCTAGCTCTTGCTTATTATGTGTAATCCTGTGACAAAATCAGGTACTGATTATTCTTCAAATTAATGTTTTCATATTCTGGAATGATTTTCTTACATCATAAAGACAGAGCTCACAGGACATAGTGCTCACTAGATGTGTTGAATAAGCTGTCATTTCTTCCAAAACCCAGGGCACCTATATTGAGGGTTTGATTCTGTGTCCCCAGAGGAATAAATCTTTTTCTCAACAACCCCCCCCACCCGCCAACTCTTAGAGGCCCTCTCATTATATTACACTGCCTGACATAAAATATTCAGTGGAATTTACATGTTTGCTAATGCAGGATCCCATTAATGTCTGAACACTGTCCGCTCTCTTTCTCAATCATCCATGGCAAATGCATCCTAATGATCCGCCATAAAGGGCTGAAGAGTGGAGATGACAGAATTTAGTGCCTCTTTTGCCTCCTGTGTATAGAGACACGGCAGAAGGGACACTAGAAATCTCTGTAGAATTACTAAAGATTAGGGACAGATGGCTTTTGCCATAAAGTTTTAGGACTCAGCCATAGTACATGCAGCAACTTGGCAGTTCTTAACTTACTGGAACTGATCAAGAATGTCACAGAGGAAAGGGTCTAGGAGGTCACCTGACCCAGCTTATTATTGTACTGATGGCAAACTGAAGTTCAAGGAGACAGAGGGGTTTACCCATGGCCTTTCTCACCACGGCTAGGAGAATCAGTGTGAGGATTCTAGCAGCTCCTAAGTGTGTTTATCCCCATTATGCACCCCGGGGTGGGGAAAATCACCGCAGGGTGGGTTCACCGGCCACCAGACCCATGAAGAGACAACCCTGAGCTACACCTGTAATGACGGCCTCATCTCCATCACCCCCTGTTCTGGCCGTGATTGTAGCCTGTGATTCTCCTAGACCATTGTCATTCCAGGCCAGCATCCACCAGTCCCCAGAAGGTCTGCCTGCTTCCTGTTCCCTAACGCAATGGCCCTGTTGGTCCCTTGGGGGTAAGGTTGCAAGACTGACCTTACAATTTTTAGGCTCCTTCCTGGAGGATCCTTCAGGGGTCCCAGCCTCCCCTCCTTGAATTCAAAGGGTTCGAGCCTGGGGATTGCTGGAGGGACCCTGCCTCTCCATTCTCATGATTTGAGTTAGGTTTGTTTCACTTGACCTAAAACTTTTCTCTTTATACAGATCAAGTTAAGAGTGTAGGGGAGTGTCCCTCCCTGGTGGCGCAGCGGGTTAAAGCGCTGCACTGAGAAGCTGAAGCCACTTACGCATGAGTTCGATTCCCGCCTGCCCCGGAGGTGACCACATGGCGCGGCAGACCTCTCCTGACCCGCCCGCTGCTCCCCTCAGCAGTGTGCTTCGTCAATCTGCCTGTTCTGCACCCCAATCTGTCTTTGGTGAATCCTCTCACCCTCCGCATCTCTGGCCTGTACTCCAGTTCTGCATGTACAAATAAATAAATCTTTAAAAAAAATTTTTTTAATAAAAAAAAGAGTGTAGGGGGAAAGGGCCAGCGCAGGAGTGGGAGGACCACAAGGGACTGTGTGATGGTGCACAGGTGAATGAGTGGTGAGAATTTCACGGGGAAAGCATACGCTGTACAAAACTGAAGGAGGATGGAATGAATATATTTTTTAAATTGAAAAAAAAAAAGAAGACTGTCTATGTCACTCCTAGGAAGACCACAATCAACCAGTCAGTGGCCAGAGGTCTGTGCCCACCGGGCTGTCCAAGGGCTGCCGTGCCTCCACGGTCCACCTCAGGAGCACGCCTCCCGTCTCTGACCTGGAGTGCTACACACGATCGGCCCAGCCCCCTGCGATCCAGTGCCTCCCGCTGCATAGAACTTTGCCCAAGAGGGGCCTCCGGAGACCAGAACTCCACAAGAGCCTCAGGAACACTAGAGTGCTCCTCAAGTCTGCTCCTCAAGATACTGCTGAAGGGTCTGGGCCCTCCCGATGCAGGGAGAAAGTCTTAAATGGCACATCCATGCTAACTCTGCAATCTCCCTAGGTTCTTGAATCCAAAAGAGACAGGCATGTGTGAATCCATTTGAGGGCGGGCCATCACTGGGTCCAAGTTCAACCAACCCACCAGCCTCTTTCCCAACTGTCTGAGCCACGTGGCATGCAGAATCTCTGCTTCGTGGGCCCAGGCAATAAATTCAGCCTGACCCAGATTTATCTTCCTGCCACTCTTAGCATTCATTCCCACACATGATCTCTGCTTCCAGAAACTCCCGGGAGAGGGTTTGGTGAGTGTCAAGTCACGAGAGAACATGCTGGAGCTGGTGGAGAACTACAGGAATGCTGCGGACCTGCGTGCTAACGTGTCTACACCCGAAGGGAGAGCTTATCTTCAAAACACAAATATACAGACCAGTGGTACTTCAATTAATTAGCTAGTTAATTGATAAAATAAAGTAGTTCTTCATTATAGTTCTCTTGGGATCTAGTGCACCTCTTCATAGCTCAGGCAGTGTACTTTACCTCCAGGGGCTATTGGGTGTTGAGTCTATTTACAGGGCAGAGAGCACAGTGGCCTGGGGTGCCTTGCCCTCGTGGCATTCACCTGGGGACGGCCGGTCCCTTTCCGTCGGACAAGGCAGGTTAACGACCTGGAAGGGAGAAGGAGAAGCCCATCGTACTGGGGTGAGGAAACCCCTGGAGAGGGGAGACGCCTCTTATAAACACCCATGAGCATTTAGAGGTTAAGCCCCCTAACTTCATCAGGTCCTCCCAAGAGCCCCATCCTGACTTTCTCTCCCCATCATGGCCTCTCATCAGCTGCCAGCCTCTGATGGCCGGCGGCCATCCTGCTCTCGCGTCCAGTGGTCCTGAGGCTGCCTCTGCTTTCCAGCCTCTTCCCCCGAGGCTGCAGAAGCTAAGGCTCCCTCTGGGGACCTCAGCAGCTAGCAGATCATTTCTGTGGTACGGAAGCTAGGAATGCACGCCCCGAGCTCATCTTCCCTCACCACGTTGTCCAGCCCAATTGAGAGCAACCAGCGTGAGCTGTTATATTCTTTAGTTGAATTTTTTTCAAGGTATTGTTACAGGGCACCCCAGTGTGAACTGGGCCGCCTGTCAGTGGGGTCTCACCCTCGCGCTTAAATTCAGTTGTACTGCAGGCACACACAAAAGGGTCAATAACGGGTTTATTTACAAAAGGGGAAAAGAACAGGAAACAACAACTGGAATATCTTACCGGCTCAGCAGACTTGGAGCTCTGGTAACAAACTAATTGAAAACCTAGAGTCAGGCGGTCCAGAGAGCCGCTTCCAAGCAAGAGACGCAATGGCGCCCTATTTATCTCCCAATGTCCCAGAATGCCTGCTTAGCTCTGCCTTGGAGTCCTCGCAGTTCTCTCCCTGGTGCTGCTGGGAGTTGTAGTTTCCAATCACTTGTGTAGGGGGTGGAGTCCTCAAGACTCTGCAGAGTTCCTTTAGGACATCCTTCCCCTTAACAGTATCAGACCTACTTAGCTGCTTGCTCCTTGTCAATGGTTAATTAGGAATGTCCAGTACAGGTATTTTGTGTATCTCTATAAATAGTCCACACTGTGGACCATCATGCTCTCTTTTCTCCTGGAAATGCAGTCTTTAGTGACCCCATGTCTATCATATTGGAGAATCAGTGCCAAACAGTAATGAGAGAGAGAAAGACAGAGAAGAGAGGGAGAGAGACCCAGTGCCAGAAACACCAAAACCAATTCAGAAAACTCACTCTGAAAATGCTAGCAGTTCTTGTAGAACTTCTTTTAGTGTCAAAATGTGCCTTAGGATTAGAGTTCTCCAAAGACAGAGGGAGACAAAGAGGAGGAAAAGAGGGGTGAGGAGAGAAGGAGGAAGAAGAAATAGAGGCTGAGCTATAGGAAGAAGAAATAGAGGCTGACACACAGCAGGCCGTGCGTGAGCTGGAGCCCCAGGAAAGCCAGGGGGGTGCTGGTGTATTTGGTACCAGTCCCAGGGCTGGAAACCAGTGCTGTGGATCCCCGTCAAACTCAATGGCCAGAGAGTCTAGGGGCGGGCACTGGTGTCTGGAATCTGAGGGTTCAAAAACCAAGAGCTCTCCTGTCCAACGGCAGGAAGTGACGAGCATCCCAACTGAAGAAGAAAGAAGAGAATCCTGTCCTTCCTCCCCATTTCAATCTGCGCAGCTGTCGGTGGATTGGACGAGGACCCCCGCGTGGGTGAGGGAGAGCCTACTCACTCATTTGCTGAACCACATTCTAATATCTTGCAGAAACACCGCCACAGACACACCCAAAATTAATGTTTTACTTGTCTCTGGGCATCTCTTAGCCCTCTCCAAGCTGACACTTGATAAAGGTGAGCACCGCAGCCAGCCCTACCACACCTCCTTCCCCCACAGACCCTGACATTGGCCACACTCACTCGTGGGGCTTCGAAACACAATGGAGGTCGGGACACAGGGCCGTTTCCCATGTAAACCAAGAAAAGAAGCATCCTAGGGTCCGCCCAGTTCCCCTGCCAAAGGACAGAGGTACCTACAGCATCAGGAGGAGCGCTGCCCCTCCCCCATGTTCTCCCCCATGCAGGGACTTCAGTGCCCTTCACACGCTGGTCACACCTACGGCACATCCCAACCAACTATTTCTCGAGCTACAGACTCTCCCAGTCAATGGCTCTTGCTGATGTCAGGGGTATTTTTCAGGCACCTCAAGTTCAAGCTGCCCAAAATCAAACTCTTGGTTTCTCTTCTTACAAAAAAAAAAAAAAAAACTGTACACAAAGAAGTCTTTTCTAATTTCCCAGGAGGAAGTTTATAGTTGGATTGTTCTTTAAATCAGTGTATTTCCTGGCAATCTGTCATCACCCACCCGGATCATCCTGGAGGAAAACATTAGAACCTGAAAGTTGGGAGTGTCACTGAAGTTTCTAGGGTCCTCCTTGGAAACAGGGATGGAGCTTTCCTGCCCACCATCCCGGGGGGGCCTCTGCCTTCCAGAAAGGGATCACTATCAGTGCCCCTGTGTGATCCACCCTCAGGTCTCATTTCTCAGAGGTAATCAGCCCCAAGCATTCTCTGTAGTAAAAAGAAGAAGAAGAAGAAGCAATTTCTGTTGCAACAGTGAGAGATTTTACCTAAAAGGGCCAATTAAACCATGAGAAATCATTTGCAGATAGACTTGGAGGAGGGCATTAGTGGGGTTCCCTTTCTGTTGTGTTGTTTCTGTGGGGATTTTTTTAGGCTTCATTAATCACTGGAATTTAACTCTAATGGAAATAAAATAAATATCAAAGAGCTTTGTGGAATTACTGATGGCCTCTGCTTTTGGAGAAAAGGTTAGAGGATTTCTCTCTAAGGCTCCCGTGCCTAGCCCACTACAGAAGCTTTCTCCAACAAATCTATGTAAATCTCAGAAAAGGGCTTTAATTGCCCTTTTTGATCAATGCCCATCTACCACTGGACCGATCATTGTTGACATGGGGTGAGGCTCGTTGACTGACCAGACACTTGACACAACTGTAATTAGTGTCTCTTACTGGAAGAAGGATAAGATTGTCAGAGTGGTATTTGGATTCCATTTCTCTACTAACTGAGTCCTGTGATGATAACGATGTCAATGATGATGATGGGGATGGTGAAGGTGAAGGTGGTGATGGTAGATGATCATGAAGAGGAGGAGGGGATAGTGGATAATGGATAATGGTGATGATGGACAATGATGATGATGTGGTGGTGGAAGATCATGATGATGATGATTTCTGCCATTTTTTGTTCATGTACTATACACTATGCAAGCATTTTTATGGGTCATCTCTGTTAGACCTCACAATGCTACAACTTGACAAAGCTAAAGCTTCGAGAAGTGAAAAGATTTATCCAAAGTCACACCACTGGAAAGAACTGTCTGGTGATCACATCTTTAACATTGTGTTAGTTATCTACTATTGCTCTATCACAGGTTATCCCAAGACTTAGCAGCTTAGGACAATACACAGTTATCATCTCATGGGGTCTGCAGGTCAGGAACCCAGGTCTAGCTTAGCCAGTTGGCCTCTGCCTTTCTGTCTCACTGGGGGTTTCTGCTGCAATCAAGTTGCACCCAAGGGCTGCAATCTGTACTGAAGACTCATCTGGCAGAAGACCCACTTCCAAGCTCATTCACATGGTTGTGGACAGGACTCATTCCATGGACAGGACTCAGAGCTTGCACTTCTCAGCTTCTGGTGGTCAGAGACCTCGCCACCAGAGCCTCTCAGTAGGGCAGCTCTCACAAGGCAGCTGGCATCATCAGAGCACAGAGCTGGCACAATGTCCCAGATGATATTTACCAGCTTCTTGCGAACTGATCTCAGCAGTGTGTCTGTTACGCTTCCCTTATTCTTTTGGCCAGAAGTGAGTCATGGGGGAGCTCACTCTGAGGGAGGGATGGCACGAGGCGGAGCTGTCTCAGAGGCTGCCCGCTGCTGTGCTTTGCTTTCGGAACAGCAGGCTGCAGCCCACACAACCCAGCGAGGACTGCCAAGGGACCTCCACTCTCCTCACTCATTTGCTGAATTTCTTTGGCCCCCACCCTCTTGGGATCACCTGATACATTCATTTCCAGCTCGGGCCACTCTCCTCCCTGCCGGCTGATCTCTCCACACATCTCCCCCACGTCCTGAAACATTTGAACCTGATGCGCCTCCTACTCTGTAATTGTCCAGTAGTTAATCCAGTCCCCTCACTTTGCAAATAAGAGCGGAGGGGCACTGAGACAGGAAGGGTCTTCCTGAGATCCCACGGGAAGCCAGAGGCAAAGCCGGGACTTTGAGTCTCCTGTGCTCCTAATAGGCCGCTCGCCCCAACACGCCAGGATCCTTGCTGGGAAATCAATCCAAACCAGGCACTTGAACTCTGGGGAGATTGCCGACATTTCATCAACATACAAATGAGGGAAACATTTAGGCAGCTCTTCTCCCCTATCCCCATCCCTTTCTTCGCAGGGGGCTGACTTCACTCCCTCCCGGGAGCAGGCAAGGGCTTACTTGTTAACTGAGCAGTGAACAAGCCTTTTTGTGCAGAAATCCAAAGAGCTTCAGTGTCTGATGTGGTTTCTAGGTACACAATGCCCTCTAGTCCTGAACCAGGGTAGTTCCAAGAAGAAAGATGTATAAAACAACGGGGAGTCTCAAAATACACAAATTCCAATGCCAGTCATTATCCACAACGAAATCACTTACCTCGGGACTCTTAGGGCCCCGGGAACTCCCCAAATCCCAGGTAAATTATCACATGAGGTACAGTTTTCTAAGGAAAGTAGATGTTGCTGGCTGGATTTTAAAAGTGTATCCACAGTTACGTCACCAAACAAAATGGCCGGGAACTTTCAGAATATCTGGAACACCGTTACCAGTGTAAAAGAAATGTCCAAAATGGCGATCAGAGCCTGAGACTTTTAAATGTAAACACAAGGACATGGAAGTTTTCCTCCTCGGGCCAACTCGAAGCACATTTTCTTCTTTCCTATGGACTGTGAATTTGCACGCTGGTGTTTCAGGGTTTCATTTAATTCAGTAGATGGTGGATAAATGCCTGTCCTGTTCTAAGCACCAGGGAAACGAACCACAAGAGACACTTGTCAGTTTTTCCCATTCAATATCCATTTCCCATTCTTTTGGCAACACCATCCCAACATTCACCACAAAATTTCTCCGAAACCATTGGCAGCCTTCCAGCCTCTCCCAGACCTCTTCCCCAAGTTCTTTTTCTCCTAGGTCAGTGTTTCCGGCCACTGTTAACTTTCGGAAACAGATAACTCTGTCTTAGGGGAATGTCCTGTGCATTGTAAAAATATTTAGCAAAGTCACAAATCTCTTCCCACTAGACACTGGTGGCAAACAACCCCGGTTGTGACAGCCCTTGTCAAGTTTCCCCTGGGGAGAAAAGCAGTCCGTGATTGAGAACCACTGTATGAATTCATGTCAAATGGAATTTTTAGGTGGCTCCCAAGGGCCCAGCGCCCTGTGGTAGACAACTGTATGGTCCCCTTGCCTTAAGTGTGAGCGGAAACTGTAACTGTTGTCACTGTTGTCCCTTTGGATTGCTGTAACAGATTACAATAGACTGGGTGGGTAAGCAACAGATATCTGTTTCTCTATAACCAGGTCCAAGGTCAGGCTGCTGACAGATCCAGTGTTTTGTGTGTCTACCTCCTGGTTTGCAGATAGTCAACTTCTCATCAAATATCCCGGATGTCGCCCGCAAGTCCACCCTCCTCACCCAACATATCCTAGCTCAGTGGCTCCTTTAATGCCAAGTTTCCTCCTTCCACAGGAGCTACTCGGAAAGAGTTCCCTCTTCCTGTAAACGTCTTCCCCACCCTCCTCAAGTTATGTCTTGCTCAACTCGGACTCCACACTCTCAGAGGAGCTCCTGGCACGTGGCCGATCTCATCTCACAAAACCAGTGTGTGCCTCTCCTTTGTGGGGCTTAGCACAGCCATCATCTTGCATGTGTCTTGGGATTATTTGATGAATGTCTTTGCCACCACTGGATAGTAAGTACAAGAGGCCACAGGAAGGGTCTTTTTATTTAGTTCCTCTCATTATATCCTCAGCACCAAGCCTGGAGACTGGCTCCCTGTGGACATCAATAAGTTTTGTTTTTGAAGATGGGGGAATGAGGACTGAAATCCCCTGATTCCTGGTTTCATTAGCTGTAAAAATAAAATAAAGATAGTAACTGATATCATGCGGGGAGGGCAGCATAAGGAATAAATGAAATGGTGAAATAAAATAGACAGAGTCTCCAGCAGCTGATAATTAACAATACTAGGTAGACCAGCTGCTCTGTTGCAGTCAGAAAAAATAAATAAATAAAACGAGAAGAACAAGGGGGAGGGACCCATTTCCTCTTCTCCCCTTCCTCCTTTCCCTTACTCCATCATGCCACTGCCTTCCTGAAACTCTTGCCAAGGCCTCATTCATTGGCATCCTTTTTCCCAAATCCCATCTGGAATTCCCTAGCCATCACCTGTACAGAATAATTGGAGAGAGATAATTAGAGGTCAGAATGAGTAGGTGGGGGGAAGCAGAGGCAGAAAAGACACCAAGACCCGTGGGGGGAGTAAAGAGAGGATGAGTCAAGTGTACAGCGCTGGGGACCGAAGTTCTGACTGTACAAAGAAAGCCTGAATCCACTGAAGGAGAGGAAAGTTAAGTGGGTGGATTCCTGTGTGGTTTCCCTCTTACAGGAAAGCAGCTTCCCAACTTTGAAAATAGGTCTATATTTGCTACAGAATTTCTCCCTGGTTGGCTGCCATCCAAAGCCAACTTTTGTCTGGGCTTTGTTATAATAAGCAGCATCCTCAGTGGCTGCAGGAAGCTACAGGAAGAGAAAATATGAGATTTTGCAATTGTCATTGTAGAAATTGAATTGATGTGACTTTAAAAAAATAGAGAGAAAATGAAGGGGTTCTTGAGAGTTTTTGGTTGTGGGATTCATTGAAATCAGAAATCTAGTGTGCTACCCTCGTCAAACAGTGGAGCCTGTGGAGTCAGGAGAGACTGTTTGCTGAGTCAGTCTCCTCTCCCTCCTTGCTAATATTGTTCAAAGGAATGCATGAAGCACTAGGTTGTAGGTTTACCTCACTGAAGTAACTCAGCTCAGTGATACCTAGGGTCATGGGGCTCAGCATTTAGCATGCCCCTGAACCACCTGGACCTTTTATTTCCAAAAATAATAGGAACTATCTCCAGAGTTTCAAGTCCCTGCCTCAAGTGGTCTGAGGGAAAGACTTTGGGAAGCACTGATTAGAAAGACCTGCTTCCGGCACAGCAAATGCACTTCCATTCACATGCTGTGGACTCTAATTGATTGAGAATGTCTGCTGGGAGGGGACACAAACTCTGATCCTATGCCTATTGATTAGTGATGTCTGCCATGGTCACGGAATGAGGACTGTGACAGACATGGCATGTGCTTCTCAATCCTACTTTAGACCTTCACTGAGTAAACATATACCAAGCACCCAGATACCACAAAGCTCGGTCATGCACCAATCATACCTTGGAGCTCATACTATATGTCTACTTTATCTTTACATCTCCTCAGCATGTTGGAAATACATTATAAAGGTATGTTTATCACAGAGACAAGGACACACCCACTGTGACAGGGCAGAGCAGGGAAGTACACCTGGGTGACTGGAGAAGCCTTTGTAGGCGAAAAGAAATTGGAGCCTGGTTTTGGTGAAGAGTGAGGAAAATATGTCTAAGCTAGAAAGGATAAAACACATGAAAGGGAAAATTTTTTCTGGGAGTTGGTGAACACTTTTTAAAGTTAATTGGCTGGAACACAAAATACATCAAGTCAAGGGACAGGAATAAAACTACAAGGGCTCCCTCAGTGCCAACACCTACCTTCCCCATTTACAGCTTTATGAGTACTTAGATCCCATGAGAGGCCATCACACAGTAGATCCTCAAGAAATGAGGCCTGTGGTGGCCCCTGTTTTCCATGTTCTCTCTCTCTCTCTCTTTCATTGGTCAGATTCTCTAGCATTATTCCATTTCATTCTCACAACAACCATCTATGTCTTTCTCGTTTCTCTGTTTTATAAAGGAGAAACTGAGGCACCCAGAACTTTCCCTTTCAGAACTAATGTGTCTGCTCAGACCCTTTCAACCACTGTCTACATTGTTCAGTGCAAAGATGAGACTCCTGCCTGAGTCCAGGGAAACTTGGGGGAGGAGGGTAAGCCCTGGGGGTGTCTTTCAGGGTATAGATATGACACTAGCAGCTGCATCTTAGGGCTCCGCTGAAGTCAAAAATGAAGCCATCTATTATTTTTAAATAAATGAAAGTAGAACAGGAAGAAGGGTTGCTTGACATCAGCTGGATCTGTGTTGGCTGTGTGGAATGTCAGCCACTGGATGGGTTTTGATGTGGGGAAGAGTTAAGCCTTGAGTTATTATCAGAATTAGGGGGCTTTATTGGTTCACATCGTCCAATCTTCCCCAGCCATTATGGTTTTGCCGAAACATTAAACTACTTTAAACTTTCATTTTCCTCTTAAAACTAAATTAGTTTGGAGGAAATTGTATTTTCCCAGTGCTAGCGCCAGCCTCGGGCAGAGGGAGTTACAGTACAGCGCACAGATAAACAACAATCACCGCCTAATTACTAAGTGGTAAGAGCATGTTTCTCGAGTTACATTTGCTTTAGAGGTTCTGGGGTCCTGGAGGGAGGCAGCTCTGCAGCGGATTTTGCTAGGGAAGCTTTGTATTATTTATGGGGTGATCTCCCCGAGTCTCTCACTATGGGGGAAAAAAAGGAGAACACAATGTATGAAGCACCCACTACGTGCCTGTACTTACAGACTCCAGACCTGGCAGTCGAGCCTCACAAGTAGTATTAGGAGCATCCCATTGCAGACATAAGGCTCCCTGAGGGTAGGGCTGATGGATGGGGGGCATTGACTAAAGACCTGCTTTTTTTTTTTTTTTTTTTTTTAACTACAGCAGCTAACTATCTCTTCTATCTGCAAGGTACCTTTGGGAAATACTGTTCTTTTTTATTCCAACTTCACAGTCCCCAAGATGGCAGGTGGCTAAAATTGAGCCAATCGCAAGGGCTTCACAGTCCACGTGATTAAAACCGAGCCAATCACAGGGCCTCACCATCCTGACCTCAGTGATTGGTTCAAGGGGGCAGGAAGATGATGAAGGCTAAGCCAATCAGACTTCTTCCCTGGGTTCGTTCTACCAGAGTGGGCGGGAAAGTGCTGTCTCCCCTGGTGGAGAAGCTGGAGAAAGGTAACTTGTACCTATGTTGGCCTGAGGGTAGTGAGAGCCTTTCTTGGGAGACAAAAAAAAAAAAAAAAAAAATGAAATGAAAAGA
Organism: Condylura cristata; assembly: GCF_000260355.1. Lineage (NCBI taxonomy): Eukaryota > Metazoa > Chordata > Mammalia > Eulipotyphla > Talpidae > Condylura > Condylura cristata. The sequence continues at coordinate 16,537,752 of NW_004567133.1, read as the reverse complement.
AAGAAGAGGCTTGGCAAGCTTGAGAGGAGAGAAAGAGACCCTCCCTACCATGGCCTGGGGGACCTTAGTCCACCTCTGCCTTTCTGCAGTGGCAGGATCCCTGTCCTTTGTGAACACACCTCCTGGTGGTAACCTGGTGGCCAGTGGAACATTCCCTGAACTCAGCCCACATGCCAGGCAGTGGCGTGTTGAACCCATGCAACTTCATGAAGACAGCCATCAAGGCTGCTCCCACCTCACACTGAAGGATACTGCGGCACAGAGATACTCCAGGGGGTTAGCCGAATTCACACACCAGCCCTCCCCAGCCAGTGTGGCTCACAGACGCCTCTCTTGACCCACACCCACACTCCCTTGTGAACTGGAGGTGTAACAGGGTGGTCCTTAGGAAAAGGGGAAGCTCCCGATTCCCTGCCCCACCCAGAAGGAGGGTGGAGCTGAGCAGAGAAGGAGAGAAGCTGAAGAGAGGGAGAAAAAAGAAAAAGAAGGAAGCAGGATGGAGGCCAGAAGGAGACCTGAGGAAGCCACATGGAGCAGCGAGTATGTGATGAAGAAACTGTGCTTGTTTCCTGACACTGGACTGGTTAAGGCAGATGTGGGTGAGAGACCTGCAGGGAGGTGACTATGGCCATGTTTATATTGATTTTGATGTTGCTCTTTTGCTCCCAGACTTGTCTGGCCATTTCTGACCCTTTTCCCTGGGTCCCAGCCAGAAGGTGCTTCAGTCTTGTGGCGGCTTTCAGGCCTTGCTCTGGGCCAGTCCCTTTTGGGTGGACTTTTGCCCACGAGGGGACGGGTCACTGCAGGTGTTTGATTTAGAAGTTCTATTCTTTGTGTTCCGTATTGTGTATTTATTGTATTAAAGTCCCTTTTCATTAAAGTTTTATATGTTTTGTCTTGATGTGGCGGATGGCAGAGCCCGCTTAGAGCAGGCAGGTTTTGGGGCTTCATTGCTTTCCCTCTCCTCCTGTCCTCTGACAGAGGTAAGGGCAGAGCGTCCTACATCTCAGAGAGGGCAACCGGTCTCAGTTTAAGTAAGGAACCTGCGTGGGGGGGGAAGCCAGGAATCTCGCAGACTCCAGAGCTGACCTGCTTCCTCTCCAGCCCCAGTCACATCAAGATGGAGCAGCTGTCGGATCTCCACGGAGGCCTCACCCCTGGCCCCTCAATGATCTTTTTTCCCTTCTGCGACTGGAATTGCCTTTATTGTGTTTTCTCTCTCCGCTGTATCTAAGGCTGCTCCGAGCTGCTGGTGTTGCCATCCTCAGAGTCACCCCACCCACAGATGGCGAGGACGGAAACTTCCTGATCCGCAGCTGCTCCAGACCTGCAGGGCGGATCGCCCCTGGCAGAAGCAGCCCCAGGCCGACTGGCGCTTTTGATGCTGCCAGAGGTGTCAGGGCTGCTGAGATGTCGCTAGTCCCTTTTCATTTCGAGAACATACAGGAGAGAGACAGGGTGTGCAGAACAGAGGGAAGCAGAGAGATAAGGAGACAGAAGGGCAACGTGAGAGGGAACCGTGCTTCTGCAAAGCAGCAGTGAGAGAAAGCTGATACCAGCCTTGCCTGTATCACCCCTGGGCTCCTGATCGAACAGGACACTTGGGCTTGCTCTTGGAAATGAGGATCAGACCAAGGTGACCTTGGACACGTGGGTGCGTCCTTTGCTGAGAAACCCAAATTCTTCCCAGCGGGGCACAGCAGCAGGCATGGTCTATAAAGCCTTCCTGAAAGTCCTGTCAAATTTTGTCTCGCAAGTGGACTGTGAAAACCACCTTCCCACATGTGTCTGCAGGGAGCATTTGGGGGGCAGCAAGCACCCCGTGGTCCTAGCAGGACTGGTGTTAGGGCCCAGAGGTGTGTCTCTGGGTAGCAGATCTGACATGATCGCCACTGGTCTATAACCCGGGCAGCTCCCAGGACGGTTCCCATTCCTCCAGCTTCCCACCCAGGGACTCTATAAACCACCTCCAGAGACAGAGTTTGCTCTGGCCTGTGGGCTGAGAGGAGAGTTTGGAAAGGGCTGGAGTCATTTCCTTTCGCTGCTGTAGCCATTGGCCACAAAGTTAAAACAGGACAGCTCTGAAAAAGTTAAAACTCTTGCAGGTCTGAGTCCCAAGCTGGTCTCGTCGGGCTAAAATTGAGATCGTGGCGGGATTGTAGTCTGTGGCCACTTCCTCCCTCCTCACAGTCAGCAGCGCCCATTGAGGTCGCCTCCTGCCACCATCCCTTACTTTCTGTCTCCTGTTTCACCTTAGAAGGAGCCCTGGATTGTAAGGGACACCCCACATAATCCAGGATAGTCTCCCCCTCTCAAGGTCTGCTGTGTCCTCGCTTCTCCACGAATCTCTGCCTGACTGGGAACTCGAAGGGCATCATCGGCCTGCGGGCAGGGTGATCTCCTTCTACATCCCAGAGCCCCACGGCATTGTCTCAAGGTTCAGTCTGTTCCCCTCCACAAAAGGGGAGCTGCCAGCTCCTCACACCCTGGCGAGGGCCATGACCAGCTCTCACGCTGTGGCTCTGGCATTCATTTTCTCCCTGAGGAAACTTCCACTGCGGCTCAGCCTGCTGAAGAGGCTGGACGAGAGGTCCCTGTGCACCCGGCTCTTGTCGGTGACAGACTTGCGCCTCCCGTTTTATGCATCTACTCATCATCTTGCACACATAAAATCTCAGCGCCTCTGCACCGTTAGCATTTTGCAGAGATGCTCCCTGACAGAACACCACCAGTGCACTTGAAAGAATAGCAGAGTCTGTATTTACGGCAACACGCCTAAAACTCCTGGTGAGCTAGTGGGGGCAGATGTCTCTGCCCCCTTTACTCCCCTCCTCACCCACAGAAGTTGCAGATTAATGTAGATGCTGCTTCCGTGACAGACCCCTACACTCGGCCTCTCACTATGGAAACGGCAGCAGACCTGGAGGAAAGCCGACTTCACAGGCTCCCAGACCTGGGGTCATGTCCTGACTCCTTCTCTCTTGACTGCTGAGGGCAGATCATTTAGCCCCTTACGCGCAAAGTGCTGCTTGTGCCAGGATAAGGACGGTGTGAGATGCCCCTTGTACGTGCAGGTGGTAAATGATTGGAGAGGGGCAGGTGGCTCGTGTGGGGTCTGGAGAGATGGGATCAACCTCCCCACTTCTGGAGACAGCTTGGGCTCAATGGACGCCTCCAAAGTAAGACTTTAGATGTCCTTTCCCCCCCCCCTTCCTGTGTCCCTGATTGCTATAGCATCTTTCTAGCATTTTAGAACTTCAGGACTCCAAGGGCAGATTCTCAGGTGACAAAAAACAAGCATCAAATTACCTTAAGAAATAAACAGTAATACTGCTGTACATACTGGCCTTTCAAGGAGCCACCTTCAGGCATGGCTGAATCCAGGGGTCGCCGGCTACTGTCAGAACCCATTCTTTCTCACTTTTAGTTCTGCTTTCTTCTGAGCTGGTCTTAAGTTGGCTTTCTTCATAAGGTGGGTCCTCTATTCCTACTTTCCAATGGTTATGATTTAAAACAAGAGTTGACAATGAGCTAAATCTGGCCCCTGCCTGCTTTTATAAATAAAGTTTTATTGGAACACACAGCCCACCCATTCATTCACATGCTGTCTAGAGCTGCTTTCTCATTCTAACAGCAGAGTTGCTTTATTACAACAAAGATATGGTTCTGAGACCCCAAATTACCAGCCAGGTCTTTATAGAAAACACTTGTCAACCTTTGATCGAAAGGAGGTGCCTACTTTCGCTTCATGTGGGGAACACCTGCACTCTCAAAGGTCATGCTCAGGTCACTGCTCTCTGTCTCACTCCATCACTGTGGCCAGGGATGGGAACAGCTCTGATGTCACGTGTCTTCATCCTGTGCTGCCTTTGTGGCTGGAGGCTGGCACGGGGCAGGACACTCTGAGACTTGGAGAGGGGTCCTTCTCCTGGGGAAAAGCCAAGCACTGTCATCAAAGGGGGAAGACGTGCTGGGCAGGCTGACCCAAGGAGCCCACCACAAGGAGGTGAGTGAGTCCAAACAGTGAGGGCCTCAAGTGGGAGTCTGCCTGCTTGCAAGAGCATGCAGTCCATGGTGATTGACCCCGGTGTGAATTGGGTCAAAAAAGCAGATGCTTATTTCTGGAAGGACTGTCACAGACTGTCGTGATCAAGAATTCCAGGGCTATCACGTTCCTGCTGATGATGACTCAGCAGAGGAAAGAGAAAACAAAATAAAACACTATTGATCGTTCAGTCTGAGGTATTGCCAAGGACAGAGTCAGCTTTTCAAGTCTCTTAAACCAGAGTTATTATCTGAAACGACCCTTCAGACGCTGCCCCAGCCCCGTCAGGTTAAAGGGCTGAAGGCGTGCGCTCTTCTCCCCATCGGGGTGTGAAGCTAGCCAAACCATTCCCACCAGGAATGTGAAATCCTGGCAGCTGTCAGCCCACCTTCTTGCCAAGAGCCTGGAAGACATAGTTAATCCATCGCAGAGTTCCTTGACATGGATGCAGCCGTCACACCCACCACCAGTTGATAGTAGCATTAAATCCATTTCTCCTTCCTGGCTAGCCAGACCCCAGACACCACAAAGAGAGGGCAGTGCCTGCCCATTCTAAACTGCCCACCGCCCCACCACCACCCCCGCCACTGAGGTGATGAAAGGCCAGTCCCTTGTTGGAAACATTAAATGCCAAGCCAAATACCCACTGACGGAGGAGGGGGCAAACAGCATGTGGTACGCACATTCAGTGGAAAGCTATTCAGTCTTAAGAAGGGAGGGAACTCTGACACAGGCTCCCGCGTGGAGGTCGTGATGCGAGGGAGAAGGCAGTTGCTGAATGCCAAAAGCCTGACTCACCTCCGCGAGGCCCTGGAGTCCAGGGTCACTGAGACAAGTCGGGTAGCTGGCCTGGGGCAGCAGGAGTGGGAGGCACGTTGAACGGGCAGAGTTCCAGTCTGTGATGATGAAACATTCTGGAGATGGATGGTGCTGATGTGGGTGATAATGCGACAGACTTGAATGCCACTGAACTGTACACTTCCAAATGGCTTCAAAAGTAAATTTTATGTTACGCATTAAAAAAAGTAAATGGCTTTGCATTACCAGTGTGATATTTAGGTTCTCCGCTGTTCCCATCCATAATTCCAGCTTTATTCCCCTTATTTTTCATATTTTTAATGTTCCTACCGCAGGTTACTTTCCCAAGACGAACCCCGTGTTTGTTTGATTTTATCGCCACCTCTAACTCAAGCTATTTCCCCGCCCGTGTCGTGGATGGCAAGAGCTGTATTTCCTTTTTCCCAGGACACATGCCCCATTCCCTTTCCTCATCCCTGTGGGGGCCCCACTTTAAGCAGTGTGACCCCAGTGTCCTCCAGCCACATGCCAAGCCCAGTCTTCCTACTTAGCCTCACGGGGTCCTTCGGGGCTGACCCCATCTCCCTTCTCGTGCCTCCCCCCATCTCGCTGCACGCACGAGCATCCCAAGTTCACCTGGTGGGCCAGGCTTTCCCCTAGACCTTCTCAGCTTGCCGGGACAGCTAAGCTCCCCCAAACTGATCCTGGAGACAACATCCCTGGGGAGCCCTGGGATGCAAGGCATTTGCTGTCAAGCTTTCCCGGGCATAAGCTGTCCCCGGGCTTAGCCTAAGGTACAGCTCCCGTCCACCCGACTCTGGCCTGTGGTCCATGGACCACACTCTGAGAAACCCCCGCTAGGCCCTCAGTTACGACAGATCCTCTGTCTTCAGTCTCTGGTGAGACTGGCCTGAGGTTGAGATAAGGTGAGGAGAAAGCTGCCTTATGTCCCAGGCTTCGTTGTCTCTACCCTTCACTCCAGCTTTTCTTTCCCATCCAGTCTATTTCTTCCTTGTTTTTCTGGACAGTTATCAAGGACTCATTCTGCACCGGCCCCAATGTTGACTCTTTCCTCTCGGCCACACCTGAGTTACTTTAACCACAAATGGGTCCCAGCACCTTCTGAAGAGAGAGCTCTGATTTGTGGGCAAATGCCCAGGAGGTGACACCCAGCGTCTGTCCACTGCCCAGCTAGACCCTACCTCACAGCAGCTGTCCTGGGGCTGGTGTGCCCTGGAATCCAGACAATTGGCAGATGGAACATCCATCATTAGATGAGCCAAGCGGATCACCTGGGAGGCTGAGCTGACACCAGGTGATAAAGCAACTATCCTGGGAGACACCAAAGAGGGCATCGGAATGAGCTCCCGCCCTCAAAGAGGGGGATCTGAGCACTCACTGCCCACTTCCCCCAAGCCCTTAACGCAACACCCCCAAGCTCTCTTCTTGGGGTCTAGTTACCAGGGCGAGGAGCAAGCTGACTTGCCAGGTCTGGGTGCTGGATCTCCCTTTTAATATAGCATTTATTTTCATTGTGTAATGTGTTATTGCTGGCTATAGTCACCACACCGTGCGCCTTCTCCCCCGGCCCCCCAGCCCCCGGGTGCTCGCTGCTGTTCCCTGCTTCAGTGGGTTCCACTTCTTGAGCGTCGCCCGTCAGTCAGGTCACGCAGCATCTGCCTACAGAGTCTGGTTTACTGCCCTTGGGGTAATGCCCTGCAGGCTCATTCACACTCATGCCAGTGACAGGCTCTTCACAAGGGCTGAATGATGGCCGTTCCATGACAAGGACATGTCACCTTTTCCAGTCATCCACCTGCGGATCGACATTGACGTCCAGCCTATGAGAGCTGTTGCAGGTAGTGGACACGGGGTACAGATACCACTTCACACACTGCTCCCATTGCCATGGGAGAACCCCCAGGCGCTGATTCTGGTGGACCTAACCCGGCAGGGGCTGCTGACCACAGGGTGGTTCTGTTTTTAATTTTTTGAAAACGCCTGTCCTGTGTTCCACAAGGCTGCGCCAATTCCCACGCCCAGCAACCACGCAGCCGGCTTCCGTGGCTTCCCACCCTTACCCATCCTCGCCCATGCTAGTCAATGTTCCAAAGTTTTGATGAAGCCCATCCTAACAGAATGCAGCAGTACATCTGCAGAGGATGTATCGATGAAGGGTGAGGAAACTAGGAGGAAGTCATCCAACTCAGTTAGCCACCAAAATATAATACACCCCTTTAAAATGGGCAAAAGACATAAATAGATATTTCTCTGAGGGAAACACACAAATGGCCGATGTGAAAAAGTGTTCAACATCCCTGACAGTCAGGGAATGGCGAATCAAAGCCATAGTGAGATTCCCCCGACCTGCCTGATCCTGGGACCAAAGAGTGAAGAGGCTGGGCCAGATTTAATCCAACCCTAAAGACTGGGGCTCAAGCAGGGGTCCCCCCAAAGGATAAGGTCTGGCCGTAACCAGGAAAGGTGAGGGCTTAGGCCAGGCCTGCCAGACTCTCTCTCCAGAGGCCTCCCTGCTGGTAGCCCTACTGCTGCCAGGGCCATGACTGCACCCAGGCACCCCATGCCTGTCTGCCAGCTTCCTGGGGCCCCTCATCTTGCCCCTGAAACTTGGCCACACGAGGCATGACAAGATGAGGAACTGGAGACTGGGGAACAGAAGAGCCATAGCAAATGGGCAGCTGCCGGGGGTCGGCCAGCGGGCGGCTGCAATCTGGGGAGAGAAGGCGAGGAGGGCACAGCACCGGGGTGTGACACACTCAGCCAGCGGAGTGGGGAGTGACTGACTGGAAGCCTGGGCCAACCGGTGTTGAAGACTTGAAAGTCACTTTGCTGTTCCACAGCAGCATGCACCGGCTTTCCGGGCTCCCTCTGCCAAGCCCCTACTTGCCTGGACTCCAGCTGCTCCCGGGAAGATCCTCCCCTGCCTCCCCCCGCCCCCATCCATGGGAGACAGGGACATGAGTTTCCAAGGCCAAACCTCTCTAGTTACCTTCCAGTGGCCCTCAGTCCCAGGCCGACTCTCCTGCAGAAGAGAAACGGCCTCTGATGCGGCCCCAAGCCGGGAGCAGCCTGTGATGGACGCTGACGGTTGGGCTGTGTCAGGGGATGTTCAGGAACATTAGCTCAGGCCTCTGGCTCTGGCTGGGCCAGGGTGTGTGGAGAGTCAGAGCCGGCCACTCGGGTGTCGTGGTCATCAGGGACTCCGCGGGGGTGGGGCTGTCTCGGGCCCCTGGGGGCTCCCAAGTCTTTTCTGGTTCCTTCTCCCAAGACTCCCCTCTTCCCCATGGGCCCACATGGGCAGAGGGACATTAGTGGACAAAACCTTGTATTTCAAGAATCCCTGAAAGTCCTGATTTCAACTCCCCTCTCCGCTGTTCATGATGATTTGCTTTCATGAACCCCCACTTTTTTTTTTTTTTGTTAAGGGTTTTTTTTTTAAAGATTTATTTATTCATACAGAGCTGGGGTACAGGCCAGAGATGCGGAGGGTGAGAGTTCACCAGAGACAGAGTGGGGAGCAGAACAGGCAGATCGACAAAGTACACTGCTGAGGGGAGCAGCTGAGGGGAGCAGCGGGCGGGTCAGGAGAGGTCTGCCACACCATGTGGTCACCTCTGGGGCAGGTGGGGATCGAACTCATATGGAAGCGGCTTTAGATTCTCAGTGCTGTGCTTTAACCCGCTGCGCCACCAGGGAGGGCCATGAACCCCCACTTTTGACAGCGAGAATGAGGCTCCTTGTCCAGTTTAGTTCAAGGATCAAGAAAAATGAGGTGCGTGGAAGTGCCTACGAGTGTCCCGTCCCTTGGGTGTCCAGGAAATAGTGGTCCTTCCATCCCCTCCTTTTGACAGAGACTTTCTTGTATTTTTTTTTTAAGATTTGCTTATTTATGCAAACAGAACTGGGGTACAGGTGCCGTGAGAGGATTCCACCAGTCAGAGTGGGAAGCAGAACAGACAGATCGACGAAGCACACTGCTGAGGGGAGCAGCGGGGAGACAGGAGAGGTCTGCTGCCCCACGTGGGTCATCTCCCTGGCCAGGATCAAACTCGCTGAAGCAGCTGCAGCCAGCTTCACAGTCCTCGCTTTAACCAGGGAGGGCTAAGGTGGAACCCTTCTTGAAATGCCTCCTCCGCCCTGAGCACAGGCTGAGTCACCTTAAAAGGATTATTCAGGTGAAGTGCTCAGGTGAAGTGCTCTCCGGGGGAGCTCTACGGGTGGCAGACACATCCACCACCCCAAAATGGGTTTTGGCAAGGTCTGATTTCCTGGGCGGGGCTCTGAAGTCTGGGTGGAGGTTGCTTTTGATACTTCTATGTAAACTTGTCTCCATGAGGGACACCCCTCTACCCCCACGCCCCACCTCAGAAGACCTTATCTCCACCATCGCATTCCCTGGTGGCCTCCCCAACTGACCCCTTCTCCCCTCTACAGTGCTGCTTCTCTGAGCTATTTAGACGGTGTCTGAAGCCACGTGAGTGAGGCGCTCGGCCCAGGGGTCTCTCCATGTCTACAGGAAGTACCCACCTTTATATTAAACTTCTTTTTGGTTTTTCACTTATCAATCTGTTGACTGCTTCTTTGATTATTTACCAGACCAGAAGAGCCCAGAAGGTGTGGGGTATCTGGATGCCTCGGAGCCAAACAGTACGCAGGAACCCCTGATCCTCCATCCCATGAGGGGCCCACTCGCCTCCCCCACCCCATCCCAGACCCACCCAGGGTGCAGGTCCAGTCATGCCCACTCAGCAGAGGCGGAAACGGGCCCCGGAAGACGGGGAGGCGCTTCCTTCATCAGTTCCTCGGCTCATCCAACATCTGCTGGGCACCTGCCAAAGGCCAGCTGACGTCTCGGGCTGTGGACACAGCCCCCAGGAAGACAGGCGCTGACCTTCTCCTGGAGATAAATCGCCAAGCTCGGTGACTGCAGACTGCAGCTGAGAGGCAGGAGGGGGCAGCGCTGCCCAGGCCAGAGCGGCCTCTCAGAGAGGGGTGGCCAGGAGCAGGGACCAGCGTGTCAGAAGTGCAAAGGCAGATGTTAACACCCCTCCCTGGGGGTGGGGTGTCGGTTCGATGTTAACACCCCTCCCTGGGGGTGGGGTGTCCGGTCGATGTTAACACCCCTCCCCGGGGGTGTCGGGACACAAAGGATGTCACCCCCCACCTGCCTGGGTTCTTCCCAGACTGGACAAGGAATCAAAACAGCATCGATGGAGGGCAGTTGGGAGGTAGCCAAGGAAAGGTCAATCTAATAACACGGATGGGAGACTTACACGGCTGTAAATTCTACAGAATAATGGTGCAGCCCAGGGACGTTCATCCTGCCTGCGGGGATCTGGGACGGCGGAGAAGAGGCGATAAACCAGCAGCGGGTGACGCCCTCATACCACATTCTCCTGGGGCATAAAAAGGAAGAACAGCAGTTGCCTCTCGGCAGAGAAAAAGAGCAGAAGCTGAGCATGCGGTGCCCCCTCTATCAGGGAGGCGCGAGGGGCTGACGCAAGGGCAGGAGCGGCCAGCTTCGGGGCGGCTCTCCACTCCTCGAAGCCGTGGCCACTCACCACCCAGTGCTGGAGCCCACCCAAGGTGTCCGGAGGCCTCCACTGAGCACGGGGGAAAGCCTATCTCGCCCTTTGGGGAGACGGACCCCCACTGGAGAGCAGCAAGAGAGGGCACATTGAAGCTCACCGAGGCTGCCCGTCATGTGACAGTAGCGGGCACAGGCCTGGGGCTGGGGGACGGCTCACACAGCAAGTCAGCCCAGAGCGAGGGCCCCTGCGGCCCTGCCACGAGCCCGTGGGGGGGAGCGCTGTTTCTGCCCCACGTCACAGAACAGGAAACTGCCCAGAGCGGCCAAGTAACTTCCCTGAGGTCCCACAGCTACAAAGAGCCGTAAACAGGTCCAGACGCCAGGTCCTGCACGTTGCCCTGCGCCTTCCGCGGGAGTGGGGGGTCTGTGTCTGCTTTTCCCCAAGGGAGTTTCCCCTCCTCATCACCTGCCCGCCAGGTCTTCCTGACCATTCCAGGTGTGAATTAGCTCACCCAAGGTGCACGCCCACACCCATACCCACACGCACACACACCTCCCTTGAAGGCATCTGTGCATTCTCACACAGGAAGAAGATATCACCGCTGCCCCTCCCCCACGGACACCCCCAGTGTTCCAACGCCCCCCTTCTGAACTGCGCCCCAAACACTGCAAGTTCTCCGGAAGCCTGCAACCAGGGGCTCCGTCACCCTCTCACGCGGGGTAGCATGCAGGGCGGGGAGCTGCCTGTTGGGGGTGCCCGCTGCTCTTCACAAACAGGGATAACCTGGTCTTTAACTGGCCGCCAACGTGGCAAATCTGCAATGCCAGCCTTCAGCGTGATTTACAAACACAACAGTGCATGAACCTGCTTTTTAGAAAACACGGGGCACCCGTTAACTTGTAAATACCTTATCACCCCAGGTGAGCCATTGGCCTTGTGGCCATCACTTATGGGGGGCCCCCCGGGATGGAGCTTCTGAGTCACCCAGCTGGGGGCACCCAAGGGGCGGCTTCCTGCGGGCTCCGCTCACCTGTCACCATCTGCTCTAGAACAGAGCCGAAAGCCGAGGGCTTTGAGGGCCCTGGCTGACACAGGGAACTGCAAAGTATGGGGGTGGCTCTGGGGGGCCCCTTGAGGACACATGGGGGCAGCAGGCACACCCCAGCCTCTCTGCAGAGGAAACTGCAGCTGACCAGGATGAGGAGCAAAGACTCCAAGGGCCGGAAAGGGAAGAAACGCTGAGGTCAGTGTTTCTGTTGTTCGACCAACTGTCCGCTCACGGCCAGCGCCGTGCTCACGGCCCTGGAGCTGAGTGTCTGACTGCTGTCCCCAAGAGTCTCATCTGGACTCCCCAATGTCTCGGGGGCTGCAGACAGAAGGCCACCCCAAGGGAGCCAGCTCCTCCTAGTCACAAAGTGAGGGGGTCGAATATCACACAGCCAGTGAGAGTTGGAGTGGGGGGTGGGGCGCCAGCCCAGGACCCCTCCAGATGGACCAATCAGAGTCCCCGGGACCTGCATTTATACTCAAACTGCTATAGAGATTCTCAACCCCGTTCAAACTTTGGAGATTTTAAAGGAGAACTTTTCAAAAGCATGGATAGGCCCTCCCTGGTGGCGCAGCGGGTTAATGCACTGCAAAAGCAGCTTAAGCCACTTCCCCACGAGTTCGATCCCTGCCTGCCCCGGAGGAGATCCACAGGGCGCGGCAGACCTCTCCTGACCCGCCCGCTGCTCCCCTCAGCAGTGTACTTCATCCATCTGCCTGTTCTGCTCCCCACTCTGTCTCTGGTGAATCCTCTCACCCTCCGCATCTCTAGCCTGTACCCCAGTTCTGTATGAATAAATAAATAAATCCAACATTTAAAAAAAAAGCATGGATACCCCCGAACCACCCCCTCCCCACCCACAAAATCTTGGTTTAATACTGGATGGTGTGGCTGCAGCGTGGACAGATTTAATGCTTCCCCCACGCTGTTCCCCCCAGCAGCCAAGACTGACCGCGGCTGAACTGGGGGACAGTGGGGCTCTTTGATTTCCCAGAGCCGGTATCTGCGCCCGGCTGATGGGCTGCTCTTCGTCCCTCCCTCGGAACAATTCCAAGTGCTGGGTCCAAGCTGCCTTGAGGTCAGGTGATCCAGGTGCACACTCTAGAAGGAAATCTGCATTCGCTCTGCCCCGCTCCAGCCTTGCTGGGCGCCCAGGTCCCTCGCCTCTTCTCCCACGAGGAAGCGGGAGCCCGAACCGCTCCTCCGCCCCTCCGTGAACAGCCAGCGGCCCCCTGGCAGGTGTCCCCGGCCACTGCCGGTCAGCAAGGGCGGCCAGCTGGGCGGTGCCTGGGCATCTTGGGTGTGTTCCTGTGGGGCAGACCTTGGAAAGGCACTTTCAGCGGGGTCTCAGAGTTCTCACAGCAAAGTGGGTTTTAGGATTCCCCGGCCCACAAGGCAATCAGGAAAGGATGGGAAGAGTGGCTGGTGTAGGCAGCCACAGGAGGGAGAAGGGGAGAGGGAGTGAGGGAAAGAGAGGGAAGGGGAGGGAGGGGAGAGGGTGGAACAAAGGGAGGAAGGCAGGGAGGAGGGCGGAGGCTGCTGGCCAGTCGCTGGAGCCTTTTGAGGACTTTCTAATGCATCAAGCAAAATATTTTGAAAATTTAGACAACTCTATTCTTTATATAGTTACTTATTACACAGTGCTGGTGTGCTGTTTGAATCACAAATCGCATGCTAATGGCCTAATTCATAAAGCATTGACATTCTTTATGAGTCCTTAGCATTCAGAAATGAAGAATTTGTGTTCAAAATATAATTTGCATTGCAAAATTCAATAATTTAGTTTCTCATATTCATTAATGCCTAAAACCACAACACATAACTTATCCCATTCTAACTCCCTCCTTAGGACACTGGGAAAAGAAGGGTTTCAGCTGGGAAATCACGAACGGTGTTTTATGGCCACGCTCGCGGCAGGCCGCGGAGAGGCTTGTGGGAGCAGGCATTGAGGCTTCTGCCTGAGATTAGCGGCCAGAGGCTCTAAGCGCAGGTTCCTTTAACCTTCCCAAACCCAAGAACCACACCGAGGGTAAAAATTCGGCTGAAAGAGAATACAACTTTCAGTGGGACAGTCAGTTCAGGGGAATGATCGCCGTAATGTTCTGCTGACTGGCGCACGGGTCGCTCAGGAATAGCGTCAACCTGGTGGTTCATGGAAAGGCCCTAGAAATGAGGAATCTGTGCTGTGAATGAGGGACCATGTGGGACCATAGCAAGTTTAGCTGTTTATTCCTACTGATAGCAGGCTTTGGAAATTTAGTGAAAGAAAGAAAGGGTAGGTAAAGGATTTGCCAGAGTCTATGGGAATGCTTGCCTGGCTCCCCTGCCCCTTATAAGCACTCACCTGTAACGTTACCTAGGGTTCCACTCCAACACACCTATCTTGGTTTGGCAGCTTAAACAAGAATGTGCTGGTGTAAATCTTTTCTTCTGAAACACTAGGCCATCTACTGGCTAAAACCCAACCTTTCAGAACCCAGGCTTGAGTGACAAGACAAAGAAATTGAACCAACGCATCCTGCAGTTGATTCATGCTCTCTCCAACCTGCTGTGTGAACTTGGCCAAGCCGTGCCCTCTCTCCAAGATTTGCAAATTGGTACATTTGGATGACATGACAAGCTCTGTCAATGCCAACATCTAGGACTTCAGGTTCTCAGTCCAGCAAAATGGGCCAGTGTTCCCTCCTGTCTGGGTGAGTCTGCTGCCCACAGCTGGTTCTCTGGGTCGCTGGAAGGTTGAAGACCAACAACCTTCTATTCAAAGCCCTCCCCCCCCAACCCATGTCTCAACACATAACCCAAGAACCACTGGGCCTTGAGAAATGGCCACTTCATTCATTCAACATGTGTGTCTTGAGTGTCAATAATGTCATGGGCTGCTAGGCAATAAGGACACAGTGACCAACAACATAAAATTTTTTTCTTGGGGCTTATGTTAGAGGGGATGAGACGGGACAGACAAGTAAAGCACACATACATAAAACAAGTTCGCACAGTGATTACAGCTGACAGAATCAGGTAATGTACAGAGTGGTTGAGATGAGCTATGTGGGAGGAAGGGTTCAAACATCACCTCCTATTTGACATTTGAGGGAACACTTGAGTGGAGATCTAGATGACCAAAAGAAGCCAACCACGGGGCGATCCAGAGGCAGAGTGTTCTGGGGAGAGAGAACAGTCCGTGCAAAGGTCCTGAGGCAGAAACACACGCTGAATATTCATGGTAGATATGCGAAGACCTATGAGGATGGGATATCGTGAGCAAGAGACAATGAGTAGGCAAGTTCATAGGAATGGTGAAAATGGATCATGGAGAGCGTTCTGGGCCCTAGGTCAGGAATCAGGACTTAATTCCCAAGGGGATAGGAAATTCTGAAGTGTTCTAGCAGGTGAGTGGCATGCTCTTGTGTCCACAGCGATGAAGATCCATTAGGTGCCTCATGGAATATTGGAGTACAAAGCATTCTGTGTCCCTTGGGAGAGTGGCACCTGGGTGCCCACCCACCAGGAAGACACCATTGGGCATTTCGGAAGCCACTGGTCTCTGCTGAGGTGGCGTCTCACTCTGAGCGCCCTGCATCTCCTGCAAAGCCTGAACTCTCACTTTGAAACTTGCTCCATTCCTCTCCCATGTCTGCAAATTCAGCAGCCTTGTAGGGAGGGCAAGTCATTCATCAGCAAATCTGAAATATTTATTGTGCGTATTTGAAAGGCCAAAGTGCTACATCACCCAGGTCTGCCCAAATGAGGACAGGGCTCACAGCGTCGATGACCAGGGTGAGGGTACGGTGGGCGAAGCGCAGGCATTCATCTACACAAGCATGACTCTTCAGAGGGGACTGGAGGACTAGCTTCAGTGCCACAGGGAAACCAGGCCATAATGAGCCCATAAAAATTTAATATAATTTGCTTATTTAAAAAAAACGGAATTCCTCATGTCCTTTCTAGCTATCACTTATCCTACAAGGGAAATAGGACAGACGGTGAGGGTGGAGAGTATAGAACTGGCTGGAGGGTCAATCTTGAGCTGAATTCTCTGGACAGGTTCTCTCCAAGGCATCTACCTTTCTAGAAGGCCCTCTGTCTTGCTCTCGCAGCTCTTTTTCCTTTTGGAGGGTTGAAGTAAAAAGCATGGGCCTCAGTAGAGGAAGAAGCACTGGCTGTTGTGGCAGACAGTGTGGTAGTGTTAAGGGGAAGGATGTCCTGAAGGCGCTCTGCAGAGTCTTGTGGACTCCACCCCCTACTCCGGTGACTGGAAACTACAACTCCCAGCAGCACCAAAGAGAACTGCAAGGACCCAAGGGCGGAGCTAAGCAGGCATTCTGGGACTTTGGGGGATAAATAGTGAGTGGTTTTCCAACTGTCACTCTGGAGAGGTAATGGTTCTCTCTCTCTGGAGCAACGGCTCTCAGACATTGAGACTGGGGGCCAGCAGCGTTAGTTTGGGACTAGAACTCCAAGTTAGCCGCTGGTAAAGTATTCCAGCTACTCTGTGTGCCTCTCTCTTTCCCTGGGTTGCTTCCTTTTCCTTTCCCCCTTTTTTTTAATAATAAACCCACCACCCTTTCTGTGTGTGCATGCAGAAAATTACATTTTGAGCACACGAGTGAGGTCCCACAGACAGGCAGCCCAAGTCCACTCTGGGTTACCCTGTAACAGCAGCTACTGGCACTGAGCAAGCTCTTCAGTCTTCTCTAGGTCTTCACGTCCCCAGTGATAGAGGATATGGGTGGGAGCTCTCCCCCCACACACACACCCCAAGGTCTAAGGATGGACAAGATGGCGCATGCAGCATATCTGGGCTTGCTCGTGGTGACACTGAACATGTAACCATGGCAATCGCCACTGTTGACATCATGGCGATGACCAGTCTACTTGGTACGGGTGATGGCACTTTGGGCTAAGCTCCCGAACTGCCTACAAAATTGTCTCTTCCCCACTGGGTTCTTGGGAAGTTACACAAGGTGGTGGTGGTGGTGCCCATCCATTAGACCAGGTGCAAGTCCGCCATCACCAACCAACCTTGCCTCAGCTCAGGATTTGTCCAAGAACTGGAGTTGGTGCCATGATGGTGAAGGTGCTGGAAGGAGGAGACTCGCCATCTAGAGGTCTGAGCCCTGTGCATCACCGTTTCCTGGTGCCCAGGTGCCCCTTAGTAAATTGCAGGCACACTGGACCTGCATGCTTCCTTAGCAATGTCTTTAGAGGAGAAGCAGTAAAGATACCCTGCCACAAAGCTCTGAAAATATGAGGTGTTGATGGTTATTGTTCAGTAAGCAGGGAGGAAGACGCCTTGTTATTATTTTGATTCCTCCAGCACTGAGACAGCAGATAAATCAAAGCAATGTCAAGTCCGACTGAAACATCGGAGGCACGGTCTAGAACTTCTTCGGCATCCCTTTTCTTCTTTTTTGCAATCTTTGCTGAAAGACATTTGAAGTGAAGTTAATAATTGAAACGTAATGAATAATTGCAGTTTGGGGTTCATAGCACAATCATAATTGCCAGTTTATTACTTTTTTAATATATTTGCCGAGTATTAATAATATTGAAATAATGCAAGAAGATCATGGGAAATAAATGAAATATATCATTTGTCAAGGAGAGAGGATTTCCAAAGGGGAAGCTCTGCTCTGTGAGCTCAGTGATGAATGCAGAATTGAGCCAAAAAACCCATCGCAAGGACATCACCTGCAGAAAGCTCTCCAGCCAGACCGAGAGGAGGGACAGAAGGCGGGTGCAGGCGGGGCTGGTCTTCCAGGTGCTCCCCGGGTGCGGAACACGGTGCCAGAGACAGGTGCAGGGCTGGGAGTGACGATTCAGGTTGTACTTCCGGCCTCTGCTTTGGCCCTGGGAATATTCCTTCCTCTCTCCATGGTCCTCATTCCAGGAGAGCAGGAGGAAAGGGTTGGGACAGACCCTGAATCTTGACTCCCCTCACTAAGAAGCCATCTGATTAGTCTTCTTCCCCAAAGACTGCCTCTTTCAAAACGGCTTCAGGTAATAAGTTAAAGGCAGCGGTAACCACCAAGCCTCATGCTCTACTCCGGGACACCTGGCAGATGAGAAGGTTGATTTGGGCAGAAACTTTCAACCTGGCAGCTCACCATGGGGGAGCCAGGCTGAAGAGGGGAGAATCACCGCCGACTTCTTGCTAAGATCAGCTAACACAATGACGCCTGCAAGGAAGCCACTCCAGGTCGCTAGAGTGGCTCCAAGTTCCCTCTGAAGAAGCCATTCTTGCTGCCGGGGAGAAGGTGGGCTTTCCTGAGCGCGGATAACAGGAGACTTAGCTCGAGAGGGGTCAGGGCCTGCTGGGGACTTGCAGGATCCAGATGAGAAGGGAGAGCTGCGAGGACAAGGGGTCTGTGGCAGGTGGGACTTCCCCAGGCTCAAAGACACCCCAAGGTGCTACAGAGAAGCTGCAAAGGGGAGGCTGGGAGCGGGACACCCAGCCCGGAGGTCCAACAGGCTGCACAGGAAACATTCTGCGAACAGGAGCAGGGAGTTTCCCTGCCACACTGCCCATAACGCCAGGCCCACACGGCGCCACCCGGGAGGGCCACTGGTGAAGAAGACGAAAGCACTTGGGAAGCAATGACATCCGTGCAGAGGCCAGACAGCGGGCTGGCGGGGGGTCCCGGCGAGGGGGCGCTCTCAGCCCAGCCGTGAGCCTGCTGTTCCAAGGCGATTGCTCCCGCAGCTACAGCAGAAGGCCCCTCCCACCAGCCCCCCATCCTAGTTGACATTTCAAGAAATAATTAATTGTGTCGGTTTTATTAATGTTTTAAAATATAAATTAAAAATGTGACAAATGAGTGAGAAACAGCAGTCTGTTTTAATGAAAATTTCACACTCTCCATCAATAAATCACAGACCAGAGGGAGTCTAACATGGGCCCATATTTCTTGCCTGTCACTGGAGGGTGACTGGAGTTGGCCACAGTTAACTAGGCAAGAGGGTGGGGAAGCTTCTGGAATACTGCAGGAGCCAAAAAGCCAATCTTTGGGGCAGAGGAATTAGAGGGGGCGTTGGGGAGACTTGGACTTCATCTCTAGAGGATCAGCCCCACTGGGCGGCTTCGCTGTGGCCGCCCGGAAAAGCCCCCAAACATTGCGTTGAAATACAGCTGCCCCCAAATGTTAAACACACCTCAAACTTTGAAATCCAGCAGGGAAAAGTCTACCTCAGGGGCCCCCGTGGTGGGGATGAGGCTGAGGGACCCCAATCTCCTCCTCCAGCTGATTTCCCCTTCTCCAGACTCTACCGGCACCCGCCTTCCCCTCCTCGAAGCCTTCAGCGAGCTGGTCCGAGCCCCGGACAGCCAGCGCCTATTCCGTTTCGTTCCTGGTTCTGTGCTTGGTTTTCTTTTTCTTTTTTCTTTTTTTAATTAAATTTTCTTTCCTGCAGGTTGTTGTGCAGAGAGGCGCCATATTCTGCGGGGTTTTCATTTCCGTGTCAGCCCCTTCTGTCAGCCCCATCTTGGAAAACTTCCTGTCTACTGGGGTTGAAGCCTGTGATCTGGATCAGCTGTTCCAGAGCTTTCCGTACAGGGGAATGACGGGGGGGGAAATGGGGGGTGGGAATGCAGATTCCTGGGCCAGGAGCTCACGAATGCTGGCTGTGTCCCGTGCCCAGGCCACCCAGGGGTGCAGCCCACACTTCCAGAAGCACAGCCCCAAGAGAGAGCCCTAGAGAGTGCTGGGTGGTTAGGGGAGGACCCGGGAGGGTTGGGGGAACTGGGCTATTCGAAAGCAGAAGCACCTCCTTACCAAGTGTCAGCGGCCCTTCCCCCCCACACACCCCCCAACCCACCGCCCCACCCCCTCTCCACCAGAGTTTAGCCAACCCAGACTTCGGAGGCCAGATTGAAATGCCAGAATGTATGGAGATTAATCACAGAATAATACAAACTGCCGCTTATCATCTCCCATATATTTGACATAATTACCCTACGAGCAACATGAAAGTGTTAGACTGTAATAACTCCCAGCCAGAAGAAAAGGCAGCTCTGCTGATAACATGAAAATAGAGAAGAATACAGAGCAGAACCCTTGGAAAACTTTTAATTAATTTTTTCCCCTTTCAGCATAATTGATGTCAGTCCAGGCCTCAGTGTTTTCAAAGTGCTTAGCCTGGTAGCAAAGAAATTTAGGTCCAGGGCAGGCTGATGGCAGGGCAAAGATGGGCTTCCCTTGGGGGTAACGTGGGGGTGTCTGCCCCCAGGAGGAGCGGCTTAGCGCTCCGCCTCCCCCATTTGAATACTTTCCAAGCGCCCACACTCTGCCTGGGGCGCCAGTCCTGGGGCCCCTCAGCGCCACTCAGGTCTCTCCCGCTTCTCTGGCCATCGCAGCTCTCCAGGCGGCCAGAGCAGAGAGCCCGCTCCAGAGCCTTCTGTCAGCTCTTGCTGCTCCATTTGCGAGGGCTCCGCTCCCTGCTGTCATCAGGCTCCAGCTCCTGGTGTCACCCAGCTGGGGTTGGGATTTCAGCATATGAATTGGGGGACAGGAACATTCAGTCCATTGCTCCTTCCCCCTTCCAAACGTTTCACTTGGTCCTCTCGCCTGGACACCCATGATGTCTCCATCAGGCAAACCCCCTCAGTCTTCAGCACTCAGCTCGGGAGGGTCAGCTCCTCCAAAGCCTCCTGACCCCCCACATGCCACACAAAGATGTAAGTCAATTTATCGCTCTTCCACCAAAACGTGGATGTGTCTCATGCATTTCTGTAGCCAGCATGAGAGTGTCTCAGATAGAAGAGATCTCAAAGAATGTTTAAAGAGTGAACAAATGTGTGCTCTCCATGGCTACTGGAAGCATCTGGAACTTTGTTCAGGCCCACTATACAGGATCCTAGACAGTAAACTCCTGGCATGAAGCCTCTCGCCTCCCTTGATGAGCTACGTGACGCCTGGGTCAACCCACTGGCGAGGCCGTTATGTCTGCCGTTTGCCTAGCCTGCCAGGAAGCGCGAGCTCGATGCCATGCTTAATCATCACAACATTGTTAGTCTAAAATTGTGTTGATTCTTTTTGTCTTTTCTTCTCTGTGATGGTGTTATTGTTGTTGAGTTCTGTTTCCCTTTCCCGGCCCTGTTTTCTCATTTTATCCATTATCAGAGGATTGCAAATGACTTCAGATAGGTAGGTTGCTAAAGCTAAATCAAGAATCGAGCCTCTAGGCTTTCCATCTGACTAACACACCGTTTAGGCAAGTAACAAGTGCTTTTAGCTAAGCAGCGGCTCAGCAAACATTTGGTGAGCACAGACTAGGCTGTGTCGGTCCTTAAGCCAGGTCTCTGTCCACGGAGAAGAGAGGGCGAGGTTCCTCACGCTTAGAGTTCATTATCTCTCGGGGAGAGGAGAGGGGTGCAGCCCAGTGTGGGGGTGTGTCCCAGATGCCATGGGGTAAGGGGACACAAATCAGGAGACTCCCCTGGGAAACGGAGAAGCTGCCCCCCAAAGGGGTGATGCTTATGACAGGTTCTTAATGTATACATAGGAGTTGGCCAATGGAAGACGCATGGGCTGAACTTCAAGGACATCAAATGATGAGCAATCGCCACGTGCCTGGATGTGAACATGGGGTGGGCGGGAGGCCGACCTGTCAGGGACAAGGAGGCTGGACCTTACTGACGAGTTCAGACGTAGGCCAGGCCTCGATCTGCGACTGTTTTGCACACGGGGACCCCATTTCAATGTTCAGCGAGTCACGGCAGGCACTTCAGCGCAAATTGTCTGAGAAAACACATCACAGCAAAAAGTTATGATAAGTTCGGTGATGCGTTTAAATTAATTTGTACTTTGTTCAACCCAATCATATCTGCAGACGTTTGAAAAATAGCTGCACCCAGCAAAACATACAGAGCTCTCCTTGTAGATATAAATAAAATATGACTGTGTCTCACCCTCGGGCTCTCCCTCCCCTCCCCCTGCCTCACACGGGGGGAGGGGCAGCCAGCAGCCAGATGCCCGTGGATTCTTCGTGGAAGGCCCTCGCTCCAGCTCTGGAGGGTGGGGCCGCCACAGCGTTTGACCAGTGCAGATGTGGGGGCCTCTCCCGGGGCTCAGAAGCAGGCAGGAGCCGAGCAAATTCCCAGAAGATACTGGTGCTGCTGGTCCAGGAACCTCCCCTGAGAAACCCAACTCAGCCACTCCCTTCATCTTTCTTAGAGCATTCCGTCTGTGGCCACTCCCATCTCTTCATCAAGAGAGGCCAGAAAAGAATAAAGTAATTAGATTAAGAATGCAGCTCCAGGCCCTCCCAGTGACGCAGCACTGCAAACTGGCCACAGCCGCTTCAGGGCAAGTTCAGTCCCCGCCCCGGAGGTGACCCACAGGGCGCAGCAGACCCCTCCTGGTCCACAGCTGCTCCCCTCAGCAGTGGACTTCGTCATTCCGCCTGTTCTGCTCCCCGCTCTGCCTCTGGTGAATCCTCTCACCGCCCCTGCACCTCTGGCCTGTACCCCAGTTCTGTGTGCATAAATAAATAAATCTTTAAAAAAAGAATGCAGGTCTAGACAGGCAAGTAACCCTCACCGACACCTTCGTCCGTCTGCCTGGTCTGCAGACTGGTGCCACTCATGTAAGGGACGCCTCCCTCCCTCCCTCCCTCCCACTGGCAAGTAAATAAAAGCGTCTGAGGTGTGTGAGTCCTACAACCGCTCAGCAAATATAAACATTTAGGAATTAAAAATCGAGGCTTTCAGTGGTCATCACTCTAGGTTTATGGATTCATATGAAAAACTGAGTGGAACAGATCACGGCTGGACCAGGAGATAAAATTGGTGGGTCAGAATCTATGCAGCAACCAGCCCAAGAAACAGCCACTCTCTACACTGATTGGCCTGAGGAAACAGCCACAGTCTACTCTGACCGGCCTGAGGAAACAGCCACAGTCCTACTCTGACCGGCCTGAGGAAACAGCCACAGTCTACTCTGACCGGCCTGAGGAAACAGCCACGGTCTACTCTGACCGGCCTGAGGAAACAGCCACGGTCTACT
>NW_004567133.1:16512742-16514491 GCF_000260355.1 Condylura cristata | reverse complement strand
GGAGGGTGAGAGGATTCACCAGAGACAGAGTGGGGAGCAGAACAGGCAGATCAACGAAGCACACTGCTGAGGGGAGCAGCGGGCGGGTCAGGAGAAGTCTGCCGCCATGTGGTCACCTCCGAGGCAGGCGGGGATCGAACTCACGCGGAAGCGGCTTTAGCTTCTCAGTGCTGTGCTTTAACCCGCTGCACCACCAGGGAGGGCCCTCGCACAGCTCTTTCTACGAAGAGCCCATGCCAGGCCCGTCAGGGTCTTTCCGGCCTGTGTAGGGTGACGCTCCTGGGCACTTTACGCAAGGACCCGGCTCGCAGCCGCTGTGACTGCTGCTGTGGGAAAGCGGGTGTGGTAGCTGCAATATGTCCTGGGCTGTGCGTTAAACCATCATCCGTCCCCGTGCTGGGTGCTGCCCACATGTCCACGGGGAACGCGCCCCCCCAATCGATGGACGCGTCAATGAATGGTTAATCAATAACACTGGATTTCTGTAAAGATTATACCTAGTAATTGATATATATTTTTCTTAAATAAAGGTTATGTTTTGTCTATTTATCAAGGGAGTTCTTATAGTTGAGTCAGGTGAAAAATTCAAGCAGATATGTTTGCCTAATGTGCGAAGATGAATTACATTTTAAAGCGAAAGGTCAAAGCTTTAGATCTATCATCTCCTTGTGTGTTTGCGTGTGCAGAAATAGATACAGAGGAAGACAGATGAAGGCTAGTAGACAGCGAGTTTATAAAGCCATTTTGAAGAGAAGATGAGCAGTGGACAGTGAAGTGGAAGCTTTAAATATATATATTTAAAACAAAGAGGCTCCCAGGCAGCTGAGGAGAGGGTGGGGAGCGGAGAGAGACAGAGCAGCAGTGAGGGTTTCTTGCAAGAGGTTCCACCAGAATGCTAGACACGATCTCGTCCCCGGGCACCGTTCCTCAGCCAGGAGTGTTTCCACTGCCCTGGAAGGCCACGCTTCTGCCTGGACACCAGAGTGGCCGGTCCAGGGTGTCCGCACCTGCAGCCATGGGGCGGGGGCGTTGTTATATGACGGGGTGATTCCGTCCAGGAGCCCAGGGACGGTCTCTGCTGGACGCCCATCTGCTCGGGCCACCCGCGGGTCCTGCTGGCTCCGCGGCCCTCCGCCAACTGGCCCTGCCGCCTCCATGGACTGGACGCCCAGGCTAGTGCTAAAAGCCCAGAGCTGAGACTCTTCCAGAACACGTGGCCAGGCTGTCTTAACCTCATGAAGAGGAAGAAATACAGGTTCTCCCCGGGGCCGCCGCAGCAAGGGCTCCTGGAAGACTGATCTCAAATGAGTCCAGTGGCTGCCTGCGTGGACGCAAGCCGCTGTGTCCCCGCGCCCCCTCTCCCTTCCTGCGAGAAGGACGCAGAGCGGGTCTCTGCCTTGGGGTCATCAGGAAGCGAGGCGGGCTGGGGGTGGGTGCCTGGCCCCAACAGTCACGGCCAGTCGAGGGGTGTCTGTGCCGCGTCCCGAGGTCAAGGTCGCCAGCTCCAAGGCGCGTGACTTGCTGCTCATCGTCGCCCTTTGCCAAAGAACCATCGGGGTGTTTGCCTTGGGTGGCTGCCCCGTCCAGGCCGAGTGTGCTGTGTCCGTGGCCCAGCCACAGCCCCGGGCACATCCACACCACCGCCCTGCTCACGTGCACCGCCACCTGCTCTCTGAGCAGAGCTGCAACTTCTGTGCGTTTCCATCTTTCACCCCCCGTGGGGAGGTGAGCTCAGATTCAGTGTGTGTG
>NW_004567133.1:16509697-16512304 GCF_000260355.1 Condylura cristata | reverse complement strand
GCCACCAGGGAGGGCCCTAGACCAATCTTTTTGGGGAGTAAACCGCGTAGAAACACACCCAGGCGTGGGCATGAGAAGTCACACCGGTAAGGCGCAGTGTGGCCCACGGCTCTGCACGCACGTCAGCTTCCCGCCTCTGCTGCTGTGTTCCAGAGACAGAGGCTGTCACGGCCCTGCTGGGCCAGCCGGGGATGCTCTCCGTTCTCTTCTGTACTGTTCTCGCAATTTCCAGTGACTCTATAATTATTTCAAAATACAAAGCCCTACGAAAAATATATGACAGTGACTGTTAGCTATGGTCCTGCCTCCCCCTGATTCCGGGTCCCCCTTGAAGCTGACAGCCGCTGTGTTAGCCCCTGCCGCCTGCACCCCCACCCGTAGGAGCAGCCTCAGCCTGCCCTGCGGTGACTGCAGACCGGCTTGGATCCCTCGCTTGGGCCCCAACCACTTCAGCCGTCTGTGTTTAAACTCTCCCTGAGTGATCTCCGTGCTTTCATCCAGCTCCCTTTGATGACTTAGTTCTGGTCACTTGCTAAGCTGGCGAGGTCCCTACTTCCTGCCAGTTTTCCTCTGGCTCCTCCGAAGCCTCCTTTTGTGGCTGGCCCCTTGCTCAGTGGAGGCCAGGACAGGAGGCGCTGGGAGCTCAGCAGTGTGGAGTGAGAGTGTGAGTCACCTGCAGCGATCTCGCTGTCCAAACCAACACCGTGATTTAATTGGTTGGCATTCCAGAAAATTCCAGCCACAGGTGCTCCATCCTGCGGCTGTCTGTAGCCAGAGAAGGCTTTCTGGAGAATGCAAAGGGTCAGGGTGTTGAAAGAAGCAGGAGGTGTTGCAATGCAGTCAGGCCATGCTGGGTTGACCAACAAGTCGCTTTCTCTCCTGGAGCTAGAAATGTTTGCCCTTCACCTGCGATGTGCCCAAGTCTCTAATGAGACTGCAGCAGGAGAGGGATTTGCAGATGAAATGGTTTGCAAATTAAATTTACACTACTCTGCCATTGTCCTCTGCCGCCTCCTCCAGGAGGAACACCTCTAGGGCTGCCTCTTCGCCATTTCACATCCTCACCTGGGGCATGCAAAGTGCCACTGGGACAGTCCCCTGCAGGCCGGTGGGTCATCATCACAGGTTAAGCTGCTCTTGGAGATACTAGCACCCCTGATCTCCCAGGGGTCTTAGCTGTCAGCCAAACAATTCCAGCATGGGCTTGTGGTAGGACGTAGGTGCAGGTTGCCACCTGTTCTGAGAACACCCCACCCCCGCCCATGTACAAAGCAAGCAAGAAGAGCCATCTGCAGAAGCCTGGGAGTGTGTAGAAACTGCAGCTCTGCTGAGCCTGGTGCCTTGGGGTAAACCAGCCTTTCCAACCCCGCTCAAGAACAAAGAAATGATAAAGATTTAAACAATGGGCGTCCAGGCTTTGCTTCCCTACAGTGTATTTGTCAAAAAGGGAGAGATTAAGCACAGCCTTGCCCTCTTCTGCACACAGAGAACATCAACATATCTTTAAGTCAAAATAATTTAAGATCAGAAGCTCGCTTGTCAAGAACAGTTAACATTTGCTCCCTCGAGAACTCACTGTTCCTACCCATGCAAACTAAATTCGGACTTGGGATTGTTGCCAGCAGCTCTCAGAGTAAAATGTGCCCCTGCCTGGAAGGAGCACCTTTTGCTAACCTTCTGGGAAGATACTGTTTAAGCCAACAGGTGCCCGGGCCTGAGAGGGGAGGGAACAGGCAGATACTAGAACGAGCAGAACTAGTTCTCCCGTTTACTGGTGTGGGTCGTTGTCAAGAAGGGCTGAGTGGCCACAGAGACTGGAAGGAAATGGACCGCGTGTGACTGGCCTCATGCCTGGATGATAGAATGCTGATTTTTATTCTTTCTGTTCATAGGTACATTTTTCAGATTGTCTACATTGAACAAATATTACCGGGGAGAAAAACAGCAACTTAACTTTCCGGTCTTCCGAATCAGTCGGCTAAGCTATGCCTCGAGAGCTGTGCAGCGGGGAGCGGAGAGCGCCCCGAGTTGGAGTTTGGTCCTGTGCCGATCCTCACCGGCTTGATTTGTGACTCTGAGCAACAACTGCCGTTGTGTGTACCTCAGTCTCTTCACCTGTGAACGGGTGGCCATTCCCTTGCTCTGGGGTTTCTTTGGCCATCGGAAGGCCCAGGACAGAGCTCAGAAATCGACTGAGGGTTCTAGAAACCCCAAGATGTCCTGGGCATGGAACGTCTCCGCCCGAGCACCCTCGCCTGGGGGGTCTGGTCACGCTGTCTCCCTTGCGTTAGTGGTCTGCAGTGTCCATCCCTGCTGACGTGGCCCAAGGGCTAGGCAGAGACCCCCCCAGACCAGACCACCGCTAGCGCATAAACTCCCTGTTGGAGCCAGGCTTCCTCTGGGACTGAGGAATAAGTGTTGGAGCTGGGGAGTGGTGACGGCTGTGCCGTGCGTATGGTGGTGCTAACTGCTGCCGAGTCGAGCACTTGAGGTGGGTTACACAGCGGCTTTATGCTGCGTATTTTACCACAATTTTAAAAAAAGAACTCCCCGTCGGGAGGAGCAACCTCCAGATCCTCTGTGCCCTTCCAGGATCTGCCCCCCTTG
>NW_004567133.1:16491408-16506202 GCF_000260355.1 Condylura cristata | reverse complement strand
ATAGATCTTCTCTCCCAGTTCTAGAGGCCAGAAGCTGAAGTTGGGGTGTCAAAAGGACATCTCTTCCTCTGAGACCCCCAGGGACAGTCCCTCCTGCCTCTCCCAGTCCCCCACCAGTCCCTGGTGGTCCCACACACCTTGCTTCGTGGCCACAGCCTCACACCTGTGCCTCGGCCTCCCCGGGTCCCCTCTGTGCCATGTCTGCACAGGCCTAGAGATGCCAGGCTCTGGGCATGTGTCCCCTACTCTGGTATGACCCAGCCTTCGCTGCTCTCGCCCATTGCAAAGGCCCTTGACCCAAATAAGGACCCCAGAATGTCTCCAAGAGACCCTTGGGGGGATGTACTGGAACCACCACAGAGCCCTTGCTAGGTCGGCCACGACAGTGTCTCCGTGGCCCCAGTGGTCAGAGGGAAAGAGACACTCAGACTGGAGTGACCCTACCTGGCTCCACGGTGCCAAGTCAGGACCAAGTCCCAGACGCAGGGACAACGTGTGGCTCAGCGGCTCTCCCCCGGGCCCCCCACCCCAAGGCAGCACCCCAGGGGGTGCAGGAGCGTGCCTCACAAAGGAACAAGGCAGGAAGGGGCAGGGACCCACGCTGGCTCAATGTTCAGTCCTCAGGTGGCTGTTCCTCCTCTGGGGACCCAGCGCACCCTTAAATTAAGCATTGCTAACTGAGGGGATAAAGTGAATATGGAACAACAGCCGGTGTCTGGCAGACAGACACCCCCTTCCCCTCCCCACACCCCCACCTCCCTGCACGCAGTCACCATCAGGCTGCTGCTGGTGGGGAAGCCACGGGGGCGAGAAACTCGGGGACCCTCACACAGCCGCCGCACCACCACCACGTCAACGGTGGGGGGCCGGGCTGACCCGCAGCCCCCCAGGATGCTAGTGGGTGGGGAGGCAGCCTGCGCCCCACTCCGGCCTGAGAGGCCAGCTCCGGTGAGTCTCGGCCAGATTCCGAATAAACGCGGCCCCACGACCCCTCTGGCCCAGGAGGTTCAGTGGGGAAGAGAGCGGGAGGCAGGGAGAGAGGGCGCCGCACTGGGGCCGGCCTGCGGCAGAGGCCAGGAGCAGGGCCGCGGGCTTCCGAGTGGCGAGTGGCGGTGCGGTGCGCACGGGCGCGGCTCCCCGCGGCTGCAGGACCCGACCCCGTGGCAGGACGAGCGCCCTGGGCATGTTATAGGACACCCCAGTTCTGTTATATGACAGGGAGAGAGGGGCACCCCTGAAGCCCCAAAACCTGCCTGCTCTAAGTGGGTTCTGCCATCCGCCGCAACAAGGCAAAACATATAAAACTTTAATGAAAAGGGACTTTAATACAGTGAGTGTACAATACGGAACACAAAGAATAGAACTTCTAAATCAAGCACCTGCAGTGACCCGTCCCCTCGTGGGCGAAAGTCCCCCCAAAAGGGACTGGCCCAGAGCAAGGCCTGAAAGCTGCCACTAGACTAAAGCACCTTCTGGCCGGGACCACGGAAAAGGGTCAGACAGATCCAGACAAGTCTGGGAGGAAAAGAGCAACATCAAAATCCATATAAACACGGCCATAGTCACCTCCTTGCAGGTCTCTCACCCACATCTGCCTTAGCCAGCCCAGGGTCAGGAAACAAGCCCGGTTTCTTCATCACATGCTCGCTGCTCCATGCGGCTTCCTCAGGCCTCCTCCTCTTTCTCCATCCTGCTTCATTTCCTTCTCTTCTCTCTCCTCTTCTCTCCTTTGCTCCACCCTCCTTCTGGGTGGGGCAGGGAACCTGGAACTTCCCCTTTTCCTAGGGACCCCCCTGTTACAGGGAGGGGCCAGATGCCCGCTCCTGCTCCTCTCCCCCCCCCCATCCTCCCCACCCCTCTGGCCCGCCCAGAGACCTTCCCATCCCAGAGTGCAAGGGTCTGGGAGCTGGTGGGCCACTGCCAGGCCGGGAAGAAGGACCCCAGGAGGTGCCAGTACTGCCCCCAACTAGCAAAGGCGCTCCTGGGCAGCAGCAGGGTCTGCGTTCAGGGGTCCCGCCCTGCAGTCTGTGCCCGTGGAGGCTCCTCAGACTCTGGGGTACCGGTTCCCTTCCCCGCATCCCCAGCCTCCGCGCCTAGCCTCGCAGGCAGCCCA
This sequence comes from Condylura cristata, assembly GCF_000260355.1. NCBI lineage: Eukaryota > Metazoa > Chordata > Mammalia > Eulipotyphla > Talpidae > Condylura > Condylura cristata. The sequence goes on along the minus strand of NW_004567133.1, from coordinate 16,504,089 downwards.
GATCTGGAAGCAAAGGCATGCCCAGGTCCCCCCAGGCCAGAGGGAGACCCAACGTCACAGCCTCCGAAGTGAACGAGTTTCTTCTCGGTGCATCATCAGCTCCTGAGGACACACGGGCCTTTCTAGTACCCACAGCGGTGCCTCTGGCAGGCCTCTTCAGTGGCGGCACCCGCCGGGTGGGATGGGGCAAGCCTGTGTCCTGTGTCCTGTGTCCTGAGGGCCAGCACCTCCGGCCTCCACGCCCCCCACCCCCACCAGCATGAACCAGCAATGGGTCTCCAGAGATGCCAAGAGTGGGGAGAGGGTGGTGAGCCGCCCCAGTTGAGACCCCTCTGCCCTGCAACTTTGACCCCACAGCGGGCCTTCCGGAGGCTGGGACAGGGACTGGCTTGGGGACCCAGTCGGTCCGCCAAGGCAGTTCTGCCAGACGGCCAGCAGGTGGCAGCAGAGACCACCTCTCGCTCGCACGGTTGCGCTCGCTTTGCGAAAATGTCAGTTCTTTCCTCCCGCCTGGTAACTGGATTTGCTTGCAGCTCCTCAGGCGCCGGGTGGAGCCTGTGAGTAGTTGACCTTGATTGCACTTTTCCAGATTTCAAAGAAAGGGATGGAGCAGCAGCAACACCCTGACGCCACGCAGCCAGGAGGCCGGGTGGAGGGTGGTCACCAGAGTAGAAAGTCATCTCGCCACCAGGCATTTCTGAATTTCCTGCTGGCTGAACTCCTTTCTCGCCTCGCCCTCAGGCCCATTACCTTCACCTGCCTGTGTCACCTGCCTGATTTCCTCATCGGCTCCCTGCCTCATTTACACCACCATGCCCCTCCCCTAGGTCCGTTTGCAGGCTGTTCTCCCAGCTCTGAGGGCAAAGCTTGCCTGGGGGCTCGAGCCCCCCTTCCCAGCATCGTGGCTTCAGCGGGTGTTTGTTGAATGGCCGATCGGCATGTAAAATAGTGCCATTGTACGTGACCCTGTCAGTTTTGATGAGGATCAGTGAGGATGAGGATGTCATGACTGACAATGGCGCTGACGTCTCACGACCCACACCAGTGGTCCCCAAACCTACTGACCCGCTAGCTCTCCCCAAGGAGCTTCTTAAAATCAAGGCTCCCAGGAACAGGCTCTCGGCCTCAGCTCCTCATGGGACTCTTCCTCACACATGGGGTGTACGCATCCGTGTGCACACGAGCTCTACTCTAAAACCCTCCCTCCTCGGGGCTTGCCAGAAAGGCAGGCGTGGACTTGCCAGAGAATAAGGCTGGGTCATGCTGGAGCTGAGGGCGCCTGAGCGCAGGTCAGTGTCTGGGTGCAGGACCAAGTCCCCTGGTGCTGAGGGTGCTGCCTCTGGGGGCGGCTTGCTGATGAGTCCTGGCGCCACCGGCTGGCCTCCACTCCCCGGAGGCCTCTGACAGTCACCAAGTGACAGGCAAAGCGCTCTGACGGCTGAACTCTCAAGTGGGGCTGCCATCTCAGCAATGGCTCTACTTGATGTTTCAGAATGAAGCCCCTGACCACTGGCCTCTGACCACGCAGGGTCAGGCTCTGGACCTTGCTCGCATGCACCAGCTAAGTTCAAGGAGAAAGTTCCCCACCCCGCTGCTGGGGAGCGCAGATCTCTGCTGTCTTCCCCCAAAGACCCCGCTGTGCCCTCCTGCCTGGGCTCCAAGTCCCATGGGACCCCCTAGCGTGGGGTGTCATGAACACACAGAAATCATAGTGCAGCCAGCTGGCCATCAACCCACTCAGCAAAGCTGCGATCAAGGCGAGAGCACTGTTTGGGGAGCAAAGTGCTCCTACCTTGCTGTGCACCTTTGTGCCACTCACCTAACCTCTCTGGTCCTCTACTTCCTAGCAATAAGGAGGTGTGGTGGTCCAGGGGGCCCAGAACAATGAAAAGAAGCCAGAAGAGGCACACAGATGTTGCAATCCTTAAAGTTCTGTTTATGGTGATGATGTTGTTTTGTTATTTCATGTTTCTGGCTCCCTAGGGTTTCCTGCAGCCCGGGATGGATCCCCGGCAGCGCAGACAGGAGGCAGTCAGGCCTTCAGCTCAGTGAGCCCCAACACTCGGGCTGGGCCCTGGCCTCCAGGCCTGCGAGGAGGGGAGGCGTCGGCCGCCCGCGGTGGCGCGGGGCTCACGTGGCCTGGTCCTGCCTCCCGCGCAGGCGCAGCACGCGGGCCGCGCACAGGAAGGCCGCGCCGGTGAGCACCTCGGTGATGAAGCTGATCCAGCCCAGGGCCAGCGACCAGCCGAAGCGGATGTCCACCTGCTCCAGGAGCGCCTTCTCCTCCAGCAGGCACAGCGCCTCCCGGAAGGCGGCGGCCGAGTAGGCGATGTACACGCTGATGCCCGCCAGGGTCACCAGGGCTGGGGGGCGGGAGGACAGCATCGGTCCGGCCTCCTCCCTCCCGCTCCTCCCCTCCCCCCAGCCATCCCCTCCCCACCTACCCTCTCCCCGCTCCCCTACTCCTTCTCTTCAGCTCTCCACCTCCCCGCACACGGGTCTTCTCCTGGTGTCCAGGCCCCTCCCAGCACGGGACCTTGCACACGTGGCCCTTCGGCCCCCCTCCCCTCCCCCATCAGCAGCTCCCAGCCCCCAAACATGTCATCCACCCCTGGGCGGCCCAAAGAACCACGGTTCCCACGCCGCCCATCCCCCCTTCTCTGGGGCATCCCCTAAGTCATGTGTCTGCCCCCCACCCCCACCCCCGCGGCTGTGAGCTCTAGGGGCCTCGTCCCGGAGTCTCCAGCGCCCAGAGTGGCACCAGCACCCAGGGGTCACCACAGACGCACCCTGAGAGCCACCCTGCCCAGCCCGCGGCCACGGCCACCCGTGGCCACTCACTGCATTGGTTTCAATGAGCCGCCCCTGCCAGGAGCCAACGGAGGCCCTGCGCCCAGCCCCGCTTCTGCCCAGGGCCCTTCTGCATCCCAGACTGTCCGCTGGGCAGAGCTGATGTCCGGACTGGACCACGGGAGCTTTTCGCGCCACCAGGAAAGACCCGGTGCAGGAAACCGGCCTCGCAGTGTCCGGGGCTGGGACTCCTCCCCCGCCCCGCAGGTCCCGCGTGCTGGCCCCTCCTGAAAGCCTCCAGACCCCTCAGCCTGTCTCTGAACCCCCAGGCCTTCCCTGTTTCTTTGGAAATCATGAAGAGGCTCGCAGAACTGCCCACCCTGGGCGTCTCTTGTGCGACACACCCAGGGACCCGAGCTGGAACCCTCTCCCCGCCAGCTGTGGTGTCGCCATCGGGTCCCCGCCAGCTGTGGTGTCGCCATTGGGACATGGAGCGGAGAGGAGAGGGACCCGCCCGCCGAGGGCCCCAGCGCGGCCCTGCTGGAGCCTGAGCCCCGCGTGGGCACCTACCTCCAAAGAGGAAGAGTGTCCCAGTGAGCAGCAGCAGGAGGGAGGCTCGGAGGAGGAAGCTGAGAAACCCCGTCATCCCCCCAAAAACCATCAGGATCAGGCTGAGCGGCAGCAGAATCACAAAGGTCCCGTGCATGGCTTGGAAGAGAGGAGGACAGCGAGCTGAAGGGGCACTAACACCCGTCAGTCAGTCAACAAACATGCACCGAGCACCTCCCGCTGGCCAGCACCAGAATGGCGGGGGAAGCGGAGGGGGGCAATGAACAGTGCGGTTACTGCCCCCACGACGATGAGGAACGTGAGTGTCATGATAATAACCACCGTTCTGGAGGCTCAGTGGGCTCCAGCCCTTGTGTGACACAAGCTCCACGTTGCTGCTTCCCCGCGCCTTTGGAGGTAGGAGAGCTTCAAGCCAAGGGCAGGGAGGGCGGGGTGCAGGGCTGAAGGAGGAGCCGGTGCAGAGCCCAGCCCTCCCAGACGGGGGGTGGGGGGGCCAGGGGCGGAGAGCCTCGAGCAGACCAGGTGGCCAAGAGCCCGCGGGAAGGTGGGACTGAGATGGGGCAGGGTCCCCCACGGCATCCTCGGCCCGCATCCTTCTGGCTGCGATAGTGAGAGTGGCCAGCAGGGGGCGTCGCGCGCCGCGAACAGCGCCCACGTTCACGGGGCACGCTGTGATGGCGCCCTCGTTTGGAACGAGTCTCCAGGTGAGTTAAGTTCGGGGACCGCAGATGAGATCAGCCCGCGTGAGGAGGGCGTCCTTAGGAGAGAAAGGGGGAGGTGCAGCCGAGGTGGGGAGCCGCTCTGCAGACCCCTGGAGGCTCGCCGTGGCCGCAGCCCCCTGGGGGTGGGAGGAGCCTGGCACAGGTTCCCCGCGACCCCCAGCCTTTGCCCCGCCCACCCCTTGACTTCGGCCGCTGGTGGGCTGTGAAACAAGCCCCACGGGCCTGGTCGCTTCTCAGCCTGGTCGCTTCTCAGCGAGCTGGAAAAACTAAGGGGAGGGGAGACCATGGGGGTCGGCTCACCAGACCTGGTAAAAGGGGGAGGGGGCTAGTCAGGTGGGAGCCCTGGGGGAGAGGCTTGCTCGGCACCAGCTGTGTGTGGGACGCAGGGTTCACAATGGCTTTCTTTGCAAGAGTGTCAGAACCAGACCAGGTGACAGTGAGATCCGGACCTGAGACTCTGGGGAAGGAGGGTGGAGGGAGTCTAGGGTCTCGAGATACCAAGGTCGAGCTAGTGCGCTCACTGTGGCACTGAGCTTGCCAGCAGCCAAAGCAAACAGGGAAATACTAGGCTACTTCCCTCTTCTCCTTCGGAGCAGGCTAAGTATCATTTCTTTGAGGAACTTCTTCCTTGCTCCCATACCCACTCTGCCGAGGTCAGGTGTCTCTCTGCATCCTCTCAGGACCACCTGAGCCTGGCACGCGTCACCTGTGGTGACGGCATCTGTCACTCTTCTGCCTCACCTGTTAGGTTGTGAGTTCTGTGACGCGAGCAACCTCATCTCCCCTTTACATCTTGGCAGGGCTTCGTGTGTGGCGACAGGTTTTTGTCCACCTAATTATAAGAGTGTGGCAGTGTGGTTCCAAGACAAACACACAGAGACACGCACATACGGTGGGTAAAATGCAGGCTGCAGAACCAGCTGCTCGGCTGCTGTGGGCCCGTGGCAGGTCACAGACACCCCCAGAACCCCACCTCCACACCCGCATCATGAAGCAATGCTCATGCTGTTATTACTGAAATGGTCTGTGCCAAGCCAACGAGGCAAAGTGGAGTATTGGGCAGGCTGGGCACTGAATAAACGACTCCGCCATCAACAAGGATGAGGGTCTTCAGCCCCTAAATACCACCGACCTTGGGGAGCAGGGCAAGAGACCGGTCTCCTCCAGGACCATCACACAGGGTCAGGTATGCGTCCCTCCTCCCCTCCTTCCTTCCTTTTCTAAGGAGAAAGTTTTGTGCAAGGAAGAATAAATAGGCTGGTGTGATACCTATAAACAGTCCCCTGCACAGCGTTGCCTCCAGACTATAGCTAAGAAATGAAATTATTTCTCATTAAGAAATTAATGAGGTTTCCTGGAGCTGGTACAGCCCGGCAGCCTAGTGTGTGAGCGCCGAGACAAGCTGCAAGCAGACTTGATGTTCTATTAGATGTCTGGGGCCGACGGGCACCCAGGGGAGGCTGTAAAGCCTCATGCTGCAAGCTGAGGCACCCGAGGCATGCACACACCTGAGCCTTCGGTGCCTAATTTCCAAGACTGCAGTCCTGGGCTGTGCTGCCTGGAAGGTTACCCTGCCCGCCTGCACCCACACCATGTGCCTGGACACAGCTCCCTGGGGGCCTGGGGGATGACTTCCATCCAGTGCATTTCCAGAGGGAAGTGGGGATGGTGATGGGGGTGGAGTGTGCTGTGGGTGGGAGTCTTTTGTCTCCAAAAGGCCACTTAACTGTGCACCCTAGCCCAGAACTTCCAAGCTGTGTGTCTCTGGACACATTATCCCACCACTCTGGGCCTCACTGAGAAAGGAAGAACCCTTCCCATTCACTTCCCACCTACTGAAGTCAGCAGATGTATAGAGAGCGTGTAGGTCGGTCTGAGCTGAGTGCTGGCGGAGGGACAAAGATGAGTAAGTCTCAGAAAAGTTCTCTGCAGTGGCCACGCTCACTGCCTCCCAGAACGCTCGTTGTCCACAGTCATCATTCATTGTTTTTCAACTATCTTCATACCCACAACGTTCCTCAAATGTCAGTTGATCAGCCGCTGACAAGCTGCTCTTGTCACCTTGCAGATCCCGCTGACAAGCTGCTCTTGTCACCTTGCAGATCGCAGGTGCAGCTAACGGAACTAGGAAGCCTCGCCACAAGCCACGCCCAGGGCTGAATTCCACCAATCACTGCCTAACTGTCCACCACTCCCGCGTGCACAGAAAGCCTCATTTGCGTAAAGCCGATCTACCCCGCCCCTTTTGCTTATACCAGCTCCTTGCCCGACTCCTGGGGCACAGCTCCCCAGAGCTTCCTGAGTTTGGGTCCCCTGGCTGGAAGCCTGAAATCCCAAATAACAATAGACTAAAGGTGTGTGGTGATACGGCTGCCCTAATCTGAGACCTGAGAACAGCAGCGCACCTGAGCTGTAACCCAGTTAGACTGCACTGTGGCTACAGGTTCACGGTCATCCCACTTTCCTGGGCACAGAAGGGCACCCAGGCACTCAGGGTGCCTGCACTATGGGGTCCGTACAGGACACAGACTACTGGGGAGTAAGGAAACATAATAAGCATGAGATGGAAAGGGGGGAGGGGGAGTCTTTGGATGAGATTGTTGTGCTTGTTTTCTCCGTCACTAAAAAATTGCCTCAAGGTAGGTGGCTTAAAAGCCATAGGAATTTATTTTCTCATGGTTCCGGTGCCCATAAATCAAAAAAATCAAGGGGAGAGTCCTTCCTGGCCTCTTCTAGCAGCTGGCAGCTGCTGTACATCCCTTGGCTGTAGCTACATCACTCCGGTCTTCCCTTCATCTTCACGTGATCTTACCTGCAACCCTCTTCTTCTAAGAACAAATGTCAGGGTTTAGGGCCCATCCAGCTGATCCCAGATGACCCTATCTACAGATCCTTCATGCATCTGCAAAGATGTTCTTCCAAGTAAGGCTGAACTTACAGGTCCCAGGGGCTAGGACATGGACACATCTCTGGCAGGTGGCACTTTCCAACCCTCTGCAATAGATTCACGGGGGCTCGACAGATGAGAGCTAAAGGCATTGAATCAGATTAATAATCGTTACAGTGCTGGCAGATAATGTCTTCATCAAGAGCAAGAGATCTTTTTGACTCACTCTTTGTTGTCAGGGAAGAACAAGCCTAGGAAGAAGTCAGGATGTTGACATGAAGGAAAACTGCTCGTGGCTCTTCCATTAACAGGGTATTCAAAGAAGAATAGGAAGAGAAAACCAGGCCCCTACATGCTCGTGAGGGCAGGAGGTCCCCGAGTGGTTAGCAAAGTAATAATTCTGCTGTTAGAAAGAACTGGGACGCATCCTTCTCCAGACACTTCAAAAGCTCTGGCAAAGGGAGAAAGTCTCAGAAACAATTTCCCAAAGGGGAAAATGTCACTGCCTTTATTTTCAAACCTTGTCAGTGTGACTCTGAGACTCTAAGAAAGACTCGGAGATACTCGGCTCCATTATGTCTGGTAAGGAAATGGATTTTTTTCAACATTTGTTAGTGTTTCCCCTTAGTTATCATCACAGTGACCAAGGTGTGTTGCTGTGAGATTTAAAAGACTAAATGTCCATAAGTGAACATGCAAATTCATATCCCAACTTCACTTCTTATCAAGCGAACCACAGTGTCCACCAAAAGTCCGTTTCCTCCATCAGCTGGAACACAGCTCTGACTTAGCCAACCTGCTATAAGCACTGAAGGGGGAGCAAGAGTTTCTTTCCTGTCCCCAGGCCTCTGAGGCAGGTAGGAGCTGTAATTCCCATTTTGCAGATGAGAAAACTGAGCTTCAAGATCTTACGCTGGTTGCTCCAGGTGGAGCAGAAAGAGTCAGGGTGGAAGGAGGCTGATGAGCGGGGCTGCAGACAAGGTGCTCAGCTTGTCAGGAGGGGCTGGGGGTGAGAGGGAGCTGACCACTGAGCCCGGGAGGTAAGACAAGGAGAAGTTCACTGGGTTGAGGAGGGGGGGAGAGGGACATGTTCTAGAAGAGAGGCAGAAGCAATCAGGTGGCGTGGAGACACCATGGCCTCTGCAGCTGGAGAGGTGGGCAGCAGCCACACTGAAGTCCACCTCCAGGGCAGCCCTCCTGGACTTGGTTTCACTGCCGCACACATGATATTCTTAGGAAAAAGTAAATCAAGTCCCTTTGGACACCCACCTCTATTCCTCGTTCTTCCACTCCTCCCAGAGTGAATTGCTCTAAATGCTTTGCTCTCTCCCCAGCTTTTCTTGCACATATTTATACATTTATCAACATGTCCACATAGTTCTCTCACTGTGAGATGTGGGCAGGAGACACCTGAACACATCTGAAAAGAGGACACCTTAACAGCCACAGCATCTCACCTTTATAACTGCAGTGTGGCTGTCCTTGTTAAGAGGTAGAAAATCAAGCCACATCTTAAAGCTTTGGCATGGAGCCATACAAAAGGTCCAATGTGGGTGTGGGTGTGGAGATAACCCACAGGATCATACTGCCCATAAGACTCTGTGACTTGCTTTATTCATTCCCCACTTTAAAGTTCTATCCCATGAGGCTATTCTTTTTACTGACTGCATAATATTCCACAGATGGGCTATATCACATGTTGTATAGGTTGTATCTTGTTTTTTACTGTTTCAAAAAGTATATGGTGGATCACTTTCTAGAACCTCACGTGGTATAACAAGAAGGAGGATTGTTCTGAGTGTGATTTTTTTTATTTAAAATCTGTGCATGCCTTTCCATGGACACTCCGAGAGGCAGCCTGAAGCCTGAGTCTTCCTGCCTGGAGGGGTATGAGTGCAGGCGCATCTGCAACCGGCCTACAGCAGCCACACCTCCAGCACACTGAGCACCCCTCTCCGGGCACCCCTCAACCCATAACGTCCCCAATCCTATCTCCATTTCTGCCCCCTCCACCTCCATTCTCACAACCAGCACCAAGCACCGGGGAAGGCGGCTATACACTTTCCACACCACTCCGTGTTCTGGCACCCAGAAGGCGAGAAGCCAATCTTGGGATTTTTTTCAACCTCTCCTTAAAGGAAGGCCCCGCCAGGCAGCTGGCCCTCGGTCCAGTTTGTGTTTCTCAGCTGAACAACCAGCCTGCCTTTCCTACTGGACTCTTAGGCCAGCTGGCGGAAGGCATGGGGAGCACAGGAGTTGCCTCTGAGTGGCAGGGGCGTTCCCGCTGGCCTCCCCGCCGGCCTCCAGAAACCCCTGCTCTCCTGGAAAGCCAGCCCCGCCCAGGCTCTGCCCCGCAGCCCCCCTCCACCCCCCTCTTCTGTCTGCAGGAGGCACCTGGGATGCTCCCATCTGGCCCAACTACAGTTCTACCTGGGAGTTCTGCCATTGCTAAAGCTGGGGAGGATTAGACGAAGGCGTAACTCAAAACAGGAAAGGCCACAGAGGAGAAAAACAAAATTGAGCTTAGTTCTCTAGATACCAGCAGGCTTCAGCTTTCCAGTTCCATAGGCCTGTTGTTGTTTTTGAAAGTATGATTTGGTTTCTGTGACTTTCCACCAAAAGACTCCTGGCTGATCCAGCCAGCCTGGATGGTTCTAGAATGTGACTATCTACACTGTGCTGAATCTGAAGCGCCCCCCCCCCTTAAAAAATATAGCTCTGGTCCAAACCTCCAACATCCTCAAAACTAATCTGGAAGAAAGACCATCCACAGGTCAGCCAGAGTGAACAGTCACTCTCTCTGGTTCCAGCTAAAGGCTACAGCTGGCCTGGTCCTCTCAGGAAAATAAGCCCAAGAAAAATGTCATCTTTATGAAAAAGCAGTATTTTGGAAACTGTTTCCTCCAAACAAATCAGTAATTTCAAATAGTATCCCTTCTCAAATAAAGTCCCAGTTCCCAGAAGAGCAGGCTCTACATCGATCAGGATGTTGAGAGTTCAACAACCTCTTTGTCTCCTCCACACAGACACCGTCAGCAGCCTGGGCCCTGCCCAGACTTCCCTTCCAGAAATCCTGGAAATGCTGCATGTCTCCCGCTGTATATAATCCTCAGAATCCAGGCAGCTTGCTCAGAGCTGTCTGGAGGCTGTTTCTGGGCTCAAGTCCTCCACCTGGTCCTTTAATAAACTCGCTCTCTTTGCTTCCCGCCTTTTCTTTAGGCCAACACCATGCCTGTTTCTTGGGCCCCGAGGGTCAACCAGCCTGGGTTGGTGGAGGAAACAATCAGAGGTTCTTCCCGTCCGCACCCAGAGGCTTTGTCTAGGAAGCTGTTCAGGGAGCGTGCCAACTGCCCCCCTCTCTGGGGTTTCTGCAGCAGGCCCTGACGGACTGAAATGTCTTCACATTACAAAAGAGCTCAGACAGCGCTGATCATTCTGGGATGAGAGGTTCTGGGAAAAGCTCTTTCTGGAGCACGTGTTGTTCAGGCCACTGCTCTCTCCCAGATGATGGGAGGTAATCACAGCCGCTGCCACTTCAGGCCAGGCTGAAATCAGCTTCCTTTGCATCTTCACAATAACTGAATGAGAAGGTGACATGTTCCTGTCTGTGGCCACACAGCAACTGAGGCTCAGAAAAAGGGGCTTTCCAAGGGCCCCCAGCCTATAGAAGGGGAAGCGGGGACCCCCTGGCTGGTGGGTCAGCAGGTGCCTGGTGGTAGCAAGTCACAGAAACTCAAATCACGCTTTTGAAAAGCAGGGGCAGCCCTCGGTCTGAGGCTGAACAGATCAACAGACCCTGGGGGCTGAGCTTCGCCTGATCCTCACCTCCTAGCCCACAGTGTGGGTGCACAGCCAGGCCACACAAAGCAGCCTGCGGCCATCCTGTCTACCCAGGGCGGGAGACATGGCTGAATGCCCGCAGCCGCCCAAGTCGGGGCCAGGGGCAAGGGTCAGCACGCCCTGGGTGGGGCAGTGGCTGCGAGGATGGCTGGAAGGAATGAGAGAGACGCGCTGGCTGCCCACTGGCTGGCTGGGCACCTAGCACTTCGTGTCAAAGCAATGCAGAGAAATGACAAGCACCGCAGGGACACCCCCAAACCCCCCTCACCCTCCCCCCCAAACTGCTAGGTGCTGTGAGGCCCCAGCAAAGGCCAGGTTTCCTCCAGCTCGTTCTTGGAGTCCTGGCCACGCCCTCGTGGTCCTGGTGTTTCATCCTGGGAGATGTGGACACCGAGGACCGGACACACTCAAACGCCTGGCCCAGGCTCACAGGGTGGGGGTAGGCGGCAGAGCGGGTTGACCCCCAGCTCCCTGACAGCAAAGGCAGAAAGTCTTGATTAGTCTGGAAGCAGTGCTCGGGAAACACCCACCCATCCTCCGGTGCCTGGGGGGTGGGCCAGAGCAGGGTGCCTCCTTTCCTCAAGCCCTGCATATTCCAGGCTCCATCTTCCTCCTGCAGGACTTTGTCCTGCCAGACTTTGCCGGACTTGACCCTGTCGCCTGCAGCTGGAGCTACCGGTGGGCTTCCTCGCTTTCCTCCTGGCACCTTACCCGAGTTCCCAGCACTCTGCGAAGCACTCCACCCTGAGCGAGGGGAGCACAAGGTGGGGGGGGGGGCTCAGACTCCAACTTGCTTCAAATCATCCAACAAATACTTATCACATCTGTGGTCAGGCCTGAGGGTCCAGAGCAGGCTGGCGTGGGGCGCCTTCGGATCCGCGAAGCCCCCAGATCTCCGGGCTCTGAGCCAGGTGTCTCCGGGGCCCCACCCCGGCTGCTCTGGGGCTGCTGGTCCCTTTGCAACGCAACTCGGCCTAAGGCGTTTCCACACGCTCCCCAGCTAGGCGTGAGCTCGAGGACCTAGGCAGCAGGTGGTGCCTGCAGCCTCCGTTTGTGGGCTACCGGGGGAGCAGGAGCGGACCCTGCCCGCAGCCCACTCCCTTCTCCCACCTGCGCCAGAGGCCGCCGGGCGCGCCTTCCAGGCGCCCTCCCGCTGCTTGGTGAAGAGCCCCAAAACCGCGGCCCGCACCCAGCTTCCCCCCAGCCCCACCTTCGCGGACTCACTAAGAAGTTGTCGGCTGGAGTCGCTGACGGTGACGTTCTCCTGCCAGAAGGGGTTCATCAGCGGCGCGCACGGGCTCTGGACTGGACGGCGCGGAGGAGTCACTGGGCTGGGGGCGCTGGGGTTGGGCCCCCAGCCCGCGCGCCTCCGACACCCACCCCCATGCCCGCCCCGGGAGCCCCACCGGGGAGGCGGGTGAGGAGCTAGAGCAGCAGCGACTGGGCTGGGCACTTGGCACCCCGCCGTCTGTCCAATTTTCCCACCACCCCTCACCCTCAGACGGCGCCCTTAGGGTTTTAGGGCTTGGGGGCGGGTGCGCGCCCAGCCGCGGGTCCCGGGAGAGCCAGGCTCTGGCCGGACGGTCGCGGCCTCAGCCCGCTCCCCCCAGCCGCCCTTACTTACTCCGGCAGGTCCGCCAGAGGCCGGAGTGCGAGCTCAGGGGTTCGAGCTGGCTGAGGTTGGCGCCCCCCGCCCGGTCCGGCGCTCCCGGGCCGCTCCGCTCCAGCCGCTCGGTGTCAATGATGTACCAGAAGTCCGTGCCGATGGCGGCCGCCAGGAGCACGAAGCTGAGCGCCCCGGAGAGCGCCGCCGCGCCAGCCAGGGCGCCCAGGCGCACCCGCATCGTGCAGCCCGGGATCCCCACCCGCCGG
>NW_004567133.1:16399652-16491286 GCF_000260355.1 Condylura cristata | reverse complement strand
CCTCCCAGTTTGGAGTCGGGATCTGGGTCCCGGGCCCCGGGGCCTTGCCGCCCGGCCCCCAGTCTGGCTCCGCCCCCCAGACCCTCACCTGCGCTGTCGGACCTGCCGAGCTCCTCCCTCAGACCCTCCCACGCCGCTGCTACCGCGGACCCTCACTTGAGCGCCCACAGGTCCTCGTCGGAGCCTGCCTCCGTCTCCCCAGACCTCCCCCTGCTCCCTGGGACCCCAGCCCAGCCCTGCCCAAGGCGCTGCCTCTCACCCACTCCTCACTCCCCACCCGCCACCCCCCTTCTCCCTCCAGGCGCCTCCCAGACTCTGTTCTCCTCTCTGCCTGCCTCTCTCTTTAGCCCCAATCCTCCGTCTCTCCCCACACCGCGCCCCAGCTTCCCACTCCAGCCTGGTGCTCCAGGAGCCTGCTGGCTGGCCCCTTCTGCATCTTCCCCTACCTGCCGGGATGCAGCCTGGGCGGGAAACCTGCGGGAGCGGTCTCCTCCTCTAACCCAACCCAGTCCTGAGAGGCTGCCTTAGCCCTGTGCACCTCACTTTCCTATGCTGTAAGATGAGGACACTTATAGCTACCAACCCCAGAAGGCCATGAGGACCAGCTGGGGTGACGGGGTAGAAGGACTTGGTGACTCAGAGGAATTAGCGCATCGCTATTCTCAAAATAGGTGGGAAACAAACGAATGTGGAAGGGGGAGTACCTTTAAGTATTTTCTCCTTAATGTAATTATGACTCGTGAATGATGAGTTATCTGCTACTTCTCTCTCTGCTCCTTGGACATGGAGACAATATGGTAGATACTCTAGGGTGGTTTCCTCAGCACCCTCTGGTCCACCTTCCCATGTCTAGACCCCTTTCAGTCAGTGGTGATGTCTGGAAGTTCAGCAGCCCCCTTGCCACCATGAAGATAAACCTCCTTATGAGTGACAATAGCAGGAAGAGAGGGGCTGAGTCTCTGATAACATCATTGAACAGCTGCTCCCCTTTGGATTACCTGCCCTCAGACTTCTTGTCGAAAAATAAAGATAAGCCTTTCCCTGTCTACGCCATCATCTTACGGAAGCTGCGCTTAGAACTGAGTGCACTGGTCCTATCCAACAGTGTGCTGTTGACTTTCAGGTCAGTACACGATACGCAGTAGCTGTGTCTTGGAGATTTGTTGATTTAATAAGTGAATTCTGCCCAAGTCTCTTCTGACAAGCTCAGAGCTTGTTTTATGTGGCAAAATCATAAGGAATCAACTTGGGGCTTCCGACATCTAGCCAGGATATCGGTACAACTAGTAAGAGTGCCGGACTGGAGAGAAATGGCCTCTATTAAGTCTCATGAGGTCACGATACTCAGCTGGCCAATTGGACTTCACAGATGTGACCTGGCATAACTGTTTCCTCGCAAAGCCTCCATCTGCCCAGTTCCTAGAGGAACTGCTGCCATACTACATATCCTTTCTGATGGAATTAATTGAGCGTGAAAAGGGACCAGTAGCCACTGGTCTCATGTCCCCACTACATGCCTGCAGGAGGCCAGGAGATAAAGGCGAGCCTCTGGGAGAGCCTCCTCCCAAATCTGGAAAATAAACCAGCACACCTGGGTTCTGCCACCGCTAACCTGCTGAGCCTCCATTTCCTTGTCTGCAAAAGGGCAAACGCTCTTCTAGAAGTTACTGCAGTGACTGCCCACCTTCTGAAGTTGCCAGGTACATCAATTATTCCCCTTAGAAATCTTCACACCAATCCAATGAGAAAAGTATGTTTTGCGCCCCACCCCATTCTTAAAATTGGTACGAGTGGTCTCCCCCCCCAAAACATACACAATGACGTACACTGTTTGGTGGGTTTGGACATATGCATACATTTGTGTGCCCATCATCGCAGCCAAGATAATACACACATTCACCACTTCCCAAGCTTCCCCACTCTCTCTGTTGTCACTTTGGTTTGGTTTTGTGATAAGCACATTTAACCTGAGCTGTCCCCTCGGAATCCATTTTGAAGTGCACGGGGCAATATTGTTCATGTAGACATGGTGTTGTCTAGCAGATAGATCTCTTGAACTTTCTCATCCAGCAGAGCTGACTTTCTACCTATGAGCACAGTTCCTCATCAGACTCTCCCCCAACCTCTGGAACTCCTCACACAAGAGGAACCATGCAGTATTTGTCCTTCTGTTACTGCCTTGTTTCACTTGGTTTAATGTCCTCCAAGCCCATCATGTTGTTTTAAGTTAGTAGGACTTGCTCTTTTTTAAGACTGAGTAATATTCCCTAATCTGTGTATTTACTACATTTGCCCATTCAGCTGTCAGTGGGCGCCTGGGTTGTCCCCCTAGCTTGCCCTTCGTGAATAACACAGCAATATAGAAAGTATGCCGAATACGCCTGTGATGTTTCAGATGGAACACAAAGGCCCAGAGAAGTTGAGGAAGTGAAGCAACAACACACAGCTATCACTAGAAGAGCCAGCATTCAAATGGGCTTATCTAACTCCAGAGAGAGCTTTGAACACGGGGTTGGTTTCATTCGGGGAGCAAGAGCAGGACTAACACTTAAGGATACTTGGCCCATGTTTAGTACCTGGAATTGGCTAGAAATGACTTCATATGGGAGAATCAGTGACGCTTCACTTCCAGTACCACCTCCATCGAGCTCCGCCTGCATGACCCTCCGTGAAATTTTTACTTCTCTGAGCTTCAATTTTCTTCTCTGGAAAGATGTGTGGAAAGCTGCCAAACTCACAGTTATCTTCACATGACATGAGGCGATGCCTGGTCTGTTTGGACTGCTGTCACGGAGCATCACAGTCTCAGGGATTATAAATAGCAGAGCCTGATTTCTGGGGTTCTAGATGCTAGGGAGGCCAACACAGGAGCGCCAGCAGAGTCTGTGTCTGGTGAGGACCTGCTTCCTGACTCCCGGGGACTTGCTGCTACGTCTTCACACGCCACCATCTCTTTATAAAGGACACTGAGTCCACTTTCACTGCTCTTAATCGTGATTTAATCAGCTCAAAGTCCCACCTCCAAATGCCACCCCATTGAGAGTTAGGAGGAATAGGTGGGGTGGGGAGGACATAAACATTCAATCCATAGCAGACAGAGGTTCTGTGCCCAGAACCTGCACACAGTAGGTGCTCAATACATGCTCAGTAGGGGTTAGCAGCCCCTCCCCCATGCAGCCTGCTTCTCACTGTGATAGGGTTGCAGGCAGAAGACAGATGTCTTCTCCATTTTCCAGGTCACTAGTCTCAGAGGGTCAGGTGTTGGCCTCAAACTGCTCGTATGCTGCCTGCATACACCCCCAGCCATGCCACTGGGAAATCAGCTTCCCGGGGCAGATTGCTTTGCACCCCACACTTTCTCTGGGGGCCCCAGCAAGTGCCTGAGCCTGGAGAACATCCCTCTAACAATCAATCTGCTGCAGTTACAACAGCTGCCTGGCCCAGCCGCCTGCTGGCTTGGCCTCCCCACCCCTGGCCAGGAACACTGCTGGGGTGGGGCGGGGGAGGCGGGAGGGCTTTGTCAGGACAGGTGCTGGTGAGGATGTGGGGTAGTGATCCCTACGACCTTGATGGTGGGAGAGTAGCGTGTGATGAACAGTTCCTTAAAATGTGAGCCAGAAGTAACCACGCGACCCGCAATTTCACCCCAAAAGAAGAGAAGCACACGACCACCGAAGACTGGTTCTCAAAGGTTCCTAGCTGCGCTACTCACAATAGCCAAGATTAGAGAAATGAGCCCACCCGCTGGAGAATGTGCAGACTGTGCAGACGGAAGGCAGCCCATCCCCGCCCAGATGCCACGGTAGCTGAGCAGCCCATCCCCGCCCAGATGCCACGGTAGCTCAGCTACGGGAGGAGCCCAGCGCCGGGGGCCTTGGAAACAAGCCCCAGCTACACCCCCCGCTTATACCCTCGGTCCAGAGAAGGCGGGAGCCAGGACAAGGCTGCTAGCAGCTGGGAGGGCGCCTGCTTAGGATTCGCCAGAGAAGCAGACCCCATCGGAGAGGTGCGTACAGTTATTACTGTTTGTTTCTCCATACAGAGGCTGGGAAGCGTCAGGATCGCCAGCTGCCAGCCGGAGCGTCCGAAGTCCCGAGAACCAGCAGATCCTACGGTGTGAATCCCAGTCCAGTTCGCCTCAGGAGGAGACGAGGTGGAATGCGATGTTGGGGACCACCGCCCTTCTCGAACTTCTGCTCTAGGGGGCTGCGCAGGCTGGGCTCGGAGCTCTCCTGTCCCGGAGCGCAGCCGGGGCCCCTGAGCCCACCTGCAGATGCCAGCGGAAGCACCCCTCACGCACCCAGAAGGAGGTTCCCCTGGCGCCCCCCAGGGCCTGCGGGCTGACACCAGCAGTGGCCACAGAGGGAAGGAGGAATGACTGTAAGTGGACACGAGGCTGCCTCTGAGAGTGAAACAAATGTTCTAAATTCAATTGGGGGATGTTGCACAGCCTGTAGGTAAGCTAAAAGCCACCGCGTTTGTGGACACGTGCGAACTTCCTACTCCGATGTGTGGCTCACCGGGCCACGCAGAGAGGTGCAGGGGACACCCCGATTCCCCTCACAAGACCCGCTTACTCTGTGTGTCGGACGCCGCGCAGCTTCATCACCCTGAACACACATTCCCGGGGCCACCCACGGTCAGCGGAGGGCCGTGGGGCAGCCCGCCCTGCCTGGGGCACCCCTCAGGGGCAAAGCCTCTGAAGCCTCGGTTTCTCCATCTGCAGAGGGTGAAAGGGCAGAACTGGCCCGGAGATCGTGAGCATGTGACCTGCAGCCACACACGCAAGCTCGGAGCAGAGCCTGGTAACCCCGAGAAGCAGCCCGAAACTAGTCAGCGTGGGCTGTTCGTGCAGGTCCCTCTCTAGAGAGCACGACAGGCGGCCCAGGGGACCCGCAAGGTCGCACCACTGACGGGACATTCCAACCAGGCGCGGCCTCAGAAGTGGGACCCGTGCCACCGCCCGAGTAGCCCTGCCCGAGTAGCCCTCCGACCAAGCAGGTCTGACGTCATCAGCTCCCCCGTAGCAGACAGCACCCCACTTGCCCCGTCCTCCCAGAGCATGTTTGCTGCTCCCGAGGAAACAGTTTCTCCAATTATTAGTGCCAGAATCGACACGTCGGCCCTCCCTGGGGGCGCAGCGGGTTAAAGCACTGCACTGAGAAGCTTAAGCCACTTCAGCACGAGTTCGATCCCCGCCTGCCCCGGAGGTGACCCACAGGGCGCAGCAGACCTCTCCTGACCCGCCCGCTGCTCCCCTCAGCAGTGTACTTCGTCGATCTGCCTGTTCTGCTCCCCACTCTGTCTCTGGTGAAGCCTCTCACTGCCCCTGCCCCTCTGGCCTGTCCCCCAGTTCTGTGTGCACAAATAAATAAATCTTTAAAAAAAAAAAATAAGATTGACACATCAGGCCACACCAGCCTCAGCTGGCTCCCCAGTGTCCTGCCAGGCCAGCTTGCACCGGCCGGGCTAGAAATGAACTGATAGAGATTCTGAGCATCACAAGGAGGGCGTCGCCACCAGCCAGCTCTCTGAGGGCACGTTCCCTTGAAACCACGGGCTGCTGCGTGCTGACACCCATACCCCAGCCAGGACTTGCACTCAGCTTCTGCGAAGGACACGTGGCCTTCATGCTGCCTCACTGAGCAGGGCCAGGAGAGGACAGCGGCTCCGGAACCCTAGCGCTGGGAGACAGTGGAGCCTCGGCCCACCGCCTTGAAGGCGGGCCACAGGGACACGGGGGCAGCTTGGCCAGACAGCAAGTACTGGATATGACGTCATATGCCAGGCTCTAAGGATGGGCCAGGAATTGGACACGGTCCCCTTCCTCCTCCAAGGAGCTCACACAGTCCTGGGGACACAGAAGAGGAAGGAAGGGGTACGGCAAGGTGCTACACTAGGCCGAAGCTGTGCTATTTGGTGGTGACATCGGTGGAGAGCTCACAAAGTGCCTCCACCCCCAGGCGCTCAGGTGGCCCCGTCCCGTGTCCACCCAGAACACCCCACGGTCAGTGAGGTTTCGTCTTCACGGCGGGGGTTTTCCGCAGCCGCTGCACCGACACCCCCGTGCATATCCTTACTGTCTGGAGTTGGAAGCCGCTCTCGGGGCTGAAATCAAGGGGCCCGCAGAGCTGTGCTCATGCTGGGGGCCCTCAGGCAGCTGGTTTCCTGGCTTCCCCAGCACTGAGGCGCCTTGGTCAGAGCCCTCTCCACGGGCCTCAGAGCCGGCAGCACTGGCCTCGGCCGCTGTGCTTTGACTTTTTCTCTCTGACTCTCTTGCCCCCCTCATGACGTCATATCCAGACATCCAGAAAACCCAGGGAAACCTCTTCATTTTAAGATCCTCAGTTTAATCCCATCCCATCTGGAGACCCCAGCTTAAAGCCCCCTGTGCCGTGGGAAGGAGAATATGCGCAGGTTTCAGGGATTAGGGAATGGACGTCTTCAGGGGGATATGAGTCTGCTGGGCTTGCTACACCCCACACTGGAATGAGAAAGCTGAGGAGTGGAAAGGTGGAGTGGCTTGTCCAAAGTCGGCCAAGGAGCAGGGACTGGACCCGGGCTCCCCTGGTCTCCAAGAGCAGAGAATAGTCTCCACTCTGCTACAAAGCACATGGAAGGAGCCCAGGGCTGGCCAGCAGGAGGCCGTTGCTGGAAGAGGAGGTCCCTGGTCAAATTGTGGGGCTGACTGTAAGCCCCCACCTGCAGCTGAGAACCACCACTGCTCCCCACATAGGCCGAGGTCGCTGAGACACGCCAGACCAGCTCCCCCCTATCGTTCAAATCATCAAGACAAATATAATGACTTAGGTGGAAGCTTCTGGAAGTCAGCCAGTTGTCTCCAGTCAACTCATTTGAATGTCTTAGAACAAGAAGCATCAATCTCCCCTCTGAAACATGAGCATAAGGATGCCTGTTCGCAGGCACACACGACACCCTCTCCTTCTGTTCTTCCCCCTGACCCTGCAATTTTGTCCAGAAACATTTTCTGTTTTAAGAAGCAACTCGTTTCTATGACAGCCGAGGGAAATAAGGCATCTAGACTCAGGCCAGGCCAGCTGGCCTCCTCCAACCTCAGCCAGTACTGAGTCTGAGTAGAGACCCATAGAGAACACGCATCAGGGCCTCCTGGGGTCAGCCAGACCAGGAAGGAGTGGAAATTTCTTATATAAAAATAGCACATAACAAAACAACAAAAAAAAAGCAGTGCATAGCTTTTTTTTAATATTGGGGAAAAAGAAGAAAATGAAAGTAGTCTTTTATCCTATCACCAGAGAAACCTCCACTTACATGCCAGATGCATTTCTAACCATTTTGCCTCAGATAAAGTAATGACGAGCGCGTCCACTGTGCTTTCTCTGGGCGCAGGTACTGTTCTGAGAGTTCTGGCGCTCACAGCAACATGATGAGGGAGGTGCGGTCGTCACCCCAGTTAGCGGGAGGGATGTCGAGGCAGAGAGCGGAGCGATGACCGGGTACAAGGCTGCAGAGGACTGAGCAGGGACTCAGGGTGGTGGCTGACAGTTGGGCGTGGAAAGCAAACCCCGGTGTTCTTCCATTTTTCTCTGATACGATATAGATGCTATTGAATCGAGCCATAAAATAGACTTAAAATGCAAGGCGTGCAGAATATCCCACAGTGGAGAGCCCCGCCTCCACTCCTGACCCGGTCCCCAGATTCCCTCCCCCGAGGACACCACATTTAGAATTTTAAGCCATTGTGTTTGTGGTGGTTTACTACACAGCCATAAAAATAACTACTACATGTTTCTGGAGAGTAATATGGCAGGGGGGCGGTGTCAAGGACGCTAAGCAGCACTTACTCTTTGATTCTACAATTCCACTTTAGGAAACAGAAAGGCAGCTGTTCCGCTGTTCCGAAAAGTACTTCCAAAGATGTCTATCACAGAGATGCCTCGTTGGAGAAGAGTATCTGACATTTAGTGAGGACCTACGGGGTGCCAGGAGCTTTGTATGTTTTCCTTCACTAGAGCCTCACAGCAGTCCTAGCAGCAAAGAATCTCTAAGACGTGAATGATGCACCCAAGAGTAATCAGGGGATTTTATGAAATTGTTAGTACAGTGTCTGGCACACAGAAGTGCCCCATGAATCTTAAAGGAGTCAAACTCATTCTGTTTCCAAAAGCAGAAACCTAACCCAAAGAGTCTATGCTTGAAAATTGCACAGAATCGGGGGCTCAGAGGTGCCTCAGGCCTCAGGCCCCAGGCATGGCTCTAGCCAGGAGCCAGGAGGAACATATCACCAACTCTGTCTCTTTACCAACCAACTAGCTCTTCTTGCTTCTGTTTCTCAGGCTCTATCCACATGACAGGCAAAAGTCCCAGACTTCTTTGCTCCTACTCTAGCAGCCTGGGAGAAGAAAGAACATCCCACATCCCAAATCCATAGGCTAATCCCAGGGAAGAATCTGATTGGCCCTATTTGGGTCACATGTCTCTTATGGGCTGGGGCCAGGAGGTTGGCCGTTGGTGATTGGCCATCCTGGATCACATGACCTTGGAAGAGGGCAGGATTGCCACATTGATAGTCCCTCCCACAACCACTAGGATGGAACAGAATGGTTCCTGGGAGGAAGGAGAGCCACAGACAGAATCAGCACACCCACCCCTTTAGCGAGGATCACTCCGGCATGGAGCAGAGCCGTGAAGGCCACCCACCGCCACCCCAGGCAGCCCCGGGGTCGCCTGGCTGCCATCACAGGAACCGGTCTCCCACCTCCCCATTCTGACCTTTTCAAGCTTCAGAGACTTTTGGTGAGAACTAAAGGCCGCTGTCAGCATCCTGGAAGAAAAAAAAAATGGTTCTGCAAAAAGCAGCTCAAGAAAGTGCCGGGGGGACGAAAGCCAGCTGGACGCAAAGGGCAGAGCCCGCCAGAGCTGACAGGCCCCCAGGTGAGGACCAGCAACGTTGTCAGTGGGGCAGCCAACCTAAGAGGTACTCCAGACCACCAGGCTGGGGCTGACAGCTTCAAAATCAGCTAGAAAATGGCTGCCACTTCTTGAGGACTTAGGGGCCAGGCCCTGCTGTGGCCACATTACCCACATAATCCCTCCAACACTCCTATAAGTGATATGTACCGTGGCTCCCATTTAAAGACAGGGAAACTGAGGCACACAGAGAGGGGCAGTGACTTGCCCCAAGGCACAGAGTTGAATCTGAGAAGCCACCCCAGGCAGGGTTGCTTTGCTGATATGCTGTTCCTGTGACCACTGGGCCACACGGCCCTTGCTGGTGTCAACCCTGTGAGTCCCCCCCTGGAACCCACCCCCGAGGCTGAGCACCCTGTAGACAGGACTCCGAAGAGAAGAAACTCACATGTGGACATGGGCCACCACACCAGAGGGTCCTGGAGTAGATGGCCACTTCACTGGCCATCTAGAGAGAGCGGGGCTCTCTCTGTAAGCCCTCTCTCTTACCTAGAGGCTCAACCAACTTTTTCTCAAGGGGCCAGGGTAGTAAATACTTGAGTCATTCCCAGACATAGGACCTTGATCACGACTATTCAACTCTGCGGTTGTGCACCCAGTAAAAGCACTAGAAATACTAGAAAGCAAGTGTGCCCATGACTTTACTTATGCAAGAAGGTGGTGAAGTGGGGCTCAGCCTGCGGCCAGTTTACTCCCCCCAATTCTGTAGGAACACTTCAGGGACTGAAGAGAGGAGTGTGTGTTTATTGAGCAACTATTATATACCAGGGACCAAGTGAGGCTGTTCCATTTGAGCCCTAAAACAACTGTGTTCAGTGAGCCTTTTTATCCCCTGGTACAGATGAAAGAAATAGACAAGAACTTGACCCAAGTCACAAGGTTCATTAGCAGGAGTCAGGACAGGAATCGAAGATGTGGGAGCCCGGGCTTCATGCCAAGGACACGCTGCCTGCCTGGCCCGGCCGCAGCCCCCTGGTCCCCTGCTCCTGTGTGCCCCCCTGGCATTCCAGACTTCCCCAACCCAGCCTCCATGCCAGCCCAGCCGTGGCCCCGTGAGAACATGACCCACTTCTGCTTTGCTTCAGTCCCCTCTGTCTCCCTGAGTCTCTCCACGGGCCACAACACCATTCTGTCTGCAACACATTTTCCAGCTGGGAAAGAAGAAATCGAAAGTTCTGTTTTTACACTAGCTGCCCTCTTCGCCTGTGGCTTAAATTCCCCCGCAGAACAGGAATAACACCTAGAGACGTGCAGCAAATGTCGATATTTATTGAGCTGGAAGCTCGGCGGCTGGCCAGAGGATGGCCAGAGGCTGGCTAGACTGGTTAGGAGCTGACTGAGAGCGGAGAGCAAGGGGAGAGATCCACACCTGCCCAAGGGGCTGATAGACACTAGCAACACTCTACGAAAACATCGAGCTCTGTAGCTCAGCTCTAAATGAGCTTGACTTTGTCTACACCTGCAGAAACCCAGTGCAGTCTGGGAGTTTCCATCTCTCAGGGTAAACCTTAGGCAATCACTGCTTAGTGAGAGTGTGAAAGTCAAGTTCTCTTGCTGTGGTCACTTAGATGGTGGCCCCCAAAAGAAATGTCTACCCAGAAACCATGAACATGGACTTATGTAGGTAAAGGGTCCTTACAGGTGTGACTAAGTTAAGGGCCTTGAGATAACACATCCTTGATTATGTGGACGGGCCCTAAATACCACGGCAGGTATCCTATAAGAAGGGAAGGCAGACACCCGCAAGAAAGAAGGGGGGCCCTCCCTGGTGGCACAACGGGTTAGGCTGAGCACTGCAAGCTAGCCGCAGCCACTTCAGTGCAGTTTCGATCTTCGGCCAGGGAGTGACCAGCATAGTGCAGCTGACCTCTCCTGACTGCCCACTGCTCCCCTCAGCAGTGTACCTCGTTGATCTGCCTGTCCTGCTCCCCACTCTGTCTCTGGGGAATCCTCTTACTGCCCCTGCACCTCTGGCCTGTGCCCCGGTTCTGTATGCATCAACAAATAAATCTTAAAAAAAAAAAAAAGTGGGGTGAGATCAGAGCGAAGGCCAGCAAACCCAGGAACACCCACTGCAGCTGGGACAAAGGGCACGTTCAGAGGGTTGAGGCCGACCACCCCGAGTTTCAGACTTCTAATTTCCTACGCCCCCAGGAGACTCCGACCTGCACCTCTAGCCCCTGATGTAACACGGGCTGCCTGCCCCATCCAGCCCTCCGCTCTCCTCTGGCTTCCCCGGCTGCTCCTGGAAGCCCCGCCCCCACCGCACAGACCTCCCACCTCTAGGTCTGCAGAAGCTGACCTCAGGCAGGACCAGGCCGGCCACGTTGCACAGAGGCCACTGACTCTCGGAAGCTGGGATGCATCCTCAAAGACCCACCTCGCGTTCCCCAACCGCTTTCCAGGGCCAACCCCCAGAGGCCCAGTGATTGCGTGACCGCGGCCGATGGCTGAACCCCATCTTGCTGCACTGTGCGCCAGTGGCTGAACCCCATCTTGCTGCGCTGTGAGCCGGGCTCACTGGCACCTGCCTCTCAGGTTGCTGGGAGAATGAGCTGAAGAAGGTGCGGAGCTGCGGCCCTAGCCTGCGCCAGTGTTCACTTCTGCGGGCCAGGTGGGCCCGGGGATGGTGTCCCGCCGGCGGTCAGCTCTCAGCCGCCCCTCACACACCCCCACACCCACAGGTGGCACTCTGGAGGGAAACCTGGGCACGAGGCTGCCAGCAGCCCCCCTTGCTCCGTATTGATTAGATTCACTTGCAAAATGTTCCCAAGATGAAAGGCGGCACTGGAGAGCTGTGCCATCAAAGTGGATGCATAACATCTGAAGGCTCGTGAAGTGTCCGCGAAAAAGAGAAAAATGGAGTTGGGGCGGGGGACGGAATGGATCACAAAAGCTGGGGACACAATGGAAAGGGCCCGTAGTGTCTGAGTCTTCCGCCTGAGAATCTGTTCTCAGGAGTGGCGGACAGGTGAGGGCCTCACAGAGGACAGGCGTTGTATGTGCCTAGAGGGGCCTCCCCGTCTGCATGGGGTTGGGCCAGTCCCAGGGCCAGCCCCCCAAACTGCCTGAGGCCTCTCCTGTCCCTGCTCGGTGTGGCCTTCCACCCTCCAGCCTTCTTCCCCACCCCCAATTTTTCTTGTTTAAATATTTATTTATTTTGCAGACAGAATTGGGGTACAGGCCAGAGGCTCAGGGGTGGCAAGAGGCTTCACCAGAGACAGAGCGGGGAGCAGAACAGACAGATCGACGAAGTACACTGCTGAGGGGAGCAGCGGGCGGGTCAGGAGAGGTCTGCCACGCCATGTGGTCACCTCCGGGGCAGGCGGGGATCGAACTGATGCAGAAGTTGCTTTAGCTTCTCAGTGCTGTGCTGTAACCCGCTGCGCCGCCTGGGGGGCCCCCACCCCCAGTTTTAAACCACATGTTCTTGGAGGTTCTTCCTTAACCCAGCCAGGACCCCCAGAGGACTCTCAGAGGCAAACGAGAGGTGTCCACGGGAGGGGCCGCGGCCACCCACCCTTCGGTCAGGACCCCGGCACGCTCCCTGCACCTCCTTGAAGCGGAGCGCGGGGGTAAGGAAGGGTCCTGGCGGGGCACAAGGAAAGGCGTCAGTGGCCTCCCGCCCAGGCGGCCGGAGAGGAGACCCCTTCCCGCATCATCTGGCTGTGTGCGCTGGACAGCGCGGTGGACAGGGGGAGGCATGTCGCTAAGGCAGCATCAGCTGGACGCCGTCAGCACAGTGTGAACAGCCAAGGGCGGCAAGTTCACCCCGACAGTGTGGCGGGGTCAGGAGGTGGGGCCTTCGCCGGCGGGGTCCTGCTCAGTGCCATTAGGGCCCATGCCCGTTTTCCAGAAGTGGGGTAAGAGCCTACAAAGTTCCCTTCCCCTTCCACTGTGGGGTTGCAAAGCCAGATGCCTGCCCTCTGCAATCTAGGTGAGGCCTTCACCAGCCCCCCCCACCCCACACCCCACCCTCCTCACCCCTGCTGGCACCCCGGTTCCAGCCTCTAGAACAGTGAGGAGAAATTCCTGTTGTGCATAAGCCACGCGTCAGTGATGCTCTATTAGCGCAAACCCCACAGACCAGGCATGTGGGAGTAACTGGGCGGAAGGTTGTTTTTATTCAACGTGTCACATTTGATTCTCACCCCTTCATTTCAGTGGTCCCGGGGGCCCACGTTTGACCCGGGGAGCCCCCTGGCACTGTCAGAATCTAATCAATTCCCAAGTATACATTAAGAGTGAGGTGGCTCTTTAAACTGAAAGCAAAGGCCTCTTGAGTCTACCCCCCTCCCAGGCCCCTCCCAAAAAGAGGGGTGTCTTCAGTTCCAGAGCATCTTTGTGCATTTATGTAATATGCAGCTTGCCTGAGAAAACAGTAACTTGTGTTTCTTCCCTGATACACAAGAATATCTTACATGTATATCCTTTACACTACCAGTCAGATTTCCTTTCACGGGATCCAGTATGCCTAACACTAGAATTTGCTCATTTTCACCTACCAATCTGACTTGGTAAAAGAAGTAAATTGGTGAACTCTTTGACACACCCCAGATACTGTCTGTCAGATTATCTCTAAGAAATGCCTGGAACTTTCCATATATTTTTTTTTTCACTTGTCCTCACACCAACCCTTTCAAGTACGTATTGTTATTAGTACCTGAGAAATCAGGAAATTGAGTTTCAGAGAAGTCGAAAAGCTCGCCACAAGGATGCATTGAACAAATGCGTGTAATTACCCAGCCACTGAGCTGAGGCTAGAGTCCTGCTCTATGCCTGGAAGGTCAAGAGGATGCCTCTCCGCACCCAGCCCAGAACGAGGGCGTCCCTGGGGACGCGGTCTCAGCTGGTGGGAGCAGGGGCTGGCTGATCATTGCCTCCTTCCCACCACCCCCAGGATGGAGCTCTGAGTGACAGCATCTTCCAGGGCCAATGGAAAGCACAGGAAGCGTTTGTCTATGCACGACCTTGGGGAAGGGGGCTGTTCTGAAGCCCCGGAGCCAATGGTGATCACCTGGCAGCAATTTCCTGCAAGCAGCTCCTTATCACACATCTGGCCATTGGTCAGCTTCCTGAGCCACATGCATGATTTGTCATTAACCCAGGCAGCAGGGTGATATCCCTGGCTTACGTGAGCTAGCGCCGAAAGTCTTGCATCACCCAGGGAAGAGACTCAGGCGAACTGCGTTTGGCATGCTTGAAAGGCCCTTCCACAGACCCACAGGGATGACTCAGAGAGCCGACCTGCCTCTCAGGAGCCGGGGGCTTGGGGAGAGGCTGCTGCACCCCTCCAAGCTTCAGCAAGGAAGAGCTTAAAGGCAGAAGGGCCAGAGGAGTGTTTGGAAATGGCTGAGAATCAGGGCTACAGGGCCTGCTCCACCCCACTCCCTTCATGGCACTGCAAAGACAGCCTGGGTTTTCTCTGATAAGCTGCTTGTCTGATAAGATGCTGCTGGGCTGTAAAGGACCCCAAAATGCAGTGACATGGACTGTTGCCTTTTACTGTTTGTGGATTCTTTGGGTCAGCACACAGGCAGAGCCCTGCGGGACAGGCTTGTCTGCACTGTGATGTCCCAGGCCCCTGGGTCCCCAGGGGACTCGCACAGCTGGGGCTGAAGAGCTGGCTCTGGAACACCCCCTTCCAAGGTGGCTTCCTCTGGGGGTCAAAATGTGTCTCGCCAGAAGATACATTCAGGTCTTAACCACATACCTGTGAAGTAACGTATCTGGCTAAACAGGGTCCTATCCAGATGTGATCAAGTGGAGGCGGTGGGCCCTAAACCAGTGACAGCTGTGCTTCTAAGGTGAGAACATTTGGACCCAGACACACACAGGAAGAGGGCCTGGGAAGATGGAGGCAGATGTTGGGGTGATGCCTCCAAAGCCAAGCAATGCCAAGAGCCCCCAGAGGCTACGACAGAGGCAAGAAGGATGTCACAGACTGAATGTAATCCCTCCAAATGTATACATGGAAACCTTACCCAGTAGGGCGGAATTTGGAGATGGGGCCCCTAAGAAATTAATTCCAGTTAAATGAGGTTATAAGGGCGGGGCTCTGATCAAATGGAGGGGAGCAGGGGTGAGGTGGGGAGGGTAAGATGGGAGAGCACACCCGTGTCCTTTTCTGTCCAAGGTGGCATGCCTCACAGGGCTCTAACTCTTGTTTGTATGAGGCCACTGTGCCTTCTCCTCTGTTTTTGCTCCCAGGTTTGAAGACAAATCCCAGGACCCGAATGATGCCTTCTCAGGGCCCTCCCTGGGACACCCAGAGCCCTCAGTGAACAGGAGAAACCAGGACCACTTGGGGCCCCAAGGTGCACAGACTTCTCTCTCTCCTGGGGAGTTCAGTAAACATGATGTTTCCTTAACGAACACTTTTTTCTCTTACTTTGTCACCAGGTGACCCTTAACAAGCCACCCCCACCCCAAGTTTTACCAATAGTACCTAGGAATCCTTTGTCTTGAAAAGAGAAATCCATGTTAAAATAAGGCAGTGGGTGCCAGCTGCCAGCTGAGGCTCTGTGTGTGTGTGGAGGGTGGGGGGGAGACGGGGTGTTCATTTTACACAGGTGGCCCGAGGTGCTTAGTTGTTTCCTTAAAGTACAACACTTGTATCAGCTCTCATTTCCTGTCACAAGTTCAAATAAGACTGAGTCTTCGTTGCTGGTGCTGGACACTTGACGAGTGAATGAATGAACACCTATCGGCGTTTATTACTGATGAGTCCTAAGAGAAAGGGTAGCAGTAACAGCCATCTAGGATGCTGCTTAACAGCGCAGGCTCTGGAGCCCTGGTACCCAGGTTCGATTCCAAGCCTTGCCACTTAGTAGCTGTGTGATCGTGCGCGCGTTTTCTAACGGCTCCCCACTCGTAGCAGTGGTTCCTCCACGACAATCACCCCAACACACCCATGCAGATGAGAGTAGACCCCAGCAGGTGAGGGAGGCCGCCGTGCTGCAGCCCCTCGGGGCGCCCAGAAAGAGCCCCACACCTTGGCGTGGGCGGCCCCAGTACGCATGCGCGGCTGCGTGTGGGCGTGGTCAGAAGGCGGAGGGGCGGGCCCGCGCCTGCGCGGGCCGACCACAATGGCGGCCTCCTGTGTCCCGAGGTGACAGGGTTAAATAGGACTTCAAACTGTGGCCGATTACGGGTAAGCCCCTAGGAGAGGCAGCGGGACGCATCAGGGTACAAAAAGGTGCCCTGCCACCGTACCTGGCATTGAAATCCGGGCTCCCACGCATCCGAGGCCCAGGTTCCCATTCTCAGCCTCAGTTTCCCCTCTAAGCTTGGTGCAGGGGTAAGGCCCCTTCCCTGGGGTCCAGGGTCCAAGCCCCCTGCTCAGTTACGGGTTGGAAGGGAGGACAGTGACCACGTTATGGCTGCATTTGAAAGAGTAGTACCTAACCTGGAAGGGTCGTGCTCATGGAGACGGCGAGGTCCAGTCTGGGGAGCTCCTGGGGCAGGTGCCGGGGCCACCCCGCTTGCCCTCCGTTATTCAGCGTCTAGTAACAACTGGCACAGAATTTGCTCCCAGGTCCGCATGTTGAGTGAGTGAGTGGAGCGGCTTCTGGCAGAAAGGCTAGGAGGGGTGAGGTATTTAAACCCTCAGATTCTGACAGTGCTTTGTGGGGGCAACCCTGGCTGGAGCGCCCCGGGAGAGGAAAGAGGAGTCTGACCCCACAGCCTTAGAAGAGGAAAGGACTCCCGTCAGCATCTCATTTGCAACCTGAAGGAGCAGGCCCCCTTCCGCGCTGGGGCAATCCCTGCCCTGCTCTGCCCTCTGGGAGAGGGGCCTGAGGCCCAGCCAACCCCAGCACAGCCACATGGAGACCGAGTTGGCTGTTCCTAAGTAGAGAAATGCACCAGTGCCCTTCCCGGTGTTCCCAGTGCACCCTTCAGGGCAGATTTTATTATTGGCATAACGGTAATATTTACTCAAAATTTACTGTGCCCTGCATCCTAAAGCTACCATTACTTCATTTAGTGTTCACACAGACCCTAAGAGAGTTACAAGGTGCCCCCCACATTCCCAGATACCTGATTCTGAAAATAGCCTCTAAGGAAATCCACTTCACCTGGGTCCTCATAATTTCATAACACCTTCCACATGTGTGTCACCTGTAGCGATTTCCTCAACTGTTTGTAAATCCACTCTTGAAAAAACAAAAACGGTATGTGTGAAGCTGGGCTCAACTTGCAGAATAAACAAAGACTCAAGGGCAAATTGCAAATGTAAAATGTCAGTCGCAGATGAGTACTGCTTTAGGAGGAGCTGGCTGTGAGACACTCGAGAGGCAGGTAGAGAACTGGACTGGAACTACGTGACATATAGGACTCGTTATTTTATGTCTACTAATGCTCTTGTGGCTTTATAGGAGCATGTTTTAGGAGATGAACTCTCAGGGGTTGGGGTAGATGTGATGTCTACAATGTACTCTAAGTTCAAGGAAGAAGAAACACATGGAGTGAACACAGCAAAAATATCGCTGAATCTAAGCACTGGATGTTTATAAGGTCGTTTATTGTGCCATGACTTCCATTTTCTTGTCTATGTTCATAATTAAAGAATGGGGAGAAATTAAAAAGAAAGCTATATGAGTAGATGGAAATTCAGATCCCTTACCCGAGATAAAAGACGACTATGGAAATGAACACACTGCAAGCAAAATAATACACTTCTCGCTGGCTTCATTTCCCTTCCCCGGGCTCTCAGGCTTTCTTTTAGGGAAAATGAGAAGACTTGAAAAGCACTTTCTCCCGGTGTGCAGCGAAGCCCAGCACCCAGGTTGGGGACTGTCGGCACTGTGCCCCTCGAGACTGTCGGAACCGCTGTTCCTGCCTCCCAGGTGCTGCTGCCCGTGACTTAGGGGGGCCGGCACCTGGTAGCCGGCTCCCCCCACCCCGGCCATGGATGAGGTCACCTTCAAAAGCAACACTGTGCTGTCAGATGTCCACCTCTACACCCCAAACCAGAGACACTTCATGGTGCGACTGAACAGCATGGGGCAGCCCGGTGAGTAACTGGGTGTCTGCAGAGGGGCCCAGGACCCCACGCGCCGACCTTTTACTTTCTCTTCCTCATGCTCATCTTTGGGGGAAGAGGTTGGGGAAGACTGGGTTGTTTACCTGTTGTCCTCACACCCCTTCTTTCATTGTGTAAGCCCTGCCCTGCCTTGAGAGAAGCCATTCCTCCTGTAGGAACAGTCTGTGCGCCTGCCTGTGCCGGCCACCATCTGCGCTGTCTCGCACCTTCATCACTTGCGGGGCACATCCCACCAGGGGGCCTTGCTTCCCCCCAACTCCCCAGCAGCCGCAGGGGGCCTTGGGAATGCAGATCACGTGACCACTCGGGTTTAAATCCTCGGTGACTTTCCCATCACTTCAGAATGAACCGAAACCCCTGACCTTGCCTTCCTGGCCAGTGCTACCCCTCCCTTGCCTGTGTGTCCACCCTCTTTGCTGCAGCCTCTTCAGCCCCTTTCTGTCCCTCACACACCTTCCTCCTTCCTCCTCTATTGCTCTTGCGGTTTGCCCTGCCCACAGCTGTTCTCCTTTTGGCCCTGGCTCCTCCAGTGTCGCCCTGGCACCCACAGCAGCCCGATCACCCTGATTAGCTGGCCTTCTGCTGTGCTCACCCACCCGGGCTGGCGAGTGTGCGGGAGCACTGGGCTGAGGCGGCTGCATAGGCCCTAAGCAGACCGGCCCAGACCGGGAGCGAGCACCGTGGAAAACGGTGCTGGCGACTCATTGGCCCTGGGTCCCCGGGCTCTGTGCCCAGGCAGCGTCTGTGAGGTGCCTGTGGTGAGTGCCCTCATGTGGTGGCGGGTCAGGCCGGCACCCAGCATCGCAGCTGTCACTCGGCCTTTTCTGCGCCCAGCCTGTAAAGCCCTCGCCAGCCGGAAATCACATTTCTGGAAGGAGGCGACAGAAACAATGAAGAGCAGGCGGCTGCAGTATTCGCCTTCCGTTCTGTTTGCCTTTCAGTTTTCCTGACCCAGTTCAGGCTTCTGTGGAACCGAGATGCCCAGACAGACTCGGGGGCAGAGGGTGGCGATCCTGGAGGTGCTTGTACCCCAGAGTCGCCACCACAGGGGACGGGCAGCCCCAGGTCCCTGCCAGGGAGCTGCAGCAGTGACGCTGCTGGCCCGGAAGGGACGGGAGTTCAGCTGGACGAGGACGGGGATTTGGACGTGGTGAGAAGACCCCGGGCAGCCTCGGACCCGGATGCGCCTGGGCCTCCGAGAGACAAGGTCCATCCCGTGATTCTCAGGCAGGAAGGGGACGACGTCCTGGACGACGAAGCCCAGGGAAGCAGGCCCCAAGATGTCATCAGAATAGGTCAGTAAAGGCCTGCCTCCCCGCCACTGAGGCGGCTCTCTGTGTGGATCTGTGGGTCAGGGCACACGGCATGTTTGCTCAGGCCGGGATCAGGTTGTTGGGAACCCGCCCAGGGGACCCAGGACCCCCCTAAGATGAGGCCGAGTCTGCGCAGCTGCTGCCCAAGGGAAGAGGGTTCTGCGCTTGGCCGCGTGGGCCGGCTCCATGGCGCCCTTTCATGCCCGCCCCAGCACAGCGCCCTGGGGCGGGGGGCACTGGCCCGGTCAGTTCATGGAGGTCTCCGGGCCCTGCCGTGGCCTGAGGTCACATGCTGGGCCGTGCAGTCCACGCTTTGCACACAAGTCTGGGTGAAGCCACAGCGTGCCCCTACCCATGGGCCGTGAGCAGAACGCCTGAAGGTGACTGGGAGAGTCCTGTTCTCCGGTCACTGATGGCCCGTCTCCCGCTCAGTCCTCCCTGTTGGACTCCCCAAGGGGCCGCCGCAGGCTTGGTCAGCCCCCGGCCAAGCTTTGGCCCCTGGTGCACCCGAGTTTCACGTGCTCGAGGAGCAAAGTCCCGTGAGAAAGGGCTACCAGTGGCCAGCTCCCTGCCTGCCCGCCCCTGACCTCGCAACAGGCCTGAGTCACGGTGCCTGGAAGGTCACGTCCTCTGCTCCCTGTGGTCGGGCCGCCCCGAGGACGCACGGGCACTGTCAGGCACTGGCTGGGGTGGTCACTCCTTGCTGTCCTGCCCCCAGGGCAGTGCTTTCGCCTGCATAAAGTGCAGTGCCTGGAGAGGGGCCTCGGGCCCCGACGCCCCACTGTCCTGGCACAGGGGTCTCCCTACCACACAACCTCAGTTCTGCCCAGAAGGTGCCCAGCGGGAGCCTGGTGGGTAGGACTTCTCACCAGCACCATCTGCCCCGAGCCTGGCACTCGCCATTCTTGCCGGAGGGGCTGCCTGAGAGTTTCATTTGAAAGGAAGACCAAAACAAGCAAAAAACCCTGAAGGGGAAGGTGTTTTCGAGTAGCTTCAGGAGAGACAAACGGAAGTTTACTCAGGACCCTGCTGGAGCCCCAGGCCCCAGGTTCAGAGTAAACTGAGACACCTAGAGTGCACTGCCCTCGCTGTCTAGACCAGAGGGGGCGGGCAGGGAGGCCGGACTCGGGTTGCGTGGGCACATGGCTGAGCCTTTGAGCTCAGTGTGGTCTGTTGCGTGGGACAACCCCTCACCGGCCTGGAGTCCGCACCCTTGACCTGGCCCCTGTGCTCTCAACCCCGCCCGGCACTGCAGCAGGAACAGCTCCCCTCGGGTGCGGGAAGGGGTGCGGGAAGGGGTGCGGGAAGCGGCAGACCGCCCATCGCTCAGGGATCCCACTGGAGCCAGTGGGAGCCGGCAGCCTGCCTCCCCGCCCAGCCCAGTTCACCCCTCAGCTTCCTCGTGGGCCCCCGGAGACCACAGTCACACACCCGCAGGGGGGAGGGGTGGCGGCCCTTGGCTCAGGCAGCAGTGCCCAGCCCGTGTCTTCATCTGTGACATGGGGCGACGAGGGCTGCTCACAGGGCTGGCGTGAGCATGGGGAGCGCCCCAGCCCAGGCCGGGTTCTGGACAAGCGCCGGGCTCTGGGCTCTAGCTCTGACCAGTGTCCACCCAGTGAGCTTTCAGCCAGGACGTATTTTCATTTGTTCCACAACCAGCGCCCGCATGCTGGGCGTCTGCAGGCAGACGTTCCCGAAGGACTTCCTCCAGGAGGGAGGTCAGACCCAGCCAGGAGGCTGGTGAAAAATACGCTGGTCACCTCTCACTCAGGACGCAGGCCTAGCCTGCAGGGCGCAGGAGTGTCTGCTCCCCGGGAGGCCCCCTCAGCCGTGTCCCGGGGCCCTAGGAGGCCGCAGGGCGCTCTCTCCCCTGGCATAGCCCCGTTGCGCTGGAGGGGCCGGACCGCAAAGCCCTGTCCCTCGGGCGGGCCTCGTGGCCAGCCCCCAGCCTGCTCCGCCTCCTGCGTGGGGAGAGCATGCGGTTCGCCCAGTGCGTCAGAGCCTCTGCTGCGGCTTTGGGGGTGATGGGCTGCTGCTCCCATGTGGCTGAAAACTGCCGGAGCCAGGGCTTTGCTTGACCGCAGAGGTGTCTGCCCTGCTCTTCTGCTCCTGCCCTCGCGCCCTCCGGCTCCAGCTCAGATGTTATCCTAGTAGCCTTTGGCTGGACAGTACTGCTCACCTACGCCGGGAGCGCACTTCCGACTTGTGTTTTGCGCTTCCAGTGGGGGCCTGCGTGTGGCGAGCGCCAGGGGATGAGCTGGGAGGCTCGTGACCCCGCGGCAGGGACAGTCGCGGCTCCCAGGCAGGCGGAAGTGGAACGGGGGCGCGTTTCACGCACCTGGGCTGGCCCTCTTGCGCCCCGGCCTGGCTCCCAGCGCTGGTCTGAGTGACACGCACACGCCCTCCCGCCTGCCAGCCCGGCCCGCCTCGCTGCCCTCTGATGCCCAGCTCCCGAGCCTGCGGCCCTGCGTGCAGCGCGCCGTGCCCGCCTCTGCTTTCTGGCCAGCCCCGCTTCACCGTGGCCCTTTCTCTCCCGGTTCCGTCCTGTCTAGAGCACACCATGGCCACCCCGCTGGAGGACGTGGGCAAGCAGGTAGGTCGGTCCCCCGGCCCGCAGCGCTCACGCGTCTCTCAGGGCTCAGTCACCGAGGTCCCTGTGTCTCCCCACAGGTGTGGCGGGGCGCGCTGCTCCTGGCTGACTACATCCTGTCCCAGCCCGCCCTCTTCCAGGGGCGCACGGTGCTGGAGCTGGGGGCCGGCATGGGGCTGGTCAGCATCGTCGCAGCCACCGTGGCGAGGACCGTGTACTGCACAGGTAACCCACCTTGGCAGGGGGGCGCAGGCAGGTCTCCTGACCTGAGTCAGGGAGGGGCACTCAGCCTGCCCGTTTTCTCCACCCGCCAGTGCTCTCTCTGTGTGTCAGGGCGACCCGGCCAGGCCCCTGGCGGGGCAGGCACCTCTGCTCAGCCCGGAACCCGCCAGCAGCGCCTTTTCTGCGGCTTCCGGGACAGCTCACTCGTCCTTCCTCGCTGTGGAGCGCTTCCTGCTCCTGGGAAAAGTGTCTGAAGTGGCAAACAAAGCCTACTCACGGCTGACACGGAGCTGCCCGCAGCCGGTGGCTTGCTGAGCATTCGCTGGGCCTCACACAGGCTGGTGATGCCCTCGGGGCGCTTCAGCATTACTGTCTCTGCTATTTTACAATCTTCTCCCTTTTTTGTGGCCATTTTCCCCAATAGCAAAAGTCAAACATTTCTCAAGAGCATTTTCCTGCATCATTAAAAACTCTTAAATATTTTTAATGTCCAGGTAATAGTTCATCTTTTTTTTTAAGATTTATTTTATTCATTTATACATACAAGATCTGGGGAGCACGCCAGAGTATGGGGGCGAGAGGATTCACCAGAGACAGAGTGGGGAGCAGAACAGGTGGGGCAGCAGGGAGGAGACAGGCGAGGTCTGCTGCGCCCCTGGGGGTCACCTCTGGGGCGGGGATTGAACTCGTGCTGCAGCGGCTGTGGACAGCTTCACAGCACCGAGACTTTAACCCCTGTGCCACTGTGGAGGCCTCATTTTTTTTGTTTTTAGCCATTCTACCTCTGGGCATTTTTGTTGTCCATTTTTCCTCGGTCTCCACCTTTGGTGACTGCGCAGTCCCTGGAACGGAGACAGTGGCCTCGCGTCCAGGCTGATGTGACAATCTGAACGTTCTGTGGCGCCCACGCGTGGGCCCTCCTAGCTGAGGATTCCCGTCTGACCGTACCGTCCACCGCTGCCCACCCAGTGAAGACGCGCTCGCTGCAGCCCGTCCGCCCGGCGATGCGACCCCGCCCCTCAGTAGCTGGCGTGTAGGAGTCACACAGGAGCAGCGGTGTGACCCCCCCCCCCCAAATCTCTCTGTTTGGTTCCTGGTCATTGAGAGGACGCAGCCTGGGGGGATGTGACAGACCATCCGTACAGGGAGCCGTGGCAGCTCTCTACCCTTCCAGAAGGTGCCCGGAGTCTGCCCCTGACGACCCCCCTTAGGGAAAAGACCATCTGCAGGAGCTTGGAGCAAAACTGCCTGTGTGGGCGGCGAGAGGCCGGCCATGCCGCCTTGATGGCTCCCCGACCCCCCACAGGCGCGGGGAGAAGGGGGGCGTCGGCTGCACTTCAGGGCTGGCTTTGTCATTGCAGATGTGGGGACAGACCTCTTGGCCATGTGCCAGCGGAACACCACCCTCAACAGTCACCTGGCCGGCCCTGGAGGTGAGGCCCGGAACAGGCCTCTTCAACCCTGTGCCAGCGGGCCAGGCCTGGGGCGGGGCGGGGCCGGGAGGGCGAGCTCTGGCGGCCGTGCAAAGGCTGCTTCTCTCCCACTCGCGTCTGAGTGAGGAATTCCGCCTGCTTTGTCTGCTGTAGGCGGCGTGGTCAAGGTCAGAGCACTGGACTGGCTGGACGCGGACCTCTGCACAGGTGTGTCTCCTCTCCGCGGTCCCTTCATCCTGCAGTTCCCCTGTGACACTTCCCGGCCATGACCTGTGGCCTCGTCTGAGGGGCCCGTCCCGCTCGGCCCGGCCACAGGCCGACAGCGCTGTCCGGGCGCCCACCGCCTCAGCCCCGAGCCACGGCACAGCCGGCGCAGGACCGGCGCCCAGAGGGGCCAGCGCTGCCCGGTGGCGCCGGGGCGTGGCGTGCTGCCCGGGGTGGCCAGGCCCCTCCCCCCGTGCCTCTCCTCTATGAAACCTGCCTTGAGGTCGAAGGTCAGCCCTTAACGAGCTCCTGCCACCTGCCAGGGCTCCCCTTTGGTCTCGCCATCCCTGCGGGGGACGGCTTCATGCCCTCTGGTGCGGCGGCAAATCCAAAGAGGCCGCCCAGCCCGCACCGCGCCGGCTCGGGCGCGCCGAGCCCCCGCACCCTGGCCGCCAGGCGGCCGTACTGCCCTGGAGCTGGGGTGCCCGCGCCCCGAGCAGCTTGAGCGCCAGCCCCGAGAGGGTCCTAAACGGTGTCGGCGAGGTGGTCCTGAGGCTTCTCTCGGGCCGGTCTCAGCTGTGTCCCCCACAGACCCTGCGGCCTCCTTCAGCTGGTCGGAAGCGGATGTCGCGGACCTGTACGAGCACACCACCGTGCTGCTGGCCGCGGAAGGTGAGAGCGGAGGCCCACCGCGGCCCCCCCCCTTCCAGAACCGTCCTCCTGGGACACCCCCACCCTGGGTGCGACTCTGGGCTGCGGGGGCGTCTGTGGGGGTTCTGCTTCCGAGGCCTCTCCCTGGCTGGGGCCCCTCGGAGGCATCACGTCCCCTGACACGTGCCGCTTTTCCTCGGCCCCTCCCTCCCCGCAGTGTTCTATGACGACGACCTCACCGACGCCCTGTTTAGGACCCTCTCGGGGCTGGCGCTCAAGCTGAAGAACGCCTGCACCGCCGTCCTGTCCGTGGAGAAGAGGTGAGCGGCCTGCGGCCCCGAGGGCTCCCTCCTGCTCTGCACCCCCCCCCCCCCCGGGGCTGTGCCATCATGCGGGGCCTCTGCACACGTGACCCGTGACCCTGCACAGCCCAGGTGGGGGTGCTGCCGCCCGGGGCCTCAGGGAACCTGTCAGGCCAGAGCAGGTCAGACGGTGGAGTGGGCCGCCTCGGAGCCTCACCCCGCAGCCCGCTCCGTCTCCGCAGCACCCCAGCTTTCTGTCCTCAGTCTGACGCAGCCAGAGCCCCTGGTGGTCGCCACGTGTCGCTGAGTGTCTCAGCCTTCGGGCTCCAGACGGCGTCCACTTGCTGATGGGCGCAACGCCGCGTTCCCGAGGTGGCCGGTGGGCCCGAGCCATCGCCTGCCCACGGCCGCCCTCCACCCCCGGACACCCAGTCCTGTCCACTGGCCCCGTGACACAGGCAACTCCGAGCACCAGATGCTTTGGGGCCCAGCCGGGAGGGGCCAGCAGCACCCCGGGGGCCCGGCTGAGCAGCACTCTGTGTCGCTGCCGCCCCCAGGCTGAACTTCACGCTGAGACACTTGGACGTCACGTGCGAGGCCTACGACCACTTCCGCTCCTCGCTGCGGCGGCTGGAGACGCTGGCCGACGGGCCCCTGCGCTTCGTGGTGGAGCCCGTGGAGGCCTCCTTCCCGCAGCGCCTGGTCTACGAGCGCATCCGGCAGCTGGTAGGGGGCAGGGCCGCACCGAGCCAGCCGGGAGGCCAGCGAGGGAGGGGTCTCCCGGCCTGCCTGCCCCTGGGAAGCGCTCAGACTCCAGGGAAGCAAGACCAGGGCAGCCTGCGGGCGCAGGCTGGCAGGGCCCTGGGCGGGCCTGTGGCGGGAGCGGCGCTGACGCCCCCGACGTTCTCGCCTCGGAGGTGCTGGCACAGAGGCTGCCGTCGCGCGGTCTGGGTCGTCGCCCCAGGTGGACCCAGCTGACCCCAGGTGGACCCAGCTGAGGCCGAGTCAGCCCTCCCGAGGGGCAGCCGGGACCTCGTCCTGTGGCTGAAGCCCAGGTCCCCGGGGAGACCCCAGAAGGGCCCAGGAGAGGGCGTAACTCCAAAGCCGAGGGTGGCTGGCCTCGGCTCCTGCCGCCTTTGGGCGTGACCTCCCGGGCTCTGGGTCTCAGAAGGGGGCCCTGGGGGGCCAGGGCTCGCGTCCACCGCGCCCCCCGCCTGGCTCCCGCCGTGTGGCCTCTGCACGG
Source organism: Condylura cristata (assembly GCF_000260355.1). NCBI lineage: Eukaryota > Metazoa > Chordata > Mammalia > Eulipotyphla > Talpidae > Condylura > Condylura cristata. Next base: position 16,465,333 of record NW_004567133.1, on the reverse strand, counting down.
CCTGTGCCAGCCGCCCTCTGCTGCGCGCCCCTCTGGGCAGCCCCGGCCGCTAGCCAGGCAGGACGTGTGGCGCCCCAGAGCCCTGTGGTGTGGGCCGCTGCCGCGGTAGGAGGCAGCGTGGGGCCCAGAGCCCGCGCCCGCAAAGCCCGGTAGCCCCAGCCTGTGGCGCTGAAGGCCCCCCCGGGGAGCTGGTGGCCCGCTGCATGCTGAGGCCCTCTGGGAGCGGTGGCACCCCCGTGCTCCTGGGCCGGGAGCCCCCACGTGGAAGGGAGAAGCCCAGAGCGAGGGAGGTCCGCAGACGCCCTGCCGCCTTGCCGGCCGCCCTTTCCATCGGCTGTTCTGTTTGCTGCAGGAGCTCTGGAAGGTGCTTGTGGAGCGAGTCACGTGACCTGTCCGTCAGCAGTTGGGCTTCTTGACTGCTCTTGTGACATTGTTTCTAATAAAATCAGAAGCTCACCAAGTTCCATGCTTGAGACTGTTTTCCTGAAACAAGGCGGGTGGGCCCGTCACACCCGCCCGGTGCCTGGAGTCCGTCCCCCAACAGCAGCTGGGCCCCGCTGGGCCGGGGGCCACTCAGGGCTGTGTCCGGGAGCCGTTGTCCTCAGCCCAGCAGCCTTCCCCGAGCCGTTCGGGCGCCACACACACCGTGGGGCGCTGCGGCTCCCCTGCATTAACTGCTGACAGTTGCTGTAATGACGGCAGGCGGATGGGGCACAGAATGTCCCCAGGGTGGCCCTCGGGAGCAGGCGGGGCCCCGCACAGCACTGGCCAGCAGGCCTCCACTCCTGCTTCAAGCCTCTGCCCGTGCCGCGGCTGTCCAGAGCAGGCAGCGCCTGGGGAGCGGCCCGCCAGCGGGGTGCGCACGCCCCTTCAGCCCGGCTCCACCCTGCTCACGCCTGGTTTCCGGCCTTGGGCCTCCTCCCACCCTCCACCTGGTGCTCTGGCCTCCCCCGCACACACCTCTGCCGCCGTGCCCACCCACCCTGCCTCTGCGCTCTCGGCACCCAGCGCCCTCTCCTGCTCTCCAGTCTCTTCTCCCCAGGCGCCCGGTACATCGGCCCAGGCCGTCAGCGGGCCTGGACACCAGGGCCAGGCGTGTCCGAATCTTAACCAGCCCCTGACGAGCCAGCCTCGTGCCCTGTCGGGTGGCACAGCCCATCGCTTCACTCAAGCCAGTCTTTATAAAGGGGTCACAAGGTCCGGCCCCCACCCATGCGGCGGGACCTGGTGGATGGGAACCCCGACAGGCGGGGTCCTGGGGCCTGCCTCAGGCTGCCCAGGGGCACAGAGGCACTGGCCCACCCACAAGGCCACGCTCAGCAGTGGTGCGCTACCTGAGGACGTCTCTCCAGCATCGGCTCCCGATCCAGCCTCCCCAAGCTCAGTCACGCTCTTCCCAGCTCCGTGAGTGGACTGAGATTCACTCCTGAGTCATCTGAGGGGGCCAGGGTATGTCCAGCCGTGCTAAGTGAATGAATGGACCAGCGAGTGAATGGGGGAAGTGTGGATGGGGTAGGAGGATCTTCCAGGCCTTTGCACTGAGCCCCCCGCGTGGAGGCAGGTGCCGGGCTTGTTCCGGGCCGTTCTCCTTCTCGGACCAGCCAGCCCGGCAGCCATTTCCTTCTCCCCTTCACGCCCTTCAGGCCGGCACCTCCAGACGCTGCAGGAGGGCTTTGCCACGAGGTGGCGCCCCAGGCCAGCCAGTGGGAACAGGGACCCCTGCCAAGGAGGCTGGCAGGTCACTGCCCCTTAGACACTGCAGCCTCCCGCCTGTGGTCCCGATGCGCCTGGGGGCCCAGCTCCCCTGCTGCAGCTGTGGCCCTATAGTTCTGGAAGCTGCCGGGAAACAGCCCACCCCTGTGGCCTGGTTCAGCTCCAACCCGCGTGCCTCCCACTCATCAGCACCCCCACCTGGGCCAGGCGGGGGAGGGGTGGACCACCTGAGACTCCGCCCGGTTTTGGGCCCACCAAGCTGCGGAACAGGAGTTCCGCAGTGATGCAAGTGGGTGGGTCTCAGCCCAGACCGCTGCTCCTCCTGCCCCGCTGCCCAGGTGGGCGTTGCTGGCCCGTGGGCCCTGGACAGCGGTGGAGCGAACGGTGCTCCAGGGCTGAGACAGCACAGCGCGGTGGGGGTTCAGGAGGCATTGCCGGGGCAGGGCCTCTGCACCCTGGGAGCAAGCTCAGAAGCGGGCTGGGGCGCCGGTGGGGTGCCAGCTTCAGAGCCCGCCTCCAAGAGAGCCTGGGGCCTGAGCCTGGACAGAGGAACCAGCCTTCTCCCCAGAGCCCCTGGCGCTGGAGGGTCCTGAGAGGCAACAAAGCTCGGCGGCTAGAGCAGCCGAAACAGCCCAACAGCCACCTCTCGGGGCCCCAGGGTCCATGCCTGCAAAGTGGGCTCCTGGCGCACCACGCCGAGGCCGTAGCTGGACATGCCAGGCTCGGGGAGGGCTGGGGAGGCACGTTGCTGTCATTAATCACCGCCCACCCGCGCCTTGCATCAGCGCCCGTCTGGGGGTGGGGGCTCCCCAGCGGGGTCCTGGCTGGAGAATTACTGACAGGGCCGCAGCCTCCCCGAAGCCACCGCTCCTCCTCTTACCTGACTGACAGCATGGGGAGGAAAAAGACCCCTCGAGTCCTTGAGCATCCCTGAAAGGTTTCCAGGACAACGCCCCTGAATGCTGGAGGCTGGGAGCACAGCACGTGGGAGTCAAAACTCAGGAGACGGCAGGTGTCCCCACTTTCTGGCTGTCAGTGCAGCACAGACTCTAACAGTCCTTGGGTTGCAAAGGCCCCCGAGCCTGCGCATCCCAATGGGGACAAGCCACCTGCTCCCCTAAGCGGGGCCCACAGCGGGGACAGGTGGTTCTCAGCCAGTGACTGGCCAAGTGGTGTGTAAATACCCCCACTCCCTTGCTGCTGCAGGGGCCGTGGCTCCCAGGTCCCCATAGAGGGGCCCCCAGTTTCCTCTGACTTACCGCCCCAAAGTGACCCACAGTGGCAGAGACTTTTCCTATGGTGATAAAACACACATCACACATTTGCCATTGTAAGTAAGTGCACAGTTCCGTGGTGTTAAGCACCTGGATGCGACCATCACCTCTGTTGTGCCCCAGAACGTTCCCCCTACTCCAAGGGGAATGGTACCCACGCAGCCACCCCCAGTCCCTCCAAACGCAGCCCGCGGCAGCCACTGGTCTGCTTGTTCTAGTTCTGCCTATTCGGGCTCAGTCACATGGACAGAATCGTGCAGAATGTGGTCTCAGAGACCCCTCCGGACTGTGGCACGGGCCAGTACATCTTTCCTTTTGTACGACTGAGTAATACTCCATTGTGTGGACAGACCACATTGGTTTGTCCATTCATCAGCTGATGGACATTGGGATAGCTTCCACTTTGGGACTAGTGTGAATGGTGCAACTATGAATATTTATGTGGGAGCTTTTGTTTGAACACCTGTTTTCAATTCTTTGGGCTCTCTACTTAGGGGTAGAACTGCTGGGTGCTAGGGTAGCTCCATGTTTGACTTACTGAGGAACTGTCCAGCTTCCCCATGGTGGCGGCCCCTTTCACGTCCCATCAGCGGAGCACAAGGATCCCAGAGGTCCACATCTTCATTAACACTCGCTAACTACCCTTCCCTGCTTTTTTTTTTTTTTAAGGTTTCTTTATTTCTGCATACAGAACTGGGGACAGGCCAGAGGTGCAGGGGCAGTGAGAGGATTCACCAGACCAAAGTGGGGAGCAGAACAGGCAAACTGATGAAGTACACTGCTGGGGGGAGCAGCGGGGATACAGGAGTTCTGCCGCGCCATGGGGGTCAGCTCCAGAGCCTGGGTTCGAACCTGCCCCGAAGCACGCCGAGGCAGCCTTGCTGCGCTCCAGCCCACTGCGTCGCCGGGAGGGCCCTGCCTGTGTATTGTTTTAAGTTTGGCTTTGATTTGCTTTTCCCTCGTGACTGAGGACATTGTACATCTTCTCCGATGCTTGCTTTGCGCATCTCTGCAAACACATCTGTCAGGTCCATTTTCGAATTGGGTTTTTGTCTTTTTGTTGTTGAGTTATAGGAACGCTTCATATATTCTGGATACTGCATAGGTGAGTGGCAGGGACCTTCTCCCACTTGGTGGCTGTCTTTTCAGGGTTTTGAAACCACTTTGTGCCCAAACATTTTTAATGTTGATGTCTTTCGATCTTTCCGTTTTTCCTTTGGTTGCTTAAGCCCTTGTCATCAACTAAGAAACCATTACAAAATGCAAACGAAGCTCTCACCCATTGTTTTTCTCTAAGACTTTCCTAGCTTTCATCCTCATATTTAGGGCTTTGATCATGTTTGTGTATTGTGTGAGGCAAGGGCCCACTGCATTTCTTTTACCGGTGGCTATTGTGATAATGCAGAGGCTGAGAACAACTCAGAGGCTGGGAGGAGATAAAACGTCTTGTCTCATATCACCTGTCCATCGGGAGGTGAAACTGGGACTCATTCTCATTTCAACCCAGGCTGGCACCTTCTCCAATAACAAAAACTACCCCTTTATTACTCTGTGAGCAGGAGGTGGGGTGCACAGGCCTCAGAAGTGAGTCACACCTTGTAATCCCGCTGGAGGTGAGCAGGTGAGCTCACCCTCCTAGCTGGCCTCGGTTTCCACTTCCATACTCTGGGCTGATGGTCGATGATCTACTCGGAGATCACACCGGAGCCAAAACCCCATTGCCGCTGCCTCTCCTCTTGGGGGGGCGGGGGGAGCCCTCCCAGTTAGTTGCTCTTCGGGAAGGGGCTCCCATCCCGGGGCTCAGTCGAAAATCTGAAAACATTCTCAGCCTCTTTGGAAGATAGCTGCAGCCCAAGCAGCCCCACGTGAAAACTGTGAACTGTGGGACATGCACGCAGAAGCTAGTGAGAGCCGCTCCCCGCTGCTGACAGCTTTCCTCACAAGTGGGGCGATGAAGCTACGTGGGAATCGGCTTGCAAAGCACCTAGTTCTAAGTACCCTCTCACACCCCCTCCCTTAGCCAGAGAAGGCCAGCCAGGGCCTGCCCCTCAGCGGGACAGATCACAGCGCAATGAAGGCAAGAATTCTCCCATCGTCTTGGTCCGGGGCTGCACAAACTTTTCCTGAAAAGAGCCAGATGGTAAATATTTATGGCTTTACAGACTATCGCATCTCTGCCACGGCTGCCACTGTGGCACAAAGAGCCAGTGAATGGGCTGTGTGCCAACCTCGGAAAGTGTGATTTTCATATACTTCCCTTGTGCTATGAAATGTTCTCCTGTGGATGTTTTTTTCCAACCCCTTAAAATAGAAGCCTCATTTTAAACCTCAGTTTGTGGGTCACTACAGATGGGGGCTGCCTTTGCTTTGACTTTTGTTTGCTTTTCATTTTTAATATTTTTCATAGTCCAGAAGCAACATATATGCAATATAATTACAAATGAGCTGTATGCAAATAAAGTAAAATTAAAGTCTCCCATAATTTCAACATGAACTACTCCCAATGGGTGTGTATATTTTCAGTCTGTCTGACTACCTGCCTGCTTGCCTACCTACCATCTTATCCCACCTATCTTCCTATCTATTACCTGTCTGACTGTCCATCACCATCCTTTACCTGGCTGTCATCTGTCTAGCTATCACCTTATCTACCTGCTTCTCTATCCATCTCTTTGTCATCCAAGCATGCATGCAGTCACCCATCTGGATACTCTCCAATATGATAGTCACTAGCCCCATGTGACAATGGAACTTAAAACTAAAATTAGGTGTAAATTCAAAACCCAGTGTCTCAGTTGACTGGACCCATACCAGATGTTCACCACCTACCCCCGGCTCACGGTGCCATACTGGACAGCACATGACCTCTCCACAAGCCCTGGTCAGAGAGCACCGATCTACCCACAAAAGAGCTAGGACCATACCAGATAAATTCTTTTTGTGGCTATCTCAATTCATGCACTCTTTTTTTTTTTTTAAAGATTTATTTATTTGTTCATACAGAACTGGGGTACAGGCCAGAGGCTCAGGGGCGGTGAGAGGCTTCACCAAAGACAGACTGGGGAGCAGAACAGGCAGATCTACGAAGTCCACTGCTGAGGGGAGCAGCGGGCGGGTCAGGAGAGGTCTGCTACGCCATGTGGTCACCTCCAGGGCAGGCGGGGATCGAACTCATGCAGAAGTGGCTTTAGCTTCTCAGTGCTGTGCTTTAACCCGCTGCGCCACCAGGGAAGGCCTCATGCACTCTTTTTTGTTTGTTTAAAGATTTTTTTATTTATGCACATAGAACTGGGGTGCAGGCCATCCGTTCAGGGGAGTTGAGAGGATTCACTAGAGACAGTGGGGAACAGAACAGGCAGACTGACGAAGTACACTGCTGAGGGGGGCAGCAGACGAGACAGGAGAGGTCTGCTGCGCAGTGTGGGTCAGCTCCTTGGCCAGGGATCGAACTCGTGCTGAAGCAGCCATGGTCAGCTTCCTAGGGCTGCACTTTAAACCAACTTTGTAGTGCTGTGCTTTAGACCCATTGCACCACCAGGGAGGGCCTTCATGCACTCTTTTGAGAATAACACTTGGGTCCCATTCGATAGTCCAGGCTTCTGCTTTAGTGGAGGTATCCCAGTATAATCAATACAATTTGCATGCAACTTAGGGGTTTCTACTATCGGATGTTTGCTTGTTTGCAAGGAAGTGACAACAGACCGCTTATCACTAAATTTTGCTCTGTTCTCGTTCAGTATAGAACCAGAGAGGTCAATTTGCTAGGTCAAAGCATACCTACTTTAAAGATTTTTTTTTTCATAGGAATATCCAGTTTCTTCTGGAAAGGCAGTGATCATTTATATTCCCACCACAACTCATGAAACTGACCACTTCTTTGAAGCCACCAGAAAGGTGCGTAGCCACAATGATAAGAAAAGGCCATCTGAGAGATGAAACATTTAACCCGTTTTTCTTGATGAACTTCATTTCTTCCAGTGTGTACTGACCATTTTATTTATCTTGGGGATCCTTGCAGTAAAGGGGAGTGTCCATATGGCTTGGGTTTAATGAAACGTTTCTAGCAAGCCCTGCAGGCAAGGTGATGGGATCAGTACCCCAAGGGACTGACAAAAGCCCATCTCCAGTATAAGTGAGGGTCAATTTTATTTCCAGATGTTCCTTTGAATTATTCTTATTCTTTCTCCGTGGGGTTCCCATAGTCACCGGCCACAGAAGAAGGAGAGTGGGTTGATGGCATTTTTTAAATGATCTATTTGGTTTATATTTATCTTAGTCCTTAATTCTCACTCCTGCCATCTTCTATTCCTACTCACAGACAGGCCTGGATTCAGGGGCGGCAGAGAACCTGTGTTCTGCAGGATTCCCGCAGAAAAAGGACATAGTTACCGAGTGAGGCTACGTGGGGGAAGACCGAGTCTTTTATAGTCTGTGGGGGAAGACCGAGTCTTTTATAGTCTGCAATCGACACTCACCCATTTCTTAAAAGGACCAATGATCTCTTCTGATGAACAGTTTCTTGTGTCTTTGCTCTAAAGGGAATGGGCGCACCCCCTTCAGAAAAATGTGGGGCTACGAGCCATTCATATTTTATCAACTATTGTCACGCAGCATATTAATTTCATAAAACAGCATCATCTCATCCAGGCTCTCCTTTGCACCCCAGGAGGCGGTCCGCGTCCCCGCTTACTGCTGAGGAAGTCGAGGGCCAGGTAGACGAACCGCAGACCCCAAGAGCAGTGCTCTCTGCATTGCCGGCGGTGCACAAGCTTTGTGCTTGCGAGCGCGCGAACGGATAGGCCAGGCGGGGTTAAGCGAACGCAGCCGGCTGCTTTGGGCTGTAGGCTCGGCCCTGCGGAGCGCGCTGGGGGGTGGCGGGGGGGCCGGGGAGCCGGCCCGCAGCCGATGCGCCTTCTCCCTCCCTTTCAAACGGAGCCTCGCCTGGCTGTAACCCAGGGCGTCAGAGCCCGGGATCTGGGGCGCGGGGTGCAGTGGGGCCGTCCAGAAAGGAACCCCCGTGATTAAGGTCTGGGTTGAATCACCTACAGAGCCGCCCCCACACGCGCTCCTTTTAGAGGCGTGCGCCCCTCCCCCCCAGCGCTTCCCTTCCGGCGTGACGGGGGTCCTCGGTCCCCGCTCCCGGCCCTCGCGGTCCCTCCTCCAGGCCCCCGACTCCTCACCCGCGGGGGCCGGACTCTGCCCCCGCCCCGCCTCCCCCCGCCTCCCCGGGGGCGGTGGCCCGTGGCGGGCGCGCTCATTGGCTGCAGAGGGAGCAGGGGCCGGGACCGGCGGCGCTGATTGGCCGGCGCGCCTCGGCGGAGCCAGGGAACCCGGCGAGTCGCTGGGGGAAGCGGGGCAGAGACCGCGCGCAGCCGGAGCGCGGGGTGCAGATCCCACAAGTCGGGGCTCAGCAGATCCGAGGTCGCACGTCGGAGTCAGGACCTGCAGGTAAGGGCCTGGCGTCGGGGATGTGTGGGCGGGCCCTTGCTCGGGGACCCGAGATGGACCCTTTCGGCCCTGCCCCCCCCAGGCATAACGGGGCATCTCCTAGAAGCGGGGGTCCCTCATCCTGTCTAGACACGGCCCCCTTCCCCGAAAATAGAGTCTCACCCAGCACAGAGCAAAACAGCTTCCCTCCCCCTTCAAAAGCAGGCCCTTCCTCCTGGTCCTAGCCTCGAGATACATCCCCTTCCCTGATTTACCCCTGGGAATGGAACGGACCCCCAAAGTAGGGGCCAGCCTCTGAAGGCAACCAGGGCACCTTCAGGTCTTTGGAGACCAGTGCCCCTCCCCCTCGCTGAAAAACTAAGTTTGGATCTGTGCCCCCACCCTCCCTTCAGACTGATGGGGTCTCCCTGGCTCGTGGATAACACTGAGCTCCCTCCGTGGAGAATGGAGGCCCCAGGTATCCTGGGAAACGCGGCCCCCCCACTTAAGACCAGAAAATCCCAGCGCAGACACTGTGCTTGTCACTCTCAAAATCGAGGGGGGCTTGCCGGCACCCCCACCTCAGATACTGGCCCCTGGGGTTTGTCTTTAAAAGAGGAAGGTGCCCACCCCCACCCTACCCCAGGCCCTTCCGCCCCATGAGAGAGACATGGCTGTCCTACACCCCCCACGCTGGGGGATTCCCTCTGCCTCCAGTCAAGATGTAAGACAGGCTTTCTTACTCAGAAACGGTGAGGGTCTGGCTACCTGGTCCCAGCCAAGGGGGCCACCTCATCCACCCTTTCCCAAAAATGCCACCCTGTTGAGACCCCTCACCCATCTGCCCACACCTGCCCGCACCGCGCACCCTGTCATTACTGTGGCCTTTGCTCGCCTCCCTGGCCAGGATCACAGCACAGTGGGGTGAATGAGACCGAGCCCGGCACGGGGCCTGGGAGGTCCTCCAAGGGGCTCTGCACGCTGCGCACAGAGGCGCCTCCAAGGCAGCAGGAAGTGACCCCCCAAGGACCCCTGAGGGTGTCCAGCCCCTCTCCTGCAGAAGGGGGTGCCATTCCCCATGGTGCTCCTGGGGCTGCCCTCCTCTGCCCGCCCTGCTCCTTGGACATTGCCCGGCGGAATTCCTAGGGCTCCTGGCCAACGGGCCTGAGGCTGGGGGCTCCGCATCCGGCTTTCACTGCTTTGATGAGACCGGGCATTGGGGCTTGAGGGGCTCAGAGCTGGTCTTCTCTGGGGGGTCACGCTGGGGGTGGAGGAGGCCTGCTCCCCCACGCTGCACCCCCATGCTGCACCCCTGTGTTGGTATGGAGAAACATGCATCTAAAGGGGTGCTCCCCAGGAGAGACGAGGGCCCCATCTGGGAAAGGTAAACAATCTGGAGTCCTAAAACCTGAAGGCACTTTCAGAAGGGAGATCCTGCCCCTTCATCTGACAGCTGAGCAAACAGAGGCTCCAGGAGAGGGCTAGACTTGCTCAAGGTCACCCCGTAGTGGGTAGAGGTGCTGGCCATGGCCTCCCAGGGCCATTGGGGTGCCCAGCACCGGCTCCAGCCCTCACACTACAGTGGGGACCACTGGGTGCTGCCAACCCCCTCCGAGGAGGTGCAGAGGTCCCCTGAATGCTATGCAGCCCCCAGGAAGGGACGATGCTGGAGTTCGGCGTGCCCCCCCAACCAGCTACCTGGTAGAATCCATTCCTGGGGGTTCGCACTTGATCATACCGCCCAGTGTGATCTTTTACTGAGCCCACTGCCAAGTCAGACGGCTGGGCCAGGAAGATGGCCAGCCTACTCAGCTGCCTGAGTGCACGCTGGGCTCACTCCAGGAACTTAGGGCAGGGCCCCGGGAAGTCCATGCCCCACCCGGCCCTCCCTCTCAGCCCCTGCCCCTCCCTCTCAGCCCCTGCGCCTCCCCTTTGTCTCCGTCGCCCTCCGCCTCCCTCCCTTGCTCAGGGCCTGCCTCTTTCTGAAGTTGGACAGGGAAAGAGCTGAAACTGCCCAGAGGGCCCCCAGGACCTCCCTACTGGGCAGTGGTGACCTCCTCCCCACAAGTGGGAGGGTCTTGAGGTGGCCCCCTGCCTCCAGCAAAGGCATCGGCTGTCTGTCATGCTGCGAAGAAGTCGGAGCTGAAGGGCCCTGGTGCACAGGGGTCTGACTGGTGGCTGGCTCCCCTTGTTTAGATCTAGAACCCCACTCTGCCGTTAACCCTACGGTGACCTGGGTCCCTCCACACCCTTATCAGGGTGAAAATTAGCCAATCCTCCCAAAGTGCGCAGCGTGAGTGACTGGGAGCAAGGGTTGTGGTTCCAAGTGCAAGGTCATAGCACCTCTCAGACAAGGGGTTGGGGGCACTCTAGAAGGCGAGACTTGCAGCCCACTCCCTAGGGGCTCTCCAGAGGCCAAGGCAGGGTGTCCTGGGCAGGGCAGCGCTGGAGACTGGGGGTGGCCTCGGAGGCAGCCCCCACAGTGGGGCTGACCTTCAGCTCCTGGCTCCGGCGTGTCCCGGGAGCTGCAGGCGCCACCCCCTCCCAGCCGCATCTCTCATCTCCTCATCTCTGAGGGGGCTTGGGGTGGGCATCTGAGGCACGCTGAGACGAGCAAGAGCGGCACGCTGGCATCGGGCTGGGTGGTTCTGTCGGAGAAGCTCCCAGTTTTGTGGGGTGCCCAGGTGCCTCCCCACATTCCACCCCCTGGAGGCCAGCAGCCACTGCCTCTGCTTGGGGCAGCTACAGCTGTCTCCAAGCCTGAGCCATGTCCCCGGGGATCATCACCCCCATGCTGAGCACCGCTGGCCTGCACCCGGGTCTCGCACGCAGCTGTGCAGACGTGAGACAGCGTCCTCCTTGCTCAGCCCCCGGCTCTGCACTCTGCAGGAGAGAGGGGTGGTGTCCATCTGCTGAGCACCCCCCCAGGACAGCGTCACCCCCTCCAGAGGGGGCGCTACTCCGGGCTTCCGGTCACACAGAGGTGCAAACTCAGATGCCAGTGATTTGTCAAAGGGCACCCCCTTCGCTGCATGAGGAAAAACATGGGTGCCAGACACAGTTTTAGAAATAACGGCGCTCTGGAGCCTCTTTCCCAAATTTGCACGGTGACCCCTGGCCCCGCGCGGCACTGCTGGAGGCCCCTGCAGAAACACTCTGATCAGGGGGCACCGCGGGGGCGGCCCAGGACGGATGGCTCCGAGGGCTTTGTGACGCAGACACAGGAGGGGTCTACCCCCTTCACATGCTTTCTGGAAGAATGAGGCAGATCTGCATTCCTGCCCCTGAAACATCTTCTAGTGAAAACAATAAAGTGACAGGATCAATGTAAACAGCCTGATAAAAGAAGGCATATGTCGGGGTAGTTAGGGAAGGGAGGAGCACGGACAGGCACGGTCTGCCTGTCCGTGCCCCCACACCGCCTGTCCACCCGTCTGCATCTATTCTCGGGCAGAAGAAGCCCCCCCAAGCCGGCTTCTCCTTCGTTAAACATGGGCCAAGCGCCGCTCACCAGGTGGAGAGACAGGTTTAGGGTCCCCCACCACGGGGAAATCCCAACAGCAGCTCCCCAGCCCAAGCTCTGAACCCCAGGGCACTCAGCTGCCCAGCCTCCAGGGGGCGCTGCGAGATGGACATGGTCTGGCCACTGGGGGGCCCACATCCTCCGCCCCTCTGTCCCCGGAGGTGGTCATTTGGAAGGTCGGCCTTTGCCCTTCCTGAGAGTCCAGACACAGGAATCTGGGGCCTCATCTCGCTGGCCCAGGGGGAGTCCCTCCAGCAGCGTTCCCTAGGGGCAGAGCTGGGTCAGACTTGGAGCTCAACTGGCTTGTGAGGCATGATGGCCTCAGGCCACGGGCACCTCACCTGTCGGGCCTCATTTCTCCATCTTTAGAAAAGGAAAAATCATACTTTGAAAGGAGGACGTAAGACGGGGCAGCAGATCCTAGCCTATTGGGGTGTTGGAGAATCGGCTGAAACCGTGTTCAAATGCCTGGTGCTTCAACAGCAGGGGCTCCCCTGGGCTGACGTCTCGTGAGCCCGCCCCACCCCCTTCTGCTCGCCTGCCCCGCTTGGGGCTGGGAGGAGAAGTTGAGCCATGTTTCCTGGTTCCTCCCCACCTGGAGTTCCCTGCAGGCAGCAACCACACCCAACTCATTCTCCCCCTGGGTCCCAAAGGCTTGGCGCAGGTCCTGGCTCCCAGCAGAGACTTGATGAGCATTTAATTGTCTGCAAATATGTATTTTTTATTGTGGTGGGTTATAGCAAATAGCATGCAGCCTGCCGCCCTGACCACGCTAAGCTGTCTTCCCTCAGCATTCAGCTCACTCACAGCGTGCAGCTCTCACCTCTGTCAGTGCCAGGATTTCTTCATCGCCCCCAAGTGGAAACCTTGGACCCTAAGCAGTCACTTCCCTCCTCCCAGCCCCTGGTGACCCCTAACCTGCTTTCTGACTTGATGGATTTACCTGTGCTAGATAGTTCTTATAAATGGAATCCTAAGAGGAGACCTGTGTCTGGCTTCCCTGCGCTGTGGCATGTATCAGTACTTCACTCCTGTTCATGGCTAAGCAATATTCTGTTGTGTGGGTAGACCACATTTTGTTTATCCGTGCATCATCAATGGGCATTTGGGCTGTAGCCACCTTGTGGCTCTTGGGATTAATGCTGCAGTGAACACGTCTGGACAAGTTTTGCTTGGAAGACCTGTTTTCATTTCCTTTGGGTCGTCGCCCAGGAGGGAGCGCTGGGTCATGTGGTAATTGTTTAACCTTTTGAGGAATAGCCAATACATCACATTACAACCCTGCTGGGTTTTCCACATCCTTGCCAACACTTTTTATTTTCTGATGATTAGGAGAAGGAGGATTACTATAGTCTTTCAAGCAATGAAGTGGTGTCTTCTTGTGGATTTGATCTGCATTTCCTTGATGGCAGGGATGCAAATATCTGGGGTTTTTTGTTTTGTTTTTGCCATTTATGGATCTTCTTTGGAGAAATGTCTTTCAAGTTCTTTGCCTAGTTTTGAACCAGGTTGTTTATCTTGTTGTTGAATAGTAAAAGGTTTTACATACTTAAATATATTTCTTTGACATCATTTCCTCCTGCCTAGCAACCTTGGGCTAGCCACAAGGTGTTCATAGTCTAGCGCAAAATTTCTCAACCTCAACACTATTGACATTGCAGGAGAGTGTTCTGAGCCTAGTAGATCTTTAGCAGCATCCCTGACCTCTACCGACTAGATGCCAGGAACAGTCCCTGGGCCCAACCAAAATGTGACAACCAAAAATATCTGCAGACATGGACAAGTGCCTTGAGGTGGCAAATTTGCAATTGCCCCTGGATGAGAATTACTGGTTTAGAGGCTAAGTTCAGGTATTTATATCTACAATTTCAGTTTAATCTCTTGTGAATAATAGGGTACCTAGTGGGCATTCATTCAGGACACAGATGCTGGATGATGGGTGGGTGGGTAGATGGATGGATGAATGGATGGATGGATGGATGGATGGCTGGGTGGGTGGGTGGGAGGAGGAGGTAAATGGATGGATGGGTGATGGATGGACACATCTCCTTCGTAGGCTGGATAAACTGATGGGTGAATGATGAGTAAATGAGTGGGAGTAGGACTGACTGAGTCTGGATGTGTCCCTGAAATCCTGCTATTGGAGAACAGAACCCTGTTCTTCCAGAATATTCTATCCTTTTCTCTCTGCCTAGCACAGTGGTTCTCATAGGTTAGCATCAGAATCTCTTGGAGTTTAAACACAAGTTCCTGGATGTCACCAAGAGACTGGCTGATTCAGTAGAATCACCAGCCTGACAGATGGTTTCCAACCCAGGTTCCTTGACTTGGGGAACCCCGCCCCTGGCTTCCCTGCTTCCCCCACCTGCCTATCCTCAGAAGTCCCACAGCCTTCCCTGCCAACTACCCATGTGGGAGCTAACATTTGTTGCTCTGGACTGTGGACAACTTGCTGGAAATCTGTGCCTTGACGACTGCAGGAATGATCCCTTCAGAGCTGGGGCCCACTGGTCCTGACACTTTGCTACTCGAAGCTTGTGGGGTCCAGCCCAGCAGCACCCCATCACCTGTGAGCTGTCCAGAAATGCAGATGCTCAGGCCCAGCCAGGCTATAGCATACCAGTCTGTATCTTAGCACCGTCACGGTCAGGGAGGATTCATGTGCACATTGAGGTTGGAGAGCTTTCCAAACACATCTCTTGAAACCTCCTCCCTCAGAGCTAAGCCCTGTTTAGCTTTGCTAGTGAGGTACACTAACAGTGCCTGTTACAGTGCAGTTGATGTCTGGGCAGGGCCTGCACTATGGGACGTTCATATATTTGCCTGTTCTACTTATCTCTTAGAGGGTCCAGATGACCTTGCTTCCCCCATGGGAACACAGAGACCCAGGCAGAGCCTCTTGCTCGGGGTCACCTAATGTCCAGAGCAGAGTGGAGATGCCTGTCCATTCTTGAAAGGGGACAGGAGCCCAGTGGTTGAAAAGCTGTGGTGTAGGCAAGCAGTGTAGACGCGGAAACATGGAGCCTGAAACATTCAGCTACTAGGCTTGCTCTTCAAAAGCAGAGAAATGGGGGACTTGAAAGCGGGTCAGGAAGAGCTTGAGCGCTAGTCTTCGTTTGCCCAGCGGGCTTTATCGTCCTTAGACGTGGGTGCCATGTCTGTGGTGTTGAACAGGGAAACGGTTCTCACTCTCGGTAGCTGCGGTCCAGGTGGGCAGTCTCATCCCCCGACAGTCGTTCATTCATAAATGAGTGTGTCCACTGATGGCCCAATGTCCCTGGCTCCGGAATAGTGTAGAGGGGTGTGGGTGTGTGAGAGAGAGAGAGATGAAGGAGCACGAACACCACAGAGGCTCTTCTGAGAAGCCAGGCCCATGAACAGCCACTATTCAGCATGAGGCGTGCGAAGGAGGGAGAGTGGATGGCACTTCCAGCTCGTCCAGTTCCCTGGGCCCGGGGGAGAAACTGCAGGAGGAAAAGACGCAGAGACAGTTCTTGGCAGAGAGAAGGTGAACAGAGGTTCAGAGACTTCATAAAAAGCCTTTCAAAGAAAATCCTCAGGAAAAAGGCACGTAAAATCAGGACTCCCGCACAGCCCTAGAAAACGAGCAGTGGTAACGACTTTATTAAGCTCATTTCCTGAGGGACCGGGCAGATGTTCACGCTAGTTCAAAGGGAAAAGTCAAATAGAGGGCAGTTGTGGTCAGAGTAGAGGAATGTTGTGACGAATTGCAAACGGAGGCAAAAGACCCCTGGACAAAGCAGAAGCGGCTTGTCTGTCTGCGTCCTACAACTGACAGACTTGAAAAAATAGCTCCCAGATAAAGAAGAGGACTGGACAAGATAACCTGAGAGACTGTGCTGTGTGCACAATGCATAGCTTTCCGCTGAGACAGAACTTTTCCCATAGGACGGCTGCCAAGGATAAGGAGGCCTTGGGTGGGGCTGGCTGGGGGTGGGGAGGGACGCAGTGATGGAGGGGGATGGGGTGGGGGCGGGGCAGATGGAGAGAGGAAAGCTGCAGGACATGAGGGTGATCCAGTGAGTTGGGGCTTGGCCCAGAGACCAGTGGGGTCCCGTGAAGGGTTTCCAGTGAGGAGGTGACCTCATTGAGCAGTACCAGAGAAAGGCCTTCTGGAGGCTGGGTGGAGAGTTGGCAGACTCTAGGAGACTCTGCCAAAAAGCCTGTGAAAAAATGAAAAGGGCCCTCGCTGGTGGCGCAGCGGGTTAGAGCACAGCACTGAGAAGCTAAAGCCACTGCAGCATGAGTTTGATCCCCAACCCGGAGGTGACCCACATGGCAGACCCCTCCTGACCCGCCCGCTGCTCCCCTCGGCAGTGTACTTCGTCAATCTGCTGTTCTGCTCCCCACTGTCTCTAGTGAAGCTTCTCACAGCCCCCTGCACCTCTGACCTGTACCCCACTTCTGTTTGCATAAGTAAATAAATCTTTAAAAAAAAAATGAGATGGCCCTCCCTGGTGGCGCAGCGGGTTAAAGCACTGCACTGAGAAGCTAAAGCCACTTCCGCATGAGTTCGATTCCCGCCTGCCGCCTGCCTCGGAGGAGACCACATGGCGAGCCAGACCTCTCCTGACCCGCCCGCTGCTCCCCTCAGCAGTGTGCTTCGTAGATCTGCCTGTTCTGCTCCCCACTCTGTCTCTGGTGAAGCCTCTCACCGCCCCTGAGCCTCTGGCCTGTACCCCAGTTCTGTATGTACAAATAAATAAATCTTTAAAAAAAAAAAAAAATGAGATGGTGGGGCCTTTGCTAAAGTAGAGCAGGACCCAAATATTTGTTGCATGAAGAGGCAGATAGCAAAGATGAGGGCTTGGCTGGCCATACAGTTATGATCACAAATACTCCATCTATATCGCAAAAGCAACATAGATGATGTGAACACAGACTCATGTTCTGATAAAACTTTATTAACAAGAGCATTTCGAGGCACCAGATTCCTGCCCCTCCCCCACCATAGTTCGTCAGCCCCTGACCCAGAGCAGCACCCACGAGGCCAGAGCTCTCCATGCTTCGGAGCACACCCTCCCCATCTCCCATCCTCTAGATGTCCAGAAGCCGGGGGACCCAGTGGGAGGGGACCAGGGGCGCCTCCCACCTGTCCTTGGCCATGGGTTCCACAAGGGAACCAGACCCATCTCTGGGGTGGTGGTTTGGCCGAACAGCCCCCTCCGGCAGCCAAAAGAGCGAGCCACCACCTCGCAGGACCGCGCTGCCCTCTCCTCGCCCGGCGCCGTGAGTCCGTTCTGCTGGCTTTGCGGGCTGGGAGCGGCTCTGGGGACAGGCTGGAAATGAGCACAGCAAGGAGCAGTCGTACAAATGACTGTCTGCTGCTCATTTGCATGCCTGGCACCCCGCGCCCTGGTGCACCGTGCCCCGGAGCAGAGCGGGCGCAGGAGACAGCCACACACACAGACACTCTGAGCCCCTGGTGATGGGGTCGCAGAGGCGTCAGGGCTGGAGATGCCAGTTTCCACCCAGGTCCGCGGCAGTGGGTGACACTGACCCGTGGCAGCTGATCTGCGCCAGGCACGCGGTGGGTGCCTGTATTTGTTCGTCTCTTAGCTCACATCCTGGGAGCAGAGGTTGATCCCATGGCAGAGGCAGACATGGAGGCTCAGGAAAGACGAGGGGCCACCCAGAGGCCTGTAGTAAACGTCGCAGGTCTCCAGAGAGACCCAGATACCGGCTCCGGCCCCCGGGCTCAGCTCTAAGCTGAGCGGGGTCACTGCTCTCTGGCCTCAATTTACTCCTCAGTCAGTGGGAATAATGTCTCCCCTTAGCAGCCACGAATTCGGGGGTGAGTCAGCCAGGCTGATGAACGCTGGGGGGAGGTGCAGGGGGCTGGAGGTGCCTTCCAGCGGCTGAGATTGTGTGTGCAACAGGTCTGACTCTGCAGGCCCCTCCAAGGCCTACCCCGCGCTGGGGCTGGCTGGGGGCCTGGGGTTGCTTAACCCTCCCCATGGGGCCAAGGAAAGTCCCGTATTTGGAAAGCAGCTGTGTATCCGGCTCCGAAAACCCCAGAAACTGTGACTTCTGGACTTAATTTCCTCCCCTGTAAAATGACAAGAGTGCCAGGTTTTGAAACGCGATGCTGGCGCCCATTGGAGGGGATGGCAAGCACGAGTATGGCTGACTGCTTTCCTCTGCCAGCCACTGGCTCTCTTGCACGCTCTCAGCAGTGCAGGCGGAAATGCCCTCTTCCGTGGAGGAGCACACAGATCAGAGTTTGAAGCCTCTTGGCCAAGGTCACACAGGGCTAAGAAGAGCCAGACACTGGACCTGTGACACAATTCAGTCTACAGCGATTCAGTCCATTAATAATGTGAGCAGGAACATTCTAGAATTCAGGGGAGCCCACCTGGGACTGCACCAGCAGGTGCGTGAGAGTCACCATAGCTGCATTCCCGCTCCGCTCCAGCAGCCCCACTTGGCTTTGTCTGTGTCTGGCGGCTGTTGTCATTGCAAAATGTTCTCTGCTGGGCCGGCAGCTTCGGATCGTTGCTCTGCGTTTCTTGACCTATCAGACCCCGATTTTATCCAGCACCGTCATGCCCTCCAGCCCACCTTTCTTGTGTCGAGTCTTCCCTTACTGTTTTGCAGGAGCTTTGATGGTGTTGGGTCAGGACCCCTGCCCGTCAGAATCTTCCAAATATCTTTGTCTCTGTGGCGTGATTTTACTTTTCAATGGTGATTTTTTTTAAATTTTATAATAGTTTATTTTTACATATTTTTGTGCATTTTTCCATCTCAGTTGCAATCCCCTTGGGTTTCCCATCACCAAATCACCCTTGTGCCAATCCCTCAATGGTGATTTTTGATGATTGGAATTTTAATTGTGATATCGTGTATGTTTTTTTTCTTTGATACCTTTATGTCCTATTTCAGAAATCCAGTTTCCCAGTGCCACCTCTGTTATCTGGGGGCTGTCCTGGGTTGATTTCATTGGGCTGATTTTTGTGTATTCGTTTAGCTGAGGTCGCGACTCCTGTTTCTTTCCTGTGGATGACCCTACCATCCCGAGGTCATGCCGCTGTGCTAGAGGTTGGCACCCGTCACGCACAGGGCTGTGTTTCTGTTCTCTGTTGTGTTTCTTTGCTAAATGTGCTTGTTTTCTACTAGAGTCCTAGTGTGAACATGGCAGCTTGCCCTCTGCAGAGACACCCTTGGGTCACACAGTGCCAGATGGGATCGTGATGGTGATACAGTTTTAAGCACAAGCAGAACTTAGGGACATTTACTACTTGCAAGGCCTGGACTCACTAGCACTACCAGAGATGTCGTGCATGCTGGGGAGAAGAAGGGGTTTGATCTGGTGGATGAGGGACAGGGAGCAGTGCCTGGAGTTGAAGTCCAGGGGGAGTAGGAATGAAGGAATCAGAAGGGAAAAGCATTTTGGCAGCGGGAACAGCACCTGCGAAGCCTGCACAGACAGACGTAAGATCCAAGTGGCAGAACCCAGAGAGAAGGGGAGGGGTGGGTGCTGTGACAGGGAAGGTCAGCAGGACCAGACCGCAAGGCTTCTGAGCCACCGTCAAGGATGAGATTCTAGACCGAGAACAACTGTCCTAGAAAAAAGCAGGCATGCATTGCTTGACAATGAGGCTGCGTTATGAGAAATGCGTCATCGGGCGAGTCTGTGGTTGTGTGGATGCAATGGTGGCGGTGGATTCTGTGCCTCAAGGGGCCATGCTGAGCACAACGCGAGATGAAATCAAGCACAGTGGAAAGGATACTAGCAAGAGGCCCGTGGGCCGCAAGAGCCGCTGCACGAGGCGAGGCCCGCTCGGAAGGCGCAGGGGTCTTAGGACCACGTGTGTGTGTGTGTGTGTGGTCTGTCCCGGATCAAGCTGCTGTCATGCACTGCACGGCGGGCCAGGGTCCCTGGAATCTTCCAGATTCAGAGCGGTGCCAAGACTTCAACTCGCAGGGGCTGCCGCTTCGCAGAAAGCCTGTGTGGCGACCACAGAGTAGCTCATCGGTCCACGGAGCCTCACCTGGGTGCTGCTGGCACCAAGCATGGCAGCTTCGCTGGCAGTGGAAGCAAGGCGCTCCGCCAGCAGTGGCACCTGCTGGCCCCATCTCAGGTGTGGCATGCCCGCCCCTGCCCGGCGAGGAAGTCCTGCCTGGGGCCGTCCTGCATGGGCCTGGGGCCAGGCACCGGCTGCCGACTTGAGCCGTCCTCCTCGGGCATCGTCTGCCCATCACCCCGCAGCCGAGAAAGCCAAAACTCAGAGAGCCTAAGTCACAGCCGAAGGTCACACAGCCTCTGGGGACACGGAAGACGGTTTCCGCCTCTCTGCGAATTTCATTTTCTCCACTTGAGTGGTACTTTTTGCCTTTTGAAAATAAAGAGTTGATCGCACTGATCAAGAATTGCTCTGCACAGTGACAACTTTTTTTTTCTGGCAAGGATGCTACAATGTCCCCAAGTCTGAGCCCCGGCTGAACTGATAATGACGGGAGCCTGAGCCCCGCGCGCATCCCGCCGCACTGCAGTTAGGCCGCCAGCGTGGGGCTTGGGTCCTTCCTGCACTGACTAGCGCAATGGAAACGGTTTTCATCAAGATGTATACCTCTGGGTTTGCAGGCCGTGGGAGTGAGGGGCAGGTAGGGAGCGCTCATGCCCCAGCACTTAAACTCTCATTGCACAGCCCCTCCTGCCCCGGGAGGGCACCACACCGCAGCCGAGATTGATGTTCCCTGATCAGCCATCTGTGCGCCTGCTGCGCTTTCAGGGCAGGAATTTGTTGGACAAAACAGAAGCTGGAGCCGCAGGGAAGTGTCAGAGCCTAGAGAGGCAGTGGGGTTTGGGGGGGAAAGCTAGGTGTCCCTCGGCGCGGGGGGGCGGGGGAACCCTGACTGCGCGGGCTGGTGCCCCTTTGCCGACTGCTCTCCAGTCAGCCAGGCTGCTTTGTCTTGTTGGGTGTCTGTTCTGGGAGCCCCACTTGTGGTTGGTTTCAGACGCTTTTTTTTTTTTTTAAGATTTCTTTATGTATGTATACAGAGCTGGGGTACAGGCCAGAGGTGTGGGGCAGTGAGAGGATTTGCCAGAGACAGAGTGGGGAGCAGAACAGGCCAACTGACGAGGTACACTGTTGAGGGGAGCAGCGGGCGGGTCAGGAGAGGTCTGCCACGCCATGTGGTCACCTCCAGGGCAGTGATCAAACTCATGCTGAAGTGGCTTCAGCTTCTTAGTGCTGCGCTTTAACCCGCTGTGCCACCAGGGAGGGCCGTTTTCAGACACATTTTACAGATGAGGGGCTCCCCAGGGGCCACGTGAGGAGCTGGGGTGGGAACGGCTCCCCGGAACAGCTCGGTTCTAATGCCGCGGGTAGTCCATCACTGCATGACCTGCTGGCCCTTTTGAGAGGGGTTTCTGCCCCCAGGTGCCCTCGGCAGAGTCTGCACCATTTGGGGTGACCCGATGGGGATGAGGCAGCAGGATAAGGTGCAGAGAAGCCGGGAGCTGCTATACCCACAGCCCGCAGGAAGCCCCCAGAAGGCCCCAGACGGGAGGGGTCCCCTGCCCGTGGAAGGGTGCCTGGCTGGCGAGGGGGTGCTCGCGCGGAGACTGGTTTGTCCATTGCTGGGAAGGCAGCTGAGCCCGGCTTTGGCACCCTAGGTCACCATTCTGGAGCCAGCCTCTGGGCGGCGCTGAGCCGAGCTTGCACCCCCATGTGGGTGGAGGTTTGAGAGAGACATCCCCGCACCCCGCCTAAAGCGGGGGTCAGCCCTAATACCCTCTTCCTGCCTTGGGAATGAAGTCAGTGCAGGCGAGGGGCCGAGCTCACTGTCTGGACCCAGGGGGACCCTGCGGCTCTATCTGGGGGCACACCCCCGCTAAGGAGAGACCCCTTTGCCCCGGCCTTTGAAGGCGACAGGTGTGTGCCAGGAGCCAGCCGATGGGAGCTGAGGTCGGCCAGGACTGGGAACCTTTATCCCCGAGAAGGCCGTCAGGCGCCTCCAGGGGCAGGCTGGTTGGGCAGGTCCCGCCTAGGCTCAGCTGGGGTCTGCAGACCCCTCTGCACCGCGCCCCCCCACTAGCCCAGGGGGGCCCGCTCCAGAGCGCAGAGATAGGTGGGCATACACACTCGCTTGGGTGACATGAAGGTCCCCAGTGTCTGCTGACAGCCCCGGTTGTGCCCCCAGCACGTTCCATGTGTCCTCATTAACCCTCATGGCAACCTTCAGGGGCACAGCTGCTCTCATCAACCTTTGCCATGAGGAAACTGAGGCGCAGGGTGACTCGGTACTTTCCCAAGAGGATGCTCAGCTGAAATTTCCATCTTGTGTGTCGCCCGAGGTCCGAGTGGGGCCCTCGGAGGGAGAGTCCAGCCTGGGGCCCAGCAGAGCCCTGCGTGCCCTCCCCGGCAGACCGCGCACTTCCTGGCCTTCCCTCAGGTGTCCAGCGGCCCGGCTGGCCGGGGTCAGTGACCGCAGAGCCGCAGGGACCGGGGCCCCTGCCCGTCCTCCTTTGCCCAGCCCGGGTGTCCCCAAGCTCAGCTCTTCCCAGTGTCCGGGAGGCTGCTGGGGGCAGGGGTGGCTGAGACAGTCGCAGAAACATCTGGAAAGCGCCAGGACCCGAGGGAATGCAGTCGGGCCGGGGTTCAGATCCAAGCTGCAGTGACGGGCCTCCCCTTCCCGGGTGTGAATTTTAAACTGGGGAGCCGACTGCCCTCTGCAAACAAGAGGGTGCGGGCCCTGGCTGACGCGAGTGCTGGGGTGCTGGGCGAGGCGGCCCACGCCTGGCCTGCGGCCCTGGAAACGGGCCACACACAGGGCCCAGGCCAGGGGTCACCCCCCAGGCTGGGGCTGGCGTCTGTCCGGTGCCCCCTGCTGCTCCCCCAAAGCACCAGAGTCCCTGCACACCCCCAGCTCTGCAGCAGTGGCTCTGGCACTCCACACCGCGGTGCAGGGAGCAGAGCTCGGGGCAGGCAGCTCAGTGGGGGCCGCCCAAGAGGGGCCAAATGCGGCACGGCCCTGGGGCGCCTCTTCTGTCCTGGGCACCGGTGAAGCAGGTGCACGAGAGGAGACTGAGGCCCAGAGGGGCTGGAACCCTCTGGAGAACAGGCGGCCGCGGAGTTCGAGTTGGTGCGCAGGTAGCTCCGGCCCGCCCGGGTGCACCCTCCGCCCGCTGGCCCACGCGGCCCTGGGATCCACGCCCAAAGCCCCAGGACGCGGCAGAGCCTCTGAAACCGTGACTTGGGCTGGCCACAGCAGCCAGGGTTGGAAAACAATGCTTCAGCCAGCCGTGTGTGACCCAAAGCTGAGGAAAACGGACACACGCCCCGGCCTCCGGGGAAGGGGTTCCCGGCGTCTGAGGTCGGCTCCTCCAGCGTGCGGGCAGACAGGAGACCAGGGCGAGCGGGCCAGGGCCTCGTGGGCATCCTCAGGACGGACGTGAGCTCGGGGAGGACAGAGTGACCCCACTTCCCTGTGGCCGAGAACGTGGAGGCTCCGTGCTGAGTGCTGGTGGCTGCGGGGGTGCAGGGGTGGGGCTGCAGTGGCTACCTGGGGCCCAGCGTGCTGCCATGGTGGAGGGAGGGTGAGCGCCTGTGTGGGTCTAAGGCAGCACCCCCAGGACTCACGGAGGGAGTCTGGGATGGGAGAGGGGCTGCCTGGAGGGAGGAGTGGCTGGGACCCCGCGGGCACCAGAATCCAGGCAGAGCTGACGAGTAAATACCCCTGGTGTTTTATTTATCGGGCACCTTCTACTTACAGCAGGTGACACCGCTCTCCAGACAGAATAGGGATATAAAAGTTTCCTCTTCAATTTGTCTCTGTCAAGAAGCGAGATAACTTCAAGGAGAAAAGGGCTAATAAATATAAGTACAGGAAAACTAGGTAGGCTGCAGCCTGGGACTCGACCAGCAGGCAGCCCCGAGTGTCCCCCGGGGCCGGCTGCAAACTGCTGTCTGAAAACTGAGCTCCTGGAAATGGCAGCAACATCGCACTCCGCCCCGAGGGACGCGGGCGACTCCATCTCCGGGCCTGGGATCCCCAGATCAATGTCAGGCAGGCTTCTTCTGCAAAGGGCCAGGCAGCAAATATTTTTGGCATCGTGGGCCACGCGGTTGCTGTCGGAGTGGACTCTGCTGCGGCAGCAGGAAGGCAGCTGTGTGCGCCGGGCGCCACCCTGCCCCGGCAGACCCTCACGTGCAAAAGCCGCCCGTGGCCGCGTCCGCAGAGCCTGCGTTGTGAAGCCCGGGCAGCGAAGCCTCACACGCCTTCTCCTTCCTGGCCTCCCGCCGTTCCAGCCTTATATATTTTTTTAAATTGTATACTGAAGTACTTTTTTTTTTAAAAAAAAAATTTACTTATTTATGCATACAGAATTGGAGTACAAGCCAGAGGTGCAGTGAGAGGCTGCCCCAGACAGAGTGGGGAGCAGAACAGGCAGATGGACGAAGAACACTGCTGAGGGGAGCAGCGGGCGGGCCAGGAGCGGTCTGGCTCGCCATGTGGGTCACTCCCTGGCTGGGGATCGAACCCGCATTGACGTGGCTGCAGCCGGCTTGCAGTGCTGCATCCTAACCTGCCGCCCGAGGGCCCATTCCAGCCTTCTTAACAACACCAACCTTCCATCTCCCCAGTGACATGCACTGCATCGACTCTAACTTCACCAGATTCCCCAGTGGGGCTGACCTACTTTCCACTTTCCCAGTCTTCCCCCTGGGAGTTGGAATCCACTTTGACCTGGCTCATTCCAGAACAGGCTGGTGTAGTCCAGGGGAAGCTCACCTCCTCTTCCAGAAACCAAGCCGTACACAGATCAGTTTCCAGGGGCCATGTCACCTTACTCAGTGGCTCTTTTCCTATAATTAATGTCTGCACGCCCCCGCGGCCATCAGTTGAAGTCATGGTCTTTCCTCGTTGCAGTTTCTCCCGGTGCGTAATTTGACAAAGCTAGAGAGGCCTCCTTCCGCCAAACATTTGGATCAGTTAAGAATACAGATCACGAAAGGCAAACAGGCCACTCGTTGCCCCACATCCAAGACAGAGCTGTGCCGGACAGAAAATGCTTTCCTTCCAGCCTCCCTGTCTCACGTGTTGCCGTGTGGTTCCGTCTTGGTGCCTCCGTGCACCGCAGGCCAGCTGCATAGAGATTGTCAGAAGTCACTTCCTTGCCAGTTCTGTTTTAGTTTCTGGTAACTGACTCGGTGAGCCGGCCCCGTGTCCGGCCACCCTGGCTGCTGGCGACCTCGCTCTCCGCTGACCCGCTTCTAAATTACACTCAGAACACCTGCAAGCACAGAACTGTCGTCCGTGAGGGGTGCTGGCACCAGCGACGTTTCTGGAGGGGAATCATTTGGGGCTAAACTACCTCTTACTTCCCCGTGAGGGCACTGCTCTCCCAGGCTGGACCCGACCTCGCCTACCGAGCCAGGTGCCATCCTCGGCCTCCCGGATCCGACACCAGAAACCCAGGTAGACCGGCCCCCGCGGACCGCTTGGTCTGTGGGCTTTTCCTGCCAGGTCCCACTTCAGAGTAAGGAAGCCGAGTCCACAGCTAACACGCACCCCGAATGCGCAGCGTGGCCGTGAGGCTCCGGCGTCCCGTGCTGCCAAAGCTGCTTGTCCGGCAACGCCGTGTGGCGCTGGGTCCCCGGCGCTGTCGCAAGGCCCTAGGCCTTCGAGAACCTGACGCAGTAGTGTCCTGGTGTCGTGTCCTGGTGCGAGCTTTGGGGAAGTTACTCTCCTCCAGGTCCCCAGAGGGCTCCCGTGAAAGGGGAACGGAAAGAAGCCACCCAGCCGTCACCCAACCCATACCAAAGGCACCCGCTGGCTGGGGCACGCCGCCCTGGAAGACGGGAGCGGGGTGGGGTGAGCACAGTGACTCGGCGGGTCACGGGCAGGCCGGAGAGTCAGTAACGTGGCACGAGCGGCACACGGCACACTGTGGTGTTTCCGTGAGGTCAGAGGACTCCTCAGGCGAGACCCCGGCGAGACATCATAGTCCAGGCCAGTCCGTGCAGGGCAGGCACTTCTGGAGTGTCCCCCAAACTACTCACTCATCAGTGGCGAGTCCTCCAAAACCAGAGCGATGGGGAAATGGAGGAAGGGGTGAACAGACACCTGAGTTCTTTGGCGGGGATAACTTTTTTTTTTTTTTAAAGATTTATTTATTTGTACATACAGAACTGGGGTACAGGCCAGAGGCTCAGGGGCGGTGAGAGGCTTCACCAGAGACAGAGTGAGGAGCAGAACAGGCAGATCGACAAAGTACACTGCTGAGGGGAGCAGCGGGCGGGTCAGGAGAGGTCTGCCGTGCCGTGTGGTCACCTCCGGGGCAGGCGGGAATCGAACTCATGCGGAAGTGGCTTTAGCTTCTTTGTGCTTTAACCTGCTGGGCCACCAGAGAGGGCCTAGGCGGGGATAACTTTTTAAATGCTCGCAAGGATAAGTTTGCTTGTGCCGTCAGAACTTAAACGTGTTGGTGGTAACATTGCTGCTATCTGAAACAGATTCTAGGGGGTCTGGTGGTCTAAAACAAAGCTGCTTTGAGGAGCTAACATGGGACATCGGCGACCGAGGGGTGCCCGGAAGCCAAGGAGGAGGGAGGGGAGCAGTGCAAAGGTCCTGAGGCCACAGAGCTCTGCGCTTCCCAAACCCAGAGGCCAGAATGGCTGGAGAGAATGAGCAGATGGAGGGGAAGGCGGGTGCTTGGCAGCACCTTGGAGGCCTCCTGAAGGACTGGGAACCCACCTCAAGCTGAGACGCTCCAGCAGGCGGTGTGGGGCAGAAGGTGCCTGTCCTGCTGTGTCCTGTGAGACCTGAGTGCTGGTCTGGAGGAGCTGATGGAAATGGGAGTGGGGGCAGCTGGCGAACTGGAGATGTATTTAGAGGCAGGGCAGCATCCGTCTCCGGGTGATTACCTGGGCACACGCCAGAAATTTGGCTAAAACGTGGGTGACTTTTCTGCCCGCTTGCAAGCGTGGAGCCTCCACTTCTAAGGTGACAGTCACCCAGCGGGACTGAAAGCTGTCTAGGCTGAACTTCCTGCACCCCAGGCGGGAATTAGGGGTGTTGGCGGCCCCGGGCTTTGAGCCGGTCCAGGCTCATCCAGAACCAGTCACCGCCACCGTCCGTGTCCCCGGGAGTGCCTCGCCCCTACTGGCTTGACCCCATTTGAGTCAGCCTCTCACTCGCCTGGCGTGGTCCTGCCGCCTTCCTACACGGGCCCACATGAAAGAATGAAGCCACCTCCGTGTCCCACGGGGAGCTGCTTTGAGGGGCGGAGACCTGAGCCGGACATCCCCTCACCGACACCCCGTCGAGACCAAAGAGGCACCTGGAGCTCACGGTCTGGCTTATGATTAATCCCCAGGCCCCACGCGGGTACAAAGTTCAGAGTGAGTTGCGTATGTTTTGACTAATACTTATTTGACCTAATGTGTTCATGAATCCGAGTATTTAACATTTAGTACCGGAGTGGGGCATTTTCGTCCCGTGTGCCTGGCATGTGCTAGTAAGATGTTCGGCATTGGTGGCAGCGGCAGGGGGCCAGTTTCTGGATGAGCTTGGCCCAGACGCCAGCTCTGGGGTCTCAGGCACGTTGCCTGAACTGCTTGCGTTTTCCTCCGCTGTCGCTCGTAGGAGCACCTGCTGCCTTGGGGTGTGAGGGTAGCTAGACTGACCCATGTGAAGCTCTTAGGGCAGGGCTGGGCACACCGCAGGCACTCCATTCATGTCGCCAACACCCTGGTCTAAGGTTGAGACTCACTCCAGGGGTACCGGGACCACCGAAGCCTGTCTGGGCCAGTCCCGTGTGGCCACTGGCCTCCAGGAATGTGGCGGGTCTGAATAGAGCAGACTAGATTTCCAAGATGTAGCGTGACAACTGAGGGTATTTTAAAAGTCCATTGATCAGTTTTAAATTGATTGCATGCGAAATGGTGACATTTGGGATGTATCAGCCTTACCTGAGTGCTCACACTCATTTCATGTTCCTTGGCCCTGGTACTGTGGCACTAGAATGTTTTAAATTGTCTACGTGACTCAAACGTGGATTTCTTTTCAACAGCCTGGTCTGAAGGCATGATTGAGGAGTAGGAATGACTGAAAGATGGGAAAAGCATGAAAGGTTTGGGCAAATGGGGTAGAGCCTTTCCGCAGGCTATTTAGGGGGTCACCTGATGTCTGCGGGTCTCGGTTTTCTTATCTGTAAAATGGGGTTAGAGTCCCCACGCCCAAAGACTGTTTTGAGGCCAAAGGAAATCATAGATGTAAAGTGATTAGCTCAGTACTAGGCGCCCAATAGGTTCAGAGTGAAAGCAAAGCTCCCTCTTGGGCTGTGAGGGCTGTTTGCTGTTCGGAAGGGGGCGGACTAGACCCGGAAGAGAAGTGAACAACACTCCTTCTGGTCGAGCAAGGTGACTTTTACAACCTGCTGTCACATCCATGGCCCGTTTGACCTGAGAGTGACCCAGGAGGTAGAGTCGGCCCCTGAGAGACCTGAGGAAACTGAGGCATAGGAGCCTTTCAAGTTCTAAGCAGGCGTTTTCCCGTCAGCCCCGATACACGCCCCAAACCTGCCAAGCCTCAGGCATGTCTCAGTGTGTCCTCCACCCTCCAGTGAGGTAGCCAGTGGTGGCCCCCGATGAAGAAGAGACGTCTAGAACAGCCCAGCAGCCGGCAAGCCAGGCCGGGTCACGGTACAGGCGGGGCTGGCGGCGCAGGTGGGAAGGGGGTGTTGTCTAGAAGGGTAGGAAAAAGTTCCAGGCCTCAGTTCTTTGGCTCTCCAGTCTGCTGGAGTCAGTAGTGACACTCATGACAGGACCGTGGAGGGGGTGTGACGGCAATGAGAGGCAGGAATCAGGGGTGGGTCTCAGGTTTTGGACTTGAACAAATGGGTAGACAGTGGCTCTGATACTGGGATGCTGAACACAAGAAAGGGGATGGGTGCCGTGAGGGGAAATGGCCCCTTCGCGACGGGACCAGGAAGAAGGCTCAGGAGTGGCGGCTCGTGTGGGGAAGCATGGAGGCGCACGAGCGCCCTCGGGGCACGGGGTGGGTGGGAGGGTGCGCGTGGATGAGTGGAGGGGTGGTGGCGTGGAAGGCTGCATGGGGGATGGTGAAGGGTTGGGTGGGAGGCTGGAGGGAGGGACGGGAAGATGGAGGGATGGAGGCAAGATGGGTGGACAGACTGACAGAAATCTGGGTTCCGTTCTGTTTCATTTAAACCCTAAGGTATCGCCATTGTTAAAAAATGATCCCCACTTTATTTTATAGAGGCTAAAGTATTTGAGGGGGCAGGTGACCTCTACCTGCAATCTACTTCGAAGTGCATCGGAAAGTCCAAAGTAAGGCTGGAAAGCGGAGGGGAGAGGTGTGCTCACGGGCTGGCCTGGCTGTGGGTTACAGGTATTTGCTGTAAAATTCTTTCCACTTTGGTGGATGTTGGAAATTTCCACAACAGATCCGTGGGAGATGTTTCTCGGTGGCCGATTGTTGGCAGTTTCATGGGGTTTTACCTAGTAAGTACGCGTTCTGCCAAGAGATCCCACCAACATGTCTGCCTTGCAGATCCCCTCCGGCCTTGCTTTTCCCAGAGCTGGGGCTGGGGTTGGGCGTTTCTCCCTCCCAGAGCTCGGGTTGAATCGGCCCAACGTGCTGATTACTGCGCCGGGTTTGCTGGTATCTGGCTCGTAATAATTATAGATTTCTTCCGCGATTGGGTCCCGCTGGTTGTCACGGCAACGGCGTAATAGCTCAACTGAAGAGCTGTCACAGTGATTTAGAAGCAGCAGTCTCTCCTGCAGCCTCCAGCCTGGGTGCCCCCCCTGCCGTCGTCATGGCAACTGATGAGCACACGTGACCAGAGGCTCGGTGCCCCCTCCTCTCCCCTCCCCCTTCCTGTGGTCTTTCCCTCCTCTCTGGCCCTGCTCCCCCCACGCTGACCCCAGCTTAGGCTAGGATGGGGGAAGGGGCTGGAAGACCGCCTACCCAAGCCCCACCGCGAGCAGGTCTGGCTGCGCAGCCCTCCCCTGCCCTGCCCTGGTCCTGGAGCTGACTGGGCGCCCTCAGGGCCCTCCCTGGCTGTGGCCCGGGGAAGCCACGGATCCCTGCTCTGTGGCTTCCTGAGCTTGTTCGAGAAAAGTCTTGGGAGAAGCTGGGAGGGGAGACACGTGGGCTCCGTGAAGGTCCAGGTCAGGGTGCTTGTCTGTCCACCTTCGGCCGAGCTGGTTCTAAAGCAGCTCTTGAAAAATCCACGTTGTTTTTCTCTGTCTCTTTTTGTTTTCTCCCGCCTCTGTTTCTCTTTGTTTCTACGTGGCCGTTTCCTTTCTGTTTCTATCTGAAAATCTTGCTCTCTGAATCCATCCTGCAGTCTCTGCTGGCTCTCACCCCCTCCGGCGCCTCCTCCCCCCTGCTCTAGCTGGGAGCTCGAGCTCACCCCTCTGTTTCCAGGGAGCCTCCTGCCCCTCCTGTGCTGAGCCCACGCCCTGGAGGGCCCATGACCCAGCACCTCCAAAGAGGGGAGCTGGTGCCCAGAGATGCCTCTAGGATGCCCCGCGGGCTGGCGCCGGGCCTCTGCAGGATAGCACAGAGCAGGCATTTGAGCAGGCGGGAGCTGGGGTCCAGGCTGGGCTGCGCAGGACCCGACACCGGCGGGCGCGTGCAGTGCCTTCACGTGTATGCGTGCACCTGCCTGCGTGCGGCGCGTGTCCCAGCGTGCGCCTGGACTGCTGTCCGTGGTGCTGGGGTGCAGGGGGTGTGGCCTGCCCGTGTGTGCACCGGAGCGTGACTTCCTGTCTGAAGGAGACACACGTACACGACGGGCTTTCAAGGATGCTCCGTGGACACGGTGGGCGGGGTGTGTGAGGCCCAGGCGCCGGCTTCTGTCAGCTGCTCGGCAGAACCACTTCCTGCGTCCATCTGCCTTCTGTGCCAGGAAATGAAGCGAGGTCACCTTGAACAGGCATCTCTGCACGAGCCCCAGCGTGAAGCCTTCTTTCCGTGTAAGGGCTAAACGATGCACACAAGCACACAGGCATGCCTTTCTCTTTGAAGCTTGGGGAAATGGAGGCTGAGTGGGTGGAGATGGTGCATTTGCTTCCTTTCATCTGCAAGACAGAGCAGGTGACCCCGAGGCTCTTGTGTGTGGCCACCCGGATGGCTTAGGCCAAAAACAGGGCGAGAAAGCTGGTACGTGACTCCACTGGCATCTTAGACTTCTGTGGTCACCATTAGGAGTTCATGTTGGATTTTCCAGAAGCAGCCAGTGTCCTCTGGAAGAGGCCCAGGGACAGCAGGGCTAGAAGCACAGTGACATCTGCAGGGTGAGAGGGCAGCCTTGCCGGCAAGGTCCCGCCGTGAGCGCCGAAGCCTGGCGGCCTCCACCCAGGAGGCAGCCTTTCTGCCTTGCCAGCCCTGGACACTTGAGAGGCTTGGGGGCGGATGAATGCTCGGCCGGACCCTGCGCCAGGCGCCCGCGGGGACAGAGCGAGGCCGAGGAGAGACCGACCTCAGGAAGGCTGTGGTCCAAGCAAGAGCAGACCCCAGTCCGTCGGGGCATCCTCCCACTCGCAGGCCTTGCTCCCACCTGCGACCTGCTGCCAGGCCCCTCATCAGCGCCTTTGTCTGCATCGGCGCGGCTCTCGGTCACCTGCCAAAGCCAGAGTCATCCTTTAAGCGGCCACTGCCTCCAGGAGCAGGAGCCTCCCAAGCACAGCGGGTCCGCTGAGCCCCCCTCCCGCCTCCCTCCAGCTCTGGCACCCTGCCCCCCACCCTGCCTCTGTCTCACCGCTGCCCATGCTCTGCTGCTGCTTTTACAAGAACTTGACGGAAAGCTTTGCTGAAGATGAAATACCTGCAAAGCAACCGGCCTGGGTCATTGTCATACAAGACAGAGGACAGAGAAACGGTTCCAGGTTGAAAGATGCAGCGCCGTGCAACGAATGGCGGCCAGTGCGAGCCCCGGACACAGGCGCTGTGTGGGGCGCTAATGTCGGAGCCGCGCACTGCCGGCTGTGGGTCCCCGGGGCCTCTGAGCGGTGCCGCCGAGGGGCAGGAACACATGCTCTTTAAAGACACAGGCTGAAGGACCTGGGGGGATCTGCACAGTCTGCAATTAACTCTCAGATGATGTAGAAGGTAGATGACAGGGAGAGGGGAATAGAGAGCCAGACAGATGACAGATGCGGCAAGAAGTTAGCAGTTGGTGCTGTAGGGTTACAGGTCCTGTTGAGCTCTGCTTGCAACTTTTCTGCAGGTCTGAAAGTTCTTTAAGTGCCCACAACGGGCCTCGTTTTGTGCGTGGATTTCCTGTTACTCCTCAGAGCAGCCTGGGGACGATCGTCCCATTTTCCAGGGACGAAGACAGAGTTCAGGTTCACGCCCAGGCCCAGACGGGCATACAAGCCTGCTCTGCGAGGCAGGTGGTCACTGACCGGCACGCGAGGTGCTGTGTGACTGACAGCCAACTGGTCACGGTGATCCCATCCCATGGCCACACCCGAGGCCAGGGCAAGCCTGCCCCGGGGGCTGAAGCAACTTTTCCCGGGAGGCAACGAGCCGGGGCCCTGCTCAGTGTGTGCTGGGCTTCCCCTCACTGACTCCGGCGTGGCTGGAAGAAAGAGCGAGCAGGAAAGGCAGAGGAAGCCCTTCCCCAGCCGGGCCTCCGTCAGGGGTCTCAGTCCGGCTCCTGGGCCCCGCAGCCTCGAAGGCGCTCCTCCCCAGCCGGGCCCTCACTCCGTGGGGCTCCTCCTGGAATCGGGGCCTCTCTGCTCCCCAGGAAGAGCAGGGACACGAGAGTGGGGTGTCCACGAAGGGGCCACGTGTGGCTGAGGCTGACCGCGGATGTGTGGCGGGAAGGCGCCGGCGGCAGCGGCGGACGGGTCGGGGCGGGGCTGCAGGGGTCGGGGCCGCGCGGCGCGTGTTGGCCCCAGCGGCCCGGCTGTGTGCGACTTTCCGGGTACGAGCCCCCCTGCTGGCGCCCCGGCCTCGGTCTTCAGGCCCAGACCCCGGCTCACTGCGCCACGCTCCCAGCGGTGACCCGCTGTTGCCTCCCGGGAGTGGACCGCGTCCGCGAGACCACAGCGGGGCCCTCAGAGGGAAGTGACAAAGGTCCCGTGAATGACCGGAGCATCCAGGCTGTCAGGCGCACCCGCGCCCCAGCAGCTCCTGCTCCCCACCGCCCGTGCCTCCGAGGCAGCCAGGCCTGAGTAGTCGCACACCCGCAGTCCTGGGCCCTGGCTTGCTTGCTGCGGGCGGGGGATGGCAGCCACCCCGCCCTCGTGGTCTGGGGTCCCGGGGGCAGGCAGGGCCTGTCTGCGGGCGCCCCCGGTGCTCCGCAGCCGTCTGTGGCCCAGAGCAAGCGGTACCGACCCACCTGCCGGGACAGGCCAGGGCGGCGCTTAGCGGGCAGGCGCGGGCGCCCTTCCTGACACACGCCTGGGAGACCCGCTCTCGTGGGCCCTCTCCAGGGAGGGGACCCCTCCCACCCCAGAACAGGCCTGCGTCTCTCCTCCTGAGGGCTGCCTGTTCTTTCCCTGCACTGTGCTCCAGGCTGGGGGGTGGGGGCACCCCGCCTCCCGGCAGACTGCTCACGTCTGCTCCGTGTGGTTCAAGTTCAGTGTGACTTCAGCTGCTTCTTCCTGACGGGGCCTGGCAGGGTGGGGGCGGAGACAGAGCCCCAGAGCCGCTGAGGTTGGAGCCCACCAGCTTCCACTGTGTGGAGCCCTCGTGCGCAGGCTCAAGTTCAGGCTCATGGCTGAGCTGCCCGTGCAAAATCCTCCTCTCTCTGCAGCCTGCCCGCCTTCTAGCGTTCTCTGCACACACGGGAAAGGCCGGCCAGGAGCCAGCGGCTCTGTGCTGAGTGCACTGTCCCCTGGGCCGGAACCCGTGGAGTCCCTTCTGTCCACGGGGGGAGGTTCCATTCTTCCCATTTCACAGATGGGCCACGGGCCCCTGGCGGGCGAGCCGCTTGCCCAGGGCCGCCCAGCTAGTCCACGCACCTGGGACCCCGCCTCTGCACCCTCAGTCTGCACGCGCCTGCTTGCAAGCAGTGTTCTCGGCCCTGCGCGAGTCACTGATGTTGGGGTGATGCTCCGAGAGGCAGTGAGAGGAGACCTGAGTGTTCGGGGCCCGTGCTGCAGAGAAGTCAGGAGAGGTGCGGGACGTGGGGCGGCGGAGGGAGCCAGGCCCACCACAGAGCTTTCTGTCCCAGGCCGCCTGTCCGTCACAGCTGTGAATGGGGCCCTGTTAGCCAGCTGCAGAGGCCCCGGCTCTGGCTTTCTTGGTTGCCATGGCGACCCCTGCACTTGGCTGAGTGGGTCATTGTCTCCCATTGAGTCTGCAGAAAAGCCAGTGTCGGGAGAGGAATGTCCCCAACCTCTCTGGCACTTTTGTCTTGGCCCCAAGAGCAGATCAGAGAGCCGGAGGGAGTTTTTGCACACCCCAGAAAAGACCGGGGGTGCCATTTCTAGGCGATGATATGTGCAGATTTCATGTTCACCAGCTGGGTTGCTGCTGAGTGGAGAGACGAGCCAGATGCCATCTGCACAGGACACTTGGCCCCCGTTGGGCTGTATCCAGGGGTGGCCGCAGCCTGGCTCTGCTCTGGGCTGGGCACAGCAGGGGCCCAGGACTCAGCTCCTCCTCTGCTCACCCATGAGGCAGTTTCTTTTGGCATCACCCACATTGTGCAGATGAGGAATGTTGAGGCACAGAGAGGTTACTTCCCAGGCTGAGGGCACAGAGCAGGTCAAAGAAACTGACTTCACATCCAGCATCTTGCACCCGACTCCCCAATGGTCACCCCAGACTTCTCTCTCCCCGGACCTCTGAGATATTTAACTCCCTACATTGGACACCTCCTTTTGGCCGGGAGTTGGGGGGTCTTGCGCGTGGAGGAGTTGGGGAGTTGAGCGTGAGGTCGGGATTCGTTGTTCTGGGGGATCCTGTCAAAGGGGCTGGGCAGTGGCCATCAGGAGGGGTTGCTGGTCTGAGCACCAGGAACTTGGACATGCCCTTTGATCTCTGAGCTGCAGACTGCAATGACTGGTGGTGGGCGGTGAGCAAGGAACCAGAGTCAGCACTGTCACCTCTGCCAGACTCCCCTGGAACAAATGGAAGGATCTTTCCTCCTCCCTCCCTCCCCCTGTAGGTTTAAACTCTACCCACCCCCCCCATCTCATCCCACCCTCCAAGGCAGGAGCAGAAGCAGATAGGAGGAAGCAGACAGAGCTCATTAGCATCTGTTTTTTAAGGTTTATTTATTTATGCATACAAGAACTGGGGTACAGGTAGAGGTTGGGCGGGTGAGAGGATTCATCCGAAACAGACTAGGGAGCAGAACAGACATGTACTGAAATCCACTGCTGAGGAGAACAGCGGGAGATAGGAAAGGTCTGCCGCGCCATGTGGGTCAGCTCCCTGGCCGGGAATCGAACTCATGCTGCAGTGGCTGCTGAGACTTAACCCCTTGTGCCACCAGGGAGGGCTCCGCCAGGGCTTGGTCTCAATCGGGACGCTGTCCTACCTTGGTGCTTGCTGTTCACTGGCAGGTGGTGTAAACGCAGGTGTGTAAGTAGAGCAGAGCAGCGGGTAAGTCTCAGAGGAACAGCTGGTAAGACTCGGTCTAACTGGATTGCGTGGTCAAGTTGGGGAGATCAGGTGAAGATTTGATTGACGGCTTTTAATAACATGACAACAGGACAGGAGATACCATGGAGGGGTCCAGAGTTAGGGGCACTCGGAGGGCCTTCATCTGCATCTTCACTAAAGGAGAGGTGGGAGAGGTGGGTGGAAGGGGCAGCTAGACCAGGTCTCCCCACTTGCTTTGCGGAGACACACAGTGAGAGTTCGCACACTCAGGGCCTGAGACCTAAAGTCCCTCCAGCGCTCCCCGTGGCTCCCCATTGCCCCCCATCGCTCCTGCTCTGCTCTATGCATTAGTCAGCGTGGCTCTGAACGTCATGCAAGAGGCGCCTGCTGGATGCCAGCCTGCCTGTGGCCCGCCACCACCATCCAGCTCCTGATTGAGCCATCTGCTTTGATTTCAGTATAGACATTCCCAACCACCTTTCTGTCCCACAAATTTAAATGGGGGGGGGGAGTGTTCATGATTCGTGTTCTAGGAAAACTACGTGCCATCAACTGAATCAGCAGGATGGTGTCAGACAGATGTGAAGCCCGTACCCCAGGGGTGTTCGCTGACGGGGAGGGGAGTGGGGCTGGGACACGGGCTGAGGGGGCGTTGGGACTGCCAAGCCAGCCTGCCCCCACTCACATGCGGGGTGTCTCCAGCCTCCCCTGGCCACAAACCTTGGCTATGCCTGTGCCCTGCCCCCTCAGGGATCCCCAGGCCCCCACCACCCTCACGCTGACTTACAGTGGGGTCACCTCCCAGCGCGCAGCCCCAGGTCGGCAGATTTCTCGGGGGCGTGGAGAAACAGGGCTTGTGCCAGCCACCCCTGAGGAAAGTGGGGCCCAGGAGCCAGGTGCAGGACGCCCCAGGAGACCCTGCTGCTCCCCGCTTGCTGGACAAGTCTCAGAGCCAGGGGCTCCTTAGAAATGAGGGGTCAGCCACCCACACTTTAGTCCTGAGGAGACAGGCCTGGGACTAGCTTTGGTTTCTGAGCCAAACAAGGATGGGCAGCCGCGTGGCAAGGACAGCGGATGTGGAGCGGGCGGCTGCCGGGTGCCCACACGGGCGGGCCCCGGGGTCTCTGGGTGAAGGAGCCACAACCCCCCCCGGCCGGCGGCCAGGAAGGCGGCGGCTGCCTGCCTGTCAGCGCCCTCGGGGCCCCTTCTCCCCCGGCCCCATCTTGTTTTACTCCTTCCCCCTGTCACTGAGACCCCACTGGCACGAGCCCGCTGTGAGCAGACGGCTCGGTGCCTGTCAGTACCTCACGAGGTTGTGCCGTCATCACCGCCTGGAGTCGCAGGACGTCTGGATTTCAGGCGACAGGAAGCCCCACGCGGCTGCCTCCCCCAGCCCTGCAGTCCGAGCGGCGCACGCCGGGCTCCCTGGCCGGTGCGTGGGCGCCTCCGCGTGGACTG
Source organism: Condylura cristata (assembly GCF_000260355.1). Lineage (NCBI taxonomy): Eukaryota > Metazoa > Chordata > Mammalia > Eulipotyphla > Talpidae > Condylura > Condylura cristata. The sequence goes on along the minus strand of NW_004567133.1, from coordinate 16,428,373 downwards.
GCCGCGGCGCTGGGGCTGCTGGGCGCACCCGTCGCAGCGTGGTGCGCCTCGTTCCTTCTCGTGGGGAGAGGACGCCTCGATGGGGCTCAGCTGCCTTTTGCTTTTCCTTTTAGCCCCCAGCGAGCACGGGGTTCTCTCCACCGGGGCAGCCCGGGCTGGTGCTGCTGGCTGCGTTCACTTCCTGTGGAGTTGCGGGGTCCCCGACTCAGTCTGTGTTTCACTTTCTGAGCACCCCCTAACCCCAAGCGGTCACGCCAACCCTAAGACTGGGGTTTCGGGGCCCGCGGCTGCGGCCCTTGGCCTGTGCCCCCCCTGCCGGGGGCCCCCCTCAGCCACCTGGCTGGCCCCAGCATCGCCCTAACACCCGCGTGGTAGTCAGGTTCCCCCCACACTCGCCAGCTGAGCAGAGCTCTAGACCCAGGGCAGAGCTGGGCTCCCGCCCCCCAAGAAGGGCTGTCGCAGGCCCCTCCCAGCCCCCCATCTCCTGTCCCGCCTGCTGCTCTCTGTTCCCGCCCAGAGTTTGCTGCGGCCCCCTCCCCTCCATCTTCTAGGACGATGGCTTGGCATTTACTGTTTGTCTGCGGTGGAGAGACGTGCCTGGCGCTGCCCGGGGGCTGGGCCAGCAGGACCCCAGCCCGGGGCTCTGCGCTCTCCCGTAGCCGCCTTGGCCGCGTCCCCTTCTACAGAGGAGGAAACGGAGGACAGGGGGTCCCTTAGCAAGCCCAAGGGCACACGGCTCTTGGCTGCTGGAGTCTCCCCACTCTCAGGGTGAATTCCAGGGTCCCCACCGGCAGCACGCCCGGCTCCCTGAGCCTCCCTGGCTCCTTGCTCAGACCAGCACGGCCGGCTCCCTCCTGCCTTCTCTGGAATGAGTGTTGACAGTGAACTCAGAATGCTCATTTACGTTCTTACCAGCTATTTTAAGGTTTTATTGACGTTGTGGGTAAAGTTACCTGGAACATTCACCGGCCCCAACCTGTCGCCGCCTCTACCATCCCTCCTCCGCCAGATCGTGAACTTCAGCAAAAGGGGTGTTTATGCACCTCCATCGCTCCCCAACCAAAATAATGCCTCTCCTTGCCAGGGCAGGAGCCCGTCCGGCTTTTGTCAGGGGATGGGCAGGCTGAACTGGGGACACCTGGCGTCCACCGCCCTCCCCTGTCTGCTGGCTGGAAGATTCTGTGCAAGAGAGAGTGAGTGACAGGATCTGCTCGCCAGGGGCCAGGCGCCCTGCTGCAGGGTCACCACCATCCAGTTGCCAGGTGACATTCTGTACTGAAAGTGTGTGGTGTGACTCGGTTTTGCAGAGTATTCAGATGTTAACGTGCCAGTCCCCGACAGTCACCATTTCAAAACCGCGGTCAATGGAAATTGGGTTGTGTCCTAAGTGCTGTCGCTGGAGAGAATGCTTCTAAACCAGAGCCTGCAGCTACTGCAGCGGCCGCACCTTGCAGGGAGTCCGGTGCTCTGGAGTAGGTGGGCAACCCTTGCAGGCCTCAAGGCTGGAGCCTGAGCTCCGCCCGCACCTTCCAAGCCCGCGCTCCCCAAGATGCCACGACCTGTGGCCGAAGCCACACGACTTCCCTCCGAGCCAGACCGTGTGCATCCTTCAAACCCTGCACCTACCACAGGCGGGTGCGTGGCAGAATTCATCACTGAGTTGTCAAGAGGAAGGGCGAGGGCTTTGGGGTCAGAGTCCCACCCACGTCCCCCAGGAAGCTTCGCCTCCAAAGGGAGATGGCTTCTAGGTTTGGGCTCTGCTGTCCGGGCCGCTGCGCTATCATCAGGGACTCTGTTTGCCAGCAGCAGAAATCCCCTCAGGAGAACTGCAGGTCACGAGAGAAAAAAGCCAGGGGTAGTTTGCTGAAGTTTCTTACAGAGGCTGCTGGGATAAAACGCATCTCTTTTATCACGTCTCCCTCCAGAAGAGCCCAGGACCCCAGCTTTCCTGTTCACCCCCAGGGAAAGGGGGCTCAGGGCCACCCCACAGGTTCAGCTATGAGTACAGCACCAGGACCCAGGGCTCCGGGCACCAGACAGGCCCCCCAGCCAGGACCCCCTTTCTTGGTCTCCCCCTCCCCTCTCTGCTCAGGCCGCCTTCTCCGCCACAGGGACCCCACAGGGATGCTGCCCGTCACCGGATAGAGCTGCGGCCCCACAGCTGTGGTCACACAGACCTGGCTGCCGGTCTGCGTCCCTGTGGACAGACCAGGGGGTGGTGGCGAACTAAGGAGGTGGGTGTGCTGAGCAGATACCCAAGAGCCGCCCCCTGCACCCGCCCCCCAGGCACCTCCATCACCTCACCAGTGAAGATGGGGTGATGGCAGCAGGCTATGGGGTGACGGGGGCGGGTATGCAGCCGAGAGCCCCTGCGTAGAAAGTGCTCAGTCTGTGTAGAGCTGGGGGGCAGGGCTGCAGCTAGCTGGTCCGGTACCCTTGCGCCCCCCGAGGGCCCAGCTCATAGGCGGTACCAGGAAACCAACACCATGTGTGAGTCCCCAAGTCAGTGCCAGCTGCCTCCCTCCTGCATCCGACCCGGGCTTCTAGTGGAGCATCCAGACACCCACCAGCTCTGGCCGCCTTGGTTGGGTCAGGCACCCCCGTCTCTCCTCATGCATGCACTCGGCAGGCTGAACCCAACCTGCACCCTCCTGGGACCTCTGGGTCCATGGCGCTTCCCCTACTCTGTCATCAAAGGTTCAGAGAACTGGGTGGACCCTGCATCCCCGTGTCAGAGAACACGTCTGACTAAACTGGGGTGGGGCACACCTGAGTTCTATTTTCGGACTCACCACTTAACCGCTCTGTGCCTCAGTTTCCTCACCTGTAAAAAGGGGCCTGCAGCATTGTTGTGGGTGATAGTGAAGATGAGCAGGACTGCAGGTAAAGTGCTGTGGCGGCACACAGGAAGGACTTGGGAAGCAGGGTCCACAGGTGCAGCGAGGGGTGAACTGTTCTATCATCATTTCGAGATGCAGCACAATACAACTGAACGTGCATGCACCAAGTCACAAAGCAGTGCTCCCCAAGAAACCCCGACAAAAGATGCGGAGGGGCATCAGGAAGGTGGCTGGGAGGGGGCTAGGAGAGGGGAGAGGCGATGCAGGAAACAGCGGGAGTGGGTGTGCTCTGGTCTGTCATGCCAAAGGCAGCCAGCAGAGCCAGGCCCTGGGGACTGAGGGGCGGCCAGGAGCGGGTCAGCACACCTGTAAAGGGGACGCCGAGGCCCCTGGCCCCAGGGTGCTAGGGTCACATCCAGGACTGTTCCAGTTTCCAAGCTGCAAGTCCCACAGCAGGGTGCTCACACCATCCCTAGCAAATCTGGGGTTGTTGGTTGTGCAGGAGATGTACACTCCACAAAATGGTCACCAGAGACTCCTCTGGGTCCTCGGGATCCTAGACCAGCGGAGGGCCTGTGCAGCGGGGGCAGGACAATGACGGCGTCCACTCTGAAGCTCCCAGCTGGGTCGGTCATCCCCCAGGACACAGGCTTATGGCTTGTGCCCGGCGGACGACGCCCTGACCTGTCAGCTCCCGAGCGCACACAGAGACCGCCAGCCACCTGCAGCCGCTCGCTCTGCTTCCCACCTGGAGAACGGGCCTAGTAAGCCTGCCTGGGTGGGATCCGGCTGAGGGGAGCACACCTGGCGGCTGCTGATTGTCACCGTTGTTGAGTACAAAGGACCCTGCAGCCCAGGACAGTGGCGGCTGCTGGGTCAGAGGGGGTCCTCTTCCCGGCCTAACTTTCTGGTCTCCTGGTCTCTTCCAGGGCGGGTTCTGTTCCTAAAGGAGAGATCATGGCCTCCATGCTGCTCACCCGGCGGCTGACCTGCAGCCTCCCGCACAAGTACTGCCCGCTCGTGCCCGGTAAGCCCTTGACAGGTGCTGGTCCTCGTGGGAGACAGTCCAGACGGGCATTCCGGGGTCAGCCCTCAGGGGTAAAGGGACTGGCCAGCCGGTGATCGTGGGCTGTCCACTATCCCTCGTCCCCTGTCCCCAGCAGCAAACCCTCCATCTATACCAAGTGCTCCTGTCCCCAGTGGGCAGGTCTGAGTGGACAAGGTGTGAGGCCAGCGGCCAGGAGGCCCAGGCTGCATCCTTGCCTCACAGGACATAGGGGAACACTCAGCAGAGTTGCTGCCGGGTCCCTGCTGCGTCAGCCGAAGGGCCAGCCGTGCTTCAGAGCACAGGAGAGGAGGCGCGTCCGGGCCGTGTCCCGGTCCCTCCTCCACACCCCCCATGCCGGCAGGCCAGCAGCACGGCTCTCTGCCGCCCCGTCTCTCTCAAGGCTTCCAGCTCTCTGCCTCCCCTCCCGGCAGACTTGGGGCGGCCCGCCAGGTGGACCTCATGAGCCCTCCCCCACAGTGGCCCCACCGGGAAGGCGGATTCCATTTTACTGGTGAGAAATCGGGCTCAGAGAAGCCAACTCATTCTCCCAAGCTCACACAGCCCCTTGAAGGCAAGGCAGTCTGACTCAGCTGCTTCCTCCTCTTGCCTCCAGGCTCCCTGGGCGAGAGGGGCTGGCCCAGCCCCCCTGCAGGGGCCCAGCACCTCCAGGCTGCCCCCAGGGTCACAGGGGCCTCTGAGGCCAGTGGCTGGCCCAGTCCTGGGTTTGCATGGAATGCTGGTGTCGCCACCAGGAAGGGGGGTCGCCGCTCCCAGGCTTTACTTGGGAACAGTTGTCATGTCCAGAGAAGCTGCAGGGGCAGTACCGAGAGATGCCAGGCCGCCCGCCCCTCAGTCACCACCACCGAATGCTCTGTCACAACTGAGAAATGACCTGCGGACGTTACTCCTTCCAAGCCAGGCTGCTATTTGGATCTCACCAGCTTGTCCCCTAGTGCCTCGGCCAGCTCCCCCAGATTCTGTGACCACATCTCCTGGCCTCCTCTGGCCCGTGACCGTTTCTCTGTTTTCAATTGTTTTACTTGACCTTGATGGCGTCAAGCGGTTATTAAGTGCTTTTAAGGTTTTGTTTTGCTTAATTGTAAAAGAGAAGCGTATTCATGCTCACCATTCATAATTTTAACTCATTATGTTAAAAATAAACCAAACCCAGAATGATACAGGCAGGAGCCCCCTGCTGCCCCCCACACCCGGGTGAGCACCTACTGGGTGGGGAGGATGCGGAGAAAGGAGCGCCCCCCCCCCCCTAGGGCTCCAGCCAAAGGGACTTGAGTACCACCTTTGAAGGTCATTCTCAAGGGCACCCCAGCTTCCCCAGAGACAACACAAGAGATCAGTGGCTGGAGACCACAGGCCGGCTTGGGCCTCCCCAGGGGCACACAGTCTGCTTCTGGAAAGGGGGACAGTAAGAGCTGCCCCTGCGCCCCTGGGTTCTTGCGCAGAAAGAAGAGGCGCCTGGGAAAGCATTCTGCTTCCTCAGTGGGAGGGGGCGTGCTACTTCCGCTTGCAAACTTGGAAGCAGTAAATGCCCAGAGGGTCTTGGCTCTGCCTTTTGTAGGCCAGAACGGATTCTTTTGGCCATTTGTGCTAGATTTAGAGGAAGAATTTTTTCTTTTCTTTTGGCTGATCAACTTGGCATAGCTGGTACAATACATAGTTTTAAAACACTGCGACACGTTGTTGGCAAGGATGCAGCGTTAGGTGCTCTCCACAGCGGGCAAGTGGCCGCGAAGGAAGGGCTGTGAGTGACGGGAGTGAGGGTGGGCCTGTGGCCCATGCCTTCCTCACCACAGGCCTCAGACGGGGGCAACTGAGACTCAATGAAATTAACTCGCCCAGAGTCTCCGAGGAGCACAGCTTCACCCACCTGGCCCCGGGTGCGCGCCCTTAGCTAGTTAACTGTTGCTGCGTAACAAAGATCCCCAGCGTGGCAGGGCAAAGTCACATCCGTTTCTTACCTCACGGTGCCTGTGGGTTGGTGATGAGAGAAGGTGCCAGTTCCTGCATGGGGTGCCGCTGAGCTGTGGCCTGAGGGCTGGCGATTACTGGGGGGCTGGCTTCCAGGCAGCTCCCCGCTGTTTCTTGAGAGTGCAGCGAGCAGGAGGCATCCAAGCAGGAAGCCAGAGCTAGCGGCCTCCCCCACGGGATTTGCTTGGACCACCGTGTCATCCCCAGTGATGAGAGCATTGGCCCGAGACAGTCTTCTCATTGAACTGTTTCATGCAAAAAAAATAAATAAATAAAATTGTACGCTCTCATGTGGGTAAATGCAGCACAGAAACTGGGAGCAGCGGCAGCAAACAGCAATGGGGGCTGTGTGAAGTCTCACACGGTTTTTCCTCCCATTGTTACCAAACAATAAACGGGGTGGACAGTGGGGGGGGAGTTAAGATTTGTTTGAAAGAAAAGCCGAGCAAATAACGGCCAGTTGAACTTGACCTTGACTTTGGCCAGCTCAAGCATGGAACCCTGGCTCTTTGGGAAGATGGCATTCCTTTATGACTCCCTGTGGAAAGATCAAGAGGATGTTGACAAGCTGACAAGAGGCTGTTTTTACCGTTTGGTTAAACATTGACTGTGTAGGCTGGCATGACCACCAGGTGCGAGCGGGGAGCATGGTCATCAGGATCAGGGGAGCGGCTGGAGTCATGCTCTGTGCCGGAGCTGGGTGTCAGGGTAGACAGCCCACCCCCAGCCTGTTGTTCCTCATGAGTGAAAACACTGCACCATGCAACATTAATTCAGGCTCTGCTTCCTTGTGCTTCTGACAGTGATTGGCCTGTAGGGAAAACAGGTTGTGTTGCTGCAAAAGTTTACGTCAAAAACTTGTGCTGGATGAGATGAAGCAGCATCAGTTATAACCACAGAATCTGAGGAAGGAGACAGCCACGATTCCGGCGTGGCCACTGGCTAGCTGTGTGGCCGTGGGCGAGTTGCTGGACATTCGCGTCTCCCTGTGTCTTCTGTAACTTAGGGGTAATACTCCCGCCACGGGGCTGCAGGCATGCATCCTGTCAGCCACGTAAAGGTCAGCATAGTGTGCGGTCATTACTCGCAGGTGTTTGGTGACTGGGCACGTGCTCGTGTGACTTCACAGAAGGGATTCCAGAAAAAGTTGCCCTACTGCCAAGTTTGGCTCTCTTCTCTTGTGGTTTATAGCTTCATGCACCCAGGAAGGGGATATTTGTCGTGTTGGAATTTGGTTATTTTCCTCTACAAACTGAGACACACTGATGGTAGGAAAAGCAGAAGAACTGGACCTACATTCCAGCCCTGACTCTGCACCTCGCTAGCTGTGTGACTGTGAGGAAGTCACCTCACCTCTCTGATCCTCACCTGTAAAATGGGAATATCAGTACCGTCTCACAGGAGAGCTGTGGGCTGGTGAACACCGTAGCCAGGAGTTGGCCTCCGTCAGGCCTGCCGAGCGCACAGCAGGGACCCCTCGCACGCACGCACGCAGCTAACAGCCGCCTTCCTTTTCCTGACAGCCCAGTTGCCAGCTGTCTCACAGACTGACTCAGGATCACTGCCCAGTGGTCTCGACCCCCTTCCATCCACGCCCACAGACTTGGCTCCTACTTGGAGCCCGGGCGGTTCTAGAAACAGCCCTGTCTGCCTGGCCCCTGGCCGCGGGCACCCCGCAGCTGGGACTCTTCCTCTTCCTCCCTCTGCCCACCTCCCGGTCTCCTGTCCCCATAACCTGGGTTCCACACTCCAGTGGTTCCAAGCCACCGGCTGCCCCTGCACCGCCCTCCCTCCCGGCACCCTCTGCACTTCCCAAGAACTCTGACTGCGCCAAGTGAGGGCAAGGTCTTTTCTGGAGGACAGCGGGAGGCCTTGTGTGTCTCTGTTTGAAGACAGCTTGCTAATTTTGAATTTTTCCCATTCTCTCTTTGCTGGAAACAAGCGAGTTCCGCACGGTTGAGAGCTATTTTTATCCAGAAACGCTTTCCTGTCATGAGCAGGTCTAGTTGGAATCAGTCTGGGCCAGTAACCCTGGGCTGTGGCCGGGAAGAGATCACAGGTCAGTGTGAAGCCACGTCATCAGCATGTTCTCTGGCCTTTGACTCTCTGCTACCACTAGCAGAGAGCTAAGCTCTTGAGAAATTCCTTTTTCACTTCAAGATCAAGCAGAAGACAACAGGGGCCAGTTGCTTCATGCCTTCAAATGCGGGTGGTGCTGGATTTTAGCTGGATATTATGTTCAAAGGACTATGCTGTTTTGTTTTGTTTTGTTTTGTTTTACATCATTCTTCATTTTGTGCATTTTTCCATCTCCGTTGTAATCCCCCTGGGCCTCCTATCACCAGTTCACCTGTGTCAAAAGTCTGTGCTTTATTGCATAATTATTCAGAAATTTTCTCTGATAGCCAAAGCTAGTATGGAAAATTGAGAATAAATTTGTTTTCTAGATCGGACAGATGGCTTTGTGTCATTTGGCAAGGGTGTGTGTATGTGTTGAGAAAAAGAGAGAAGGGGAAAGAAAGAGGGAAACCTAGCAGGTTTTTTTTCACCTTCTGAGTTTAGTTTCCTCTCCTGTGTGATAGAAACACCAACAGCTACCCCCGGGGCCGTGGCAGGAGGAAAGTGATGACGTGCGCTTCTCTCTCTCTAGCTGTCCCCACTTCGATGCATTTATGGCTGCCGTTTCCCGCCACACACTGGCAGCAGGTGAAAAGCTAGCGGGACACTCAGGGCGGGGTCGCTGCTCCCCTCTCTGATTCCCCAGCACCAGCTCATGCAAGAGCCCCTCGGCCTTGGGGCCGAGCCAACCTTTGTGTCTCAGCAACGCCTGAACTCCGAAGCCTCGTGGGGTGGCCGGGGAGCTCCCTCTCTACGGCCAGTCCTACACCAGACATGTGAAATGGGTTTCAAACAAACCACTGGAGACTCAAACCTCTTTTGACATCCATGGTGGAGACATCGATCATCACCCCCACCGCCAGGGTTTGCAGTGGGGGAGACCAGGGACTCACCGTCCTAAACGCCCAGGACACCACCCAGCAGAGACTGGCCCGCCCCAGATGCCAGCTGTGCCAGGAAACTGCTCTGTTTATGCATGTCGCTCTAGATTCAGTTCTTTAAAAAAAACAATTTGATTTATTTATGCATACAAGAACTGGGGTACAGCCCAGAGGTTGGGGGATGACAGGGTTCACCAGAGATAGAGTGGGGAACAGAACAGGCCGATCTACTGAAACACACTGCTGACAGGAGCAGCGGGGAGACAGGAGAGGTCTGCTGCACCCTGGGGGTCACTCCCTGGCTGGGGATTGAACTCGTGCTGCAGGGGCAACGGAGAGCTTCATAGTGTTGCACCACCAGGGAGGGCCCTACCTCGCAGTATTCAGTGGTCTGTGAACAGGCAGGATGGTCAGGGGTTATTTAGCTACTGCCACAACTCAGTCAGGCCTCTTGTAGAGGCCACTTTTGTTTTAGGTTCGAGGTGATGTTGGTTTCCAACATTGTTTATGGCTTAGAGGTATGTGATTGTCAGCTGCTGTTACCACGCCAGAACACCCACAGTTCTCCACCCTAATCCACAGCTTGCCACCCCACCCCTCAAGCACCCTCGCTGGTAGCCTGAGCCTATGGATTTCTAAGGTTTGTGATTAGTTTGGCTCTATCTGACCCTTTGCTTAGTTTCTCTGCACCCCACGTGTAAATGACACCCTCTGGTATTTGTCTTTCTCTTTCTGAAGCAGCATCTCTTTCCCGTTCCATGCATGTTGGGCAAATGACTACAGTTCACCTTTTTTATTGCTGAGTAGTATTCCCTCGTGTCTACACCACATCTTCCTAGTCCACAAATCTGTCGCTGAACACTGAGGTTGTTTCCACAGCTTGGAGACTTAAATAGCACTGTAGTAGACACAGGTGGTCATGCTTGCCTTTGGGTTCATGGTTTGCATACTTTGGGTACTGTTCTGAATACTTTTAACCAGCATCTTTGTAGCCCGTTCTCATGATTTTCTTAGCATCTAAGCAAGGAGAGTGCTCAGTCAAAAGCACCGGGAAGCCAGCACCAGCAGTGCTCACACGGCATCTCTGGAGCTTCCCTCGCTTCACCCCATCTGGCCTTGCTGGTGTTTAAATCTGCAGTGTTCTGGTGGTGCTTGGGCCTGGCGAGACCCATGTCTGTGTGGTCTGGCTGGGTGGGGCTGAGCTCTGGCACTGTCTCAGTTAAGGACAGGGGCTTCTGTTGCCAAGGGTCTCCTCATCTTTGTTTTCTGCAGGGCCCAGACACATCAGTCAAGCTGCAGCCAAGGTCGACGTTGAATTTGATTACGATGGGCCGCTGATGAAGACAGAAGTGCCAGGGCCCCGCTCAAGGGTGAGTGGAACACAGCTGCATGGGGTTTGTGGGAAAGCCAAGGGATCTGAGAGGCAAGGATGTGCTGAGCTTAGGGGCCTGCATTCTTGGCTGCCTTCAGAGAGTTCACTAGAAATTCAGGACATCAGCACAGGAAGTCACGGAAGGCTTCCCAGAGGAGGTGTCTTGGTTACCAGTGTACCCAAACCTCAGTAGCGTGCAACGGCTCATCATGCGGCGTGAGCTGTGAGGGGGTGGGCAGTTCTCCACAGGCCTGGGGAGTGAGTGGCTGTAAGCTGATCTGGGCTAGGTTTGTCGTGGGTCACAGTGGTGGTCTGCCCTGCCCATGGGGCTCACATCCCCCCAGCAGCTGGACTCGGGGTTGTTCTGGAGACAGCAGAAACAAATCAAGTCACATGGCTTCCTTCAAGTCCAAAGTCAAGGGCGTGGACAGCACATGCCCTTGTGCTTGACCTTGAGACCAAAAACGAAAGACTTGCCAGAGGAGCACCTCTGTCCTAGGCAAGGGAAATAGTGGGTGCAGAGGTGTGCCGGGTGACATCGAGGGACACTGAATTCTGGGGTAGATGTCAGCGAGTGAGGTGGAAGAGGCACAAGCCAGTCTGATGAGGGAGGTTGGGGCGTCTCAAAAATGCTGCAAAATGGATCTCCCTGGGGCCACAAGGGCTGAGTCTCAGCACTAGGAAGCTATTGGCAGCCACTGCGGCACGAGTTCGATCCCCGGTCAGGGAGTGACCCACAGGGCACAGCAGACCTCTCCTGTCTCCCCACTGCTCCCCTCAGCAGTGTACTCCGTTCATCCTCCTGTTCTGCTCCCCACTCCGTCTCCGGTGAATCCCCTCCCCACCCCTGCACCTCTGGCTGGTACCTCCATTCTTATATGCATAAATAAATAAATTTTTTTAAATGCTGCAAAGCCTACATCTGGCAACTCCTGGAAGACAGGCTGAACTTGACTCTGTATTGCGTTACAAATGCCATTCCTGATGCATCTGAAAAATAGCAGTGTGAACCTTGTTAGTACCAATTCATTTTTTTCCTTTGCACATTTCACCCACAGTACCATGTTCTTTCCTGTCAGAGACTCCCTTTTGTCATGGCAACTATTTTCCAGACTCAGCAATCTTTGCGCTGACAAACATGGATTGTATTTCTGTTGGCGACAGCTTGCTCATTTTTCCTGCTTATTTCTTGGGGGAGAGATTTAATTTAATAGCAAGCTATTTGGAATAATCTTTCATATTCTTGTCATTAATCTTTTTTCAATTTTTCCATGGAAATATGTAGTGTTATGACATGAAGGGCTAAAGTTTATTCTGTGTTGAATTATTTTTAGAGATGAAATCTTTCTCATATTAAAGCAACGAGTTCCTAATTCTCAGCTTCTACACAGAATTGCACAAATGATTTATAGTGTTTGTATTAAACTTATAAATCGTTCTTTGAGATGCAAATTAACACTTTCAGTTGATTTCTTTCCTATGGGTAGTCGGCCTTTTTTCTGCTTAGAAGGACACTCGATAATCAGCTTAAATTTTTTTGTTAAATAATTTAGTTGATTTTAGTCATTTTTGTTAAGTATTTATCGTGTTATCTTCCAGTGTCTGAATGTTTGTTGAATGTTTTAGTTCATTTTATTATCTTCCAGTCTGTTTGTTGCACCAGCCATTTAACTGGCAGCTCTGATTTCCTGCCTGTTCATACGAAGCAACTTAAAAGTGCTTGTGATCTTGTCCAGCCGACAGCTTTAAGTTACCAGCAGGGGGAAGAGCCTCAAGACTGTGGGTGACTTGAATGTGGGCCCCTTTGGCAAGAGTGTATCCTCACTGCTCTGCTTTTGTTCTGCTTGCCCGCAGGAGTTAATGAAACAGCTGAATATAATCCAGGTAAGCGGGAGGAGCCCCCCACTCCCCCCCCCTCCCCTTTACCTTCAGCCTGGGGACACAGACATTTCATCTGAGCTCCCTTTAAAAAAGAAAGTGCAGCTGACTTTTGTTCTGAATGCTTTTTCCTGATTCCCTCTGTGATCTCTCCTTTGACTCCTTGGTTATTTGTGTGTTGCCTAATTTCACCATTTGTGTAAACTGTTGGCGATTCTTTCTGTTATTGATTTCTAATTTCCTTCCATTGTGGGTGGAAAACATAGCTGCATCATTTCAAACCTTCCAAATTGACTGAATCTTTTTTATGGCGCGTGCACGTGAGAGGCATGTGACTCTCTCTCCTTGGGTAGCGTCCTGGGGGTGCTGGGGAGGCTCCCAGTCTGAGGGGTCCCTCCTTAGTCTTCTGCCTAGGTTTCTGTGTGTTGGAACGCCAGGTATGGAAGTCCCCAGCTATTCTTGTAGGACTGTTTCTCCCACCAATGCTGCTTCCTGTCCTTCGGGCCTGTGGTCTGGAGCTCACGTGTTTGCAGTTATTAAGTCTTCCTGGTGGGCTGACCCTTGAGTCCTCACTGCACAGCTCCAAGCTGGTGACTTTTCTTAGAGTCTGTTTTGTCTGCTAATAGCTTGCTTGCTGACAGTTTCTTACTTTGACAGTTAATGTTATTATTGAAATGTGTTTATAGACAGACAGACGGATAGAAACAGAGATATGGCTTCCATTTTACTTTTTCTTCTCTGTGTGTCTAGTATCATTTTTGTTCTTTTGTTTCTCTTTGCGTTTTGTTCGGTTTTACATTGAGTATCTTAGTGCATGTAACCTTTTCTTTTCTTTAACAATGATTATAGATTTTCCCCAGTGCCTGTTCTGAGGTGTGCCATATGCATCTTGTCAGATTTGTACCTCACCCTCTTAGTGAGATAGCAGACACATATGGAAGCATTCATAAAATACGACCCACAAATTAAGAAACGGTTTCAAAGAAAAGCACCCATGTGGCGGCGCCCCGGGTAACAGGAGCCGGCTGCCAGGGGCCACAGAACGGGCGGGCGGTCCTGACAGGCGGAGACCTGCGCCGCAGCCAGCCTGATGCGCCCTCCTTCCCTCCCCAAGAACGCAGAGGCCGTGCATTTCTTCTGCAATTACGAAGAGAGCCGAGGCAACTACCTGGTTGACGTGGATGGCAACCGGATGCTGGACCTCTACTCCCAGATCTCCTCGGTCCCCATAGGTACGAGCTGGAAAGGAGCTTGAGCGTGACCTCTCGCTTAGTTGTGCCTGTGCAGACACTGGGTGCTTCTCCCAGCAGGTGCATCTGGGATGTTGCCCCCTCTCCCCTAAGGCAGAGAAAAGGAACAAGTCTTTCCCAGGAGCTCTATTCCTAACGACTTTCTCTGTCTTCTCCTGTTTCCTCCCCCACACCCTACCAGGGAGGTATGTGTCAGCGTCCCCAATCTGTGGCTAAACAAGCAAAACTCAGGTTAGCAGCTGGGCGTGAGGAGGAGGCCCGGCTGGGCGTGAAACCACGTCTCTGTGACTGTGTCCAGAGCCAGCCACCTTCGGCTGGTTCCCTGGATGAGGAGCCCGCGGCTGGGCTTCTGTGCAGGGATGGAGACGTCTTAGCGAAGAGGCAGCAGGATGAGGTCTCCGCCAGAACAGCCACAGCCTCATCCTCTGGGTGGGGAGCGGTGGGGCTCTGGAATATGCTTTCTACCCCAGAGTTGCTCTGGACGGAGGCATGGGCTGGCCCTTTTGTCCCTCTGCCTCGTCAGCTGCCAGACGAGGAGACAAGTGTCATCTCTCGGACAAAACAGCTTCCATTCTCCAGAGCAGTTTCCAGAAACAGCAGATGCTGTTCCCAGTGCCCTGCACCCCCCCACCCCCCACAGCTGGGAGGGGGTGGCCTGCGCAGGACAGTAAGTAGGGAGGCAAGGGGGCTTCTCCCTCACCCCACCGTAGCCTACCCCACAGCGCAGCCCTGAGGCGGAAGAACACTCATTGCCTGAGAAGCAGCACCATGTGGGGTTTTTCCAGCTCTGCCTGGCAGCGTGATCAGGAGCCGCCAGCAGCACCTGCCTCCCCTCCGGGCCCCACGGAGCCGGTGCGGGAGGGCGCGGGGGCGGGGGCGGCAGCACCAGCCTGGCCGGCATCCTTTGCAGCCTGGGCACCATCTCTCAGCTGGTGGGCTCTGAGCAGAGCTGCCGGAGAAGCTGCCCCTCCAGGATGACACCAGGGCACCCTGTGGCTCCCCTCGGCCTCCCTAATGCCACCCTGTCGGCACCCTTGGCCTTTCCGAGACTCCACCGGGCCTCGCTCCTCCTCGGCCTTCCCCTGCCCATTCCTTCCAAACGGTTTCTTTCCCACTAGACACAACTAGATGGAAAGGGCATGACTCATCGTTTTGGGAAGTCCCTGGGTCAGAAACACCTGCCCTTCGAGGCACCCCTAGGCCTGCCCGCATTCTGTTTGGAGGAGCAGAACCCCTATATCCTGGGTCCAGGCCTGGCCCACCGAGGATCAGCCAGGGCTGAGGGCCAGGCTCCTGCAGGCAAGCCCCTGCCACCCCCACCAGGCTCAGCCGGCCTACAGGGGCCGGGGTGGGGGGTGGGGGGGAATGGTCAGCAGCCCCAATTAAAAGACTCCAAGTTCTAAGAGTCCTCTCTCCGGCCACCCTTCTCCTCCACCTGTAGTCTTGGAGATGACCTCTGAGCAAATACTTACTGAGATTTCACTACATGCCGGCACTGCTGCAACCCTCACGTAATCTCAGCCAAAGCCCACAGCTTTTAGCACCAAAATGGTTGGGAGGGGGAGGGGCAGGTTTCTCCCAGCGTGGACAGGAGCTCCTGCTCCTGAGCCCACAAAGCTGCTTCCCAGAGAGCAGCCTCCAGGAGAGCTGCAACATGGGGCCCCCCAGAGTGGGCTTCCCCATCAGAGGGCCCCCCAGGGTGGGCTTCCCCATCAGAGGGCCCCCCAGGGTGGGCTTCCCCATCAGAGGGCCCCCCAGGGTGGGCTTCCCCATCAGAGGGCCAGGCCTGGCTTTGCAGCCACGGAGAGGCGGGCTGCGATTTCCCTGGGATGGGCTTATCTACCGAGGCAGGAAGGCCACAAACACCCAGGCAGCGTGATGGGGAGCAGGCAGAAAGGCCTCTGGCCCGGGCGGAGTTGGGGAAACCCCACGCGGTGTGCCCTCCCAGGCGGGAGTCTTCTGCCCGGCCGAGCTGCTGCCGTGGGGGTGAGCGAGCAGCGGCCCTTGCCTCCCACACCCTCCTGTCCACCCTCCTGGCAGCCGCCCAGGAGAATCACAGGCTTTTCACTCTTTCATTCAGTCAGAAGACAGACTTGGGGTGCTCCCTGCCCTGTTTACTGTGCACGGAGGCTGTGCACGGGGCCGGGCCCAGCGCCCGTGTGGAAAGTCTCCTTTCAAATGTATTTAAATTAGAAAGTGAAGTGGTTTCAAGAAGTCAGGTACAGGCAGGCTTGTAGGGGAGACCCCATCCGGGCACTTTGTCCACGCCTGCGCCGAGATCGGCGTCCCCTCTCCCAGACACAGCAGGCTCGCCCTCCCGGCCGGCCGTGCGGCTGCTCACGCTCGCGCTGACAGCCCCTGAGCCGGACCCTTGGCTTCTGCTTCGAGGGTCTTCTGGGAGGCCCCTGACCTCGGTGCCTCCCGCTCCGAGTCCTGCCCCGTGGGGGTGGTTGCGCGCACGCCCACGCATGGAAGCGCAGCCCCTGCGCCAGACACTGGCCGTCGTCCTCCTCCTCGGGACAGAAGCGCCTGTTTACTGAGCAGCTAGTAGGTGCAGGGGACGCCCTGTTCCCTGAGCTGACGCTCCAGCAGCTGTTTGGCTGCAGGGGGATGCAGGAGGCTTCACGCCTGCAGACACTGGGTGTCACGGCTCAGGCACGTGGTCAGCTGTCGTGACCTTTGTGGGGAAAGTTGTCAGAAGAGCATTTGCCGAACCGAAGGGCACCCTACGTGCTCCTGGCACCCCAGGCCCCCGGACTGCCCCGGCTATGGGAATAAGCAGAGGCACCCAGGCAGCCCTGCACCCCAACTGCGGGCGGCATCTCTCAGTCCCTGAGCGAACCTTTGTTGAGGTTCCACCCGCCAGTGAGCCCAGGGAGGGGTGGGGAAGGGGGCTCACCTGTCTGGCTGCCACTCCCAGCCCTGGTCTCCAGTGCCCCCTAACTTGGCCTTCGTTGCCTCTTCTGTCTGCCTAGCGTGGGGACCTGACCAGGCAGCAGAACCGCCTAGAATATTTATTAAGGAATTCTGGTCTGTACCTTAGGGATCCTGAGTCAGGGAGCCTGGGGCCCCCAAGAATGGGTCCTTCTGTCTGCAAAAGGAAAAATAGAGCCCTCGTTGAAGAGAGTTTCTGGTGGGGGAGGGGAGGGGCAGGGCCCGGACCCCGGCCAGCTGGCCTCTCACCCACCCGCCTCCTCTCCCCAGGTTACAGCCATCCTGCCCTCATGAAACTCGTGCAGCAGCCTCAAAACGCGGTGAGTCCCGGCACCGAGGCGCTCTGGGCGCTGGCGTCCCTTCAGTCTGTCCCTCGTCCATGAATACTGCCTGAGCACACCCCACGGGCCGGGCACTTGGGTCTGCAGAGAAGGGGCGGGCACAGCGTGGCCCCAGCGACAGGGACGACACAGGCCACAGTGAGGGCCCGCGCCGACTCCACAGCGCCACCTCAGCTGTCTAGGCAGTGGGGCTGGGGCTCAGAGACTCAGGTGTTGGTCCAAGGCCACACAGCCGCTGGAGGGCTGGGGAGAAGGCTCAGGGGAGCTGGCCACGGAGGGGCCTCAGGGCAGGGAGGTGACCTTTGGACAAGGCGCTGCCAGGGGACTAGTGACCCCTGCGGGGAGAAGAGAGCAGAAGGGAGGGGCAGTGAGCCCGGGCAGCCAGAGAGCGGGAGGCTCCCGGCGGCGCAGTCTCCACCGCTGACCCTGAGCTGGGGGTTCTCGGTGGGGGCGTCCTGCAGGGTACTCTGCCGCATCTCCGTGTCCCCCTGCGGGGGTCACCGGGGTGGCCTCCTCCACGGACCCCTTCTGAGAGTGGTCAGGTGTCTGGGGTCGCTGGCCGTGGTGTGAGCACGGGCCAGTTTCAGCAGGTCCCGCCAGGCAGTGTGTGGGGGGGTGCGGTGCGGCGGGGGTCCCGCGATCTGGGGTGTGGGATGGGGGAGCGTCCTGCCCGCAGGGTCGGGGGCTCCTGCCCGTGGGGAGTGAGCGTTTCTGGCCCCACCCTGTCATGGGTGGGGCCCCAGACTCAGGGAGCGGCACACTTGTCCACCTGTGGCAGGAATGTGATTCCCGAAGAGGAAAGCCAGAAAGGCGGGGGTGGGGGTCGAGCCGGGCCCCGCTCGCCTGGGGCAGCGGGGCGGGCGCCTCCGGTCAGCCGGCCTCGGGGCGCGGCTGGGAGCGCGTCTCCTGCGGGTGTCTGGCTCCCCATTGGCAGCCCGCGGCTGTGTTTACTCTCAGAGCCAAGCTCTGTTTCAAAACGTTGTGCAGATCCCAGCTGCCTCAGCAGTTGGTGCTGAAAAAATGTGTCAACAAACATGTCACACGCGTTCTCAGTGTCAGCTGCCTCCAGAGGCAGCACGTGGCCAGCGCCCCTGAAGCCAGGCTGAGCTCTGGTTTCTGGGGGTGCCCTGCTCCCCACACCCCTGCCTGGAAAGGGCCTTCACGTCCTCCTCCGCAAGTCCCGGCACCGTCCCACTTGATGGGAACCCCAGCGTCACCCCTTCACACGCACCCTGTCCACTCTCACCTGCAAACCGCCCCAGCTGTGTGGGGAGCCCTGGGGAGCCTTTCCCCCCTCAGAGGGGTCCGGGGGCCAACTCTGCTTCACCCCAGCCCCGGGCCTGGTCCCCGTCTGGACATCTGTTTGCTGGCTGACCATTGCCTGAGGCCTGGTGTGAGCTGGGGCCTGATCTGGGCACTGGGGTGCACAGGGAGGTCGCTGCTTCTGGGTCACAGCTTGGGCCGCTACCTGGACCCCGCCAGGACCTGGTCTCGCCCCAGCCGGGACCCCACCTGGTTGCAGTCTGTGCCCACGTTCTGCAGGACACAGGACGTGGTTGGGGTGCGGCACTGCCAGGCCTCAGGCTGGGCCCTGACCGACATGTTGGGCCCCAGATTCCTGGCCAGAGAAGCTCGCAGGAGAGGCAGTTACCGCATTTTACCCGTCCTGGGAGCCTCCTGAGGTAGCTGCGGTCCTGACAAGGGGGTTCTCGTTCCTCCTGCACCCCAGCCACGTCCCCTGAAACTCCAACACAGCCATTTCTTCCAGCGGCAAAAGATGGAGCCGCGCCCTGGAGGCACAGTTTGGGTTCCAACTCCAGCTCTCGTGTCACCTTGTTAGGGCGTCCTCAAGTTACGCCAGGGTAAAAGGCCACTGCGGGGCACAGCCTGACATCACAGCGCCCTGGACGGACAGAGGGTGGCTGGCCTGCTCCGCCGAGACACGCGCCACCCGTGTCCTTCTCGGCCGCAGCCCCCACCTGATGCCTGCCGTCTCCATGGCTCCGCACAGGCACCTGCCATGGGGTCCCTGCTTTGGTTCCCAAATGAGGCCCCTGGAGACCAGAGAGGCTCGGTGACCAGCCCGGGTGGCACAGCCACTTAGCCCAGAGCCCTATGCTTTGGGGCTGCAGAGTCTGATTGCGAGAATTCTAGAATCCTGTCCCCATTTGATTCAGCTACCCAATGTCCCAGATAGCTTCTGTTCTTAATGTCACGCTTTGTCGAACAAGAACACCACCCCCACATCTTCCCTGGGCCCAGATAGGCAGCCAAGCTGCCAGCCAGCCTGGCCGGCCCCTCTGAGCCAGCTCCCCTGACACCGAGTGGCAATTTGCTTCCACCCTCATCTCATGATGCGTTCAATTTCTTAGGAGCCCCGTGAACCCTGAGAGCAAGAGGAAGTGCCCTCAGAGGCCCCGCTCAGGCCAGCCAAGGTCTCCAGGCTGTGCCAACCGAGTTCCTACCCAGCATGAGCACCTTGGGGTGGAGGCTGCCTGCGGTGCCTGGCTGAGGAGGATGCAATCTGAATTTAGCACACCTGAATTTCAGTTGTGGTTCTGCCCCTTCCTGTCTGTGTGACTTGGGGAAAGTTGCTTGACCTCTCTGGTCCTTAGGTCTTCCCACCTCTACAACAAGGAGAGCTAGCTCCACCCCCCCACCCCACCCCACCCCACACACTACGTATCCTGGTGATCATAAAGCACCAAATTCAACAGAGGAGTGAGCCTGCCTCACCTGCCCCAGCTGCCAGAGGATGCCACCTGGGCCTCCCAACGTGGCACAGGTACTGCTGGGTTTACACAGCGTTGGTCTGATTAAGTCCAGATAGAGATTTTCCCAAAGTCCCCTAGTCCCAGCCCACCCCACACCTTTTAACTAAGCACTTAGCTCTTGCTTTGCTCTGTTGACTTCCTTGTCGAGAGAAATGTCTCAGCACCCACATCTTTCCGATTTGAAGGAAAAACAGGTCAATGTAGAGGCTCAAGTAATTTTTTCAACCTTGCCATCCTCACACTCAGTTCCTCGTCAGATGTCCCTGCTAACCCTGGTTTCTTTAGAATGTCCAGAGCTGCCACAGATCATCTCCTTCATGCCTTTTCTTCCATGTTTTTCAAGATTGTAGTGTAGTTTCTGATAGACACATGGATAAGCATGGTGTGGAATATTACACAGTCTTGAAGAGGAAACAGATCTTGCCACAGGCTATTAGCATGGTGCAGACATAAAAGGCTAAATGCTGCCACAGGTATGAGATGCTGAACATCACGAATCCGTAGAGATAGAAGATAGAAGAGTGGGTGCTGGGGGGTGGATCGCGGGGAGCTGTTATTCAAAGGATGTTTGTTTCAGTTCTGCAAAATGAAACAGTTCCGGGGGTGGATGGTGGAGATGGTTGCACAACAGTGAGAACGGGCTTGGTACTGATCTTAGAAATGGTCAGGGCCATAACCTAACATGCTACATGAGGCCAGGGTGGGGGCTAGAGGTGTCCAGGACCCAGAACCTCCCACACAGCTACTGAAATCGACTTGGGGAGTCCAGGGTCTTTGAGCAAGTGTGGGTTTCTGGCTTGTGATACTGCACAGAGCTGTCACACAGGACCCTGGCACTGGGAGGCTGGGGAGGGCTACTTTAGACTCCTTTGAGCATCTCTCTGTGGTTCTGTGGCTATAACATCAGCATGGCTCACACCCCCAAAGCAGACAGTAACAAGTACACTTGAG
This sequence comes from Condylura cristata, assembly GCF_000260355.1. Lineage (NCBI taxonomy): Eukaryota > Metazoa > Chordata > Mammalia > Eulipotyphla > Talpidae > Condylura > Condylura cristata. The sequence continues at coordinate 16,408,000 of NW_004567133.1, read as the reverse complement.
GACACAGAACAAAAACTCTCATTCACAACTGATGGAAACGTAAAATGGTACAGCTACTTTGGAGAGCAGTTTGGCCATGTGACACGCACGCACACGCCCTGGGCCGCCAAGTGGGGGTGTGTGCGCACAAAGGTGTGAATGTGTACCTTGGCTTCCTTTGTATTTGCCCACACCTGGGAACAACTCAGAGTCCTTGAAGGGGGGACGTTACACACTCGGTGGCCGGTGCCGGCCAGGAATACTACGCAGCAACAGAAAGGGCCAACCGGACACGTGAAGTAACTGATGGGAGGACATCAAAGGCATGGGGGGGGTCCGGATGGCCGGCTCACCCCGTGCAGTCCTCTTTACACCAGATGCTGGGACAGGCAAAACCATGGGGGCATAAAACGGCGCGAGCTGCCAGGGCTGGCCAGGATCAGCCACACGCGGGCTTGGGGGTCTGTTCTGGGTCTGGATATTTCTTATTGTGGTACTCTGAGCCGGGAAGCCTCGCTGGCGGGCGGGCGCCCGGGCCGGCGGGTGAGCCTCTCTCCCGGCCTCTTGCAGAGCACCTTCATCAACCGGCCAGCCCTGGGCATCCTGCCTCCAGAGAACTTCGTGGAGAAGCTCCGGAAGTCCTTGCTGTCCGTGAGTCTGCCCACGTGGCCTGCCGCCCAGGGAGGGCAGGGTAGCGCCCCCACAGCCATCGGGGGACGGGGGGCAGGGTAGCGCCCCCACAGCCATCGGGGGAGGGGGAGCAGGGTAGCGCCCCCACAGCCAGCCCCGAGTCTCCGCGACCGCCCTGCCTTGGTGCTGGTGCTTTCACTGGGAGCAGTTGTCATTTTCCTTTAGAAGCAAAGAAGGCAAATGAGTGTTTAGGGAAAAGGGGTGCTCCGGGAGATGCGCCTTGGCCCCAGAGAGCAGCTCTGCAAGCAGCTGCATTGTTACGAGGGTTCAGGTCATCCCGGCCCTGTAAATGGGGGTGTCTGTGTGGTGGTGGCAGCAGGAGGGGTGGGCTGGTTTGCTTTGCTCTTTTTCTCCTCTCTGGCCTCCGGCCTCGGGCCCTCCAGGCCTCCCAGACTTGCCCTCCAACCCAGCAAAGCCTGAGTCCCCCCATCCAGCCCCACCGCTGCTGGGATGCGACCCCCCAGCCACCCCCGCACCCCCCTCCCCAGCCTTCCTGGCCCAGCCAGGCCCCTCAGCGCTGGCTCGGGGCAGGGGTGGCCCCACGAGCTGAGCCAGGCGCCCTCCCCGCAGGTGGCACCCAAAGGCATGTCCCAGCTCATCACCATGTCCTGCGGCTCCTGCTCCAATGAAAATGCCTTCAAGACCATCTTCATGTGGTACCGGGTGAGGCTGGGTGAGGCTCGGGCGGGCGCGGGGTCCTGGCCCCTCCTCCCCCGCCCAGCCAGCTCAGCCGCGGGGGTGGTGGAACCAGCCTGCCCGGGGCGGCCTCGACAGCACTTCGCAGGAGGCCGCACCGGGAGCCGAGGCTGTGGCGCCGAGCTGTGGCACCGAGACCCGCTGCTGCGATGGCGCGGTTCTCCCTGGCACCCCGCCGGTCAGCGGCCCCTGCGTGGCTAACAGAACAGCACGCACTTGCCTTCCGCGCTAGTTCACCGCAAGCCCAGTGAGCAGCCTCTTCTCCCGGGCCAGTACAGGCGCTGACCCCCCAGAGCGCCCCCCGGAAGGCCGTTCCTCCTGGTCCAGGCCAGACTGGGGCTTAGGTGCGCAGCTGAAGCCCTGCTAGGCCAGAGCTCCTCTGAGATACTGCTCTGTTCTGTTTTGTCAGAACAAGGAAAGGGGGCAAACGGGTTTCTCAAAAGAGGAGCTGGAGACCTGCATGATTAACCAGGTACGTGCAGCAGGGCCCTGGTCTTTGGGGGCTGCCCCGCCCCTGGGGCTGGCACTGGTGGGCAGCCCCTCCCCTCATGGCAGGGTCTTTGTCGCGGCCGGCCCAACAGAACGCTGTCGACTGAAAGGTCTGCTCTCACAGCTGTGCAGGCTGGAGGGCCAGACCCAGGTGCCGGCTGCCCGGGTGCTGGGGGCTCGCTTCCTGGCCTGCTGGTGGCTGCCTGCTCCGTGTCAAGGGGGGGACACCGCATGTCAAAGGGAGGGACGGGAGAGAGAAGGGAAAGGTGAAGGTGGAGACAGAGAGTGCCCTCTGAGTCTCTTCTTTCCGGACGCTAATCCCATCGGGAAGGCCCCACCCGCCTGACCGGAATCACCCCCCAAAGGCCCCGTCTCCAAATGCCATCACACAGGAGTTAGGGCCTGAACGTATAAATTGAAGGTGGGGGGCCCAGACATTCAGTCCATGCAAGAGGTCCCCAAGCACCCTCTCTCCAGAGTCCATCCCTTGGCATCAAGGCCAAGTGCCCTGTGCCTGTCCAGCTCCTATCACCTTCCCAGGACAGCGGCCTGAACCTGACAGACCTCAGGACACCTTCATGAAGACTCTAGAATAATCCAAAATGCTAATAAACGTGAACTCTGCAGGGGCATTCACCCCAATCATGTCTAGGGTAACCGTAACCAGAAAAGACTGGAAATCACAGTGTTGGGGCTCCAGATGGAACCTGCAGCTCACAGAGGCCACTGCCCGGGGAAACAGTGCTGGGCCCCAGGAAGCCAGTGGGGAGAGTCCAGCACCCAGCCAGCTCCCACCAGAACCGGCCTCGCCTGTCCATCCCGTTACCATCTACACCCAAGTGTCTGTGGCTTTAAAAAAATAAGTCAAGAATCACGAACTCAGGTCCCTGCTGCTGGCAGCCTCGAGAGTCACCAAGGCTTTCTCCTGGCGTGGAGACAGCTTAGCGCAGACAGCAGGGTGGGGTTTGTATGGACGCCGTGCGCTCAGCCATGTAAATAAATACACTGGACATCACGAGAAGAAATCCTGCCAGCACGTTGACAACGGGTGGCCCCTGGGTGGAGAGATTGGCCTTTTTTATCTGTATTTTCTGCATCCCCAACAGCAAAGGGTCCATCCACCCCTTCCGTCCTCGATGTCCAGACCCACATAAACTGAGGGCTGCCCTCTCCCTTCTGACCGTGGGTCTTCCCGGACGGAGGCCTGTGTCCGCCCCACGCAGCGTCCCGGACGAGCACTTCCACCAGCCCTCCCAGACTCCTTCTTGCCTCAGCACTGCCTCCAGACACCTGCGAGGCTGCGTCAGGCTGACCATCCTGGGTTTTCTGCAGTTTGGGGGAGGAGGCGATGGTGCTCTGCTTGGAGTCTCAGGGACCCAGCAGGGATCAGCCAGTCTGAGAAAATGCTGCATCAATCGCCCAGGGTTGGGGAGGCCTCTGGGGGGCAGTGTGCCTGGGGCTGCTGGACACAGGTCCAGAAACCCAGCTGCTGTGCCCTTCACTGAGACCTGGAGGGGGCTGGGGGCCCCTGTTACCTCATCAACCCCAGGGAAGCTGCCATGGGAGAGGGAAAGGTGGGGTCCTCCGGCATCACGCTCCACTCTGCAGACCCTTCCAAAGGCCTGGGGCCTTCCTGTGCAGTACCCAGCTCAGCCACAAGTGGGAGCCGCAGTGATGCACCCCACTGAGCTGCGGGAAGCCTGGAGCAGGCCTTGGGGGCGCTAAGGGTGAGGGGTCGAGGGCTAGGAAAGGCCTGTCCACAGCCGGACAAGAACTGCAGGGCCCCAGCAGCCCATCGAGGAGGAAGGCAGGTGAGGTCCCTGGGTCTGCAGCCTGGCGGGCTCTTGGCTGACCACACTCTGGAGAAAAGTGGGCCCAGCGCATGAGAAGCTTGTGGGAAGCCTCAAGCGTGAAATCTGATTTTAAACGTCGCGAGGCAGTAACATTCTTTTTATCTAAGTGGGAGAGCAGAACGTCGCTGGCGGCTGACCTCAGAGCATCTACAGCCTCTGCCCCGAGGGGCTCCGGCGGCTCTGGTCGGCGCGGGGCCCTGGGTGGTCTGGGCGACCGTCCCCTGACCGGGACTGACCGGCCACTGTCTTGTTCCAGGCCCCCGGCTGCCCCGACTACAGCATCCTCTCCTTCATGGGCGCCTTCCACGGGAGGACCATGGGTAAGGAGCCGCTGGGCGCGGCTCTCTGGGCCTCGCTGGCTCGCGGCAGAGCGGCCGAGCAGCCCGGTGCACAGAGGCGGAGCCGGAGGCCCAGCTCGGGCCCCTCCGAGGCCGAGGAGTGGGGGGCCAGGATTTGCACCTATCGCTCTTCGTAAGGCCTCCGTGGGCTTCGGGGTCCTTTCCAGGCGCTGCTCCCGCTTCCCCGGCCAACCCCACTCCTCCTTCTCGCTGCAGGCTGCCTAGCCACCACGCACTCCAAAGCCATTCACAAGATCGACATCCCGTCCTTCGACTGGCCCATCGCGCCCTTCCCGCGGCTCAAGTACCCCCTGGAGGAGTTCGTCAAGGAGAACCAGCAGGAGGAGGCCCGCTGTCTGGAAGAGGTGAGTGGCGCGGGGGCTGAAGAGCGCTGTGAGCCTCAGCAGCCACTGTGGCACCAGTTGATCCCCGGCCAGGGAGGGCCCACGGGGCCCACGGGCCACCCTCGGCAGCCCAGCGTCTGGGCACGCATGGTGTTCCCTGGGAGGACAGGGGGCCGGAGCGGCCTCGAGCCCCAAATGTCCCGCCCTGGGGAGAGTCCTGAGACCCCAGCACCCCTCCCTGCACCCTGGGCCATTTCTCACCCCGGTTTCTTTAGGGCAGCGGGGCAGCGGGGGTGGGGGGGTGGGAGGGGGCGTAAAACAAGCACCACTGACTCTCGAATAAGCAGCTCTGTGGTAAGAGGGGGAGCACAGAGAAACGGTCCCACTGTCCCCCACTTCACGGTGGTGCGGGGTCTCCAGAACCCCAGAGTGCTTTGGGGTTGCCCAAACCCCAAACCCCAGTGACACTTTGCCAGGTTCCACTTAGGCCACGTCCCGACTGTATCCCCGGGGCGAGCACCCACCCCAAGGGGACCGACGCGCCCCTTCACACGCGTGGCGCCCAGCGGTGTCCCGCCCGGAAGCGCAGGGGCACGCCGCTCCCCTTCCCGCCCAGGTGGAGGACCTGATCGTGAAGTACCGGAAGAAGAAGAAGACGGTGGCGGGCGTCGTGGTGGAGCCCATCCAGTCCGAGGGCGGCGACAATCACGCCTCCGACGACTTCTTCCGCAAGCTGAGAGACATCTCCAGGAAGGTGGGTGTCTGGGGCGCCGGCCTCCGGCTTCGCTGCTCTCCCGGAGCAGAGGGCCGCGACCTTGCTGACCTGCGAGGCCGGCTTGAGTTGGTTTGATCACAGGCTGATAAACAGCAGCGCTGAAGGCCCGGCCGTCCTTCAGGCCTGCGCAGGCAGCGTGGCGGGTTTCCGTCTGAGGAAACCGGGGTGCTCGGGGCAGGGCAGAGTGAGCCGTTGCTGCCTCCGGGCCAGGGAGTGTTTGCAGGCCTGTTCCAGCACATTCCGGCCAGCCCTGGCAGGACCGGCCCGTAGGTGAGCCTTGCACAGCCAGAGACGTGGGGCTGGGTTGGAGGCTCAGGAAGCAAAGGGTCAAGCTGCCGGGTGGGGTGTCTGCAGCAGCTGCGGGGGTGGTTACCTTCCCCTCCTCTCCGCCAGCACGGCTGTGCCTTCTTGGTCGATGAGGTCCAGACCGGAGGGGGCTGCACCGGCAAGTTTTGGGCCCACGAGCACTGGGGTCTGGATGACCCAGCAGACGTGATGACCTTCAGCAAGAAGATGATGACCGGCGGCTTCTACCACAAGGAGGAGCTCAGGCCCAACGCTGTGCGTGAGAACCCGCCCGCTGTCCCTCCCTGCAGGGAACTGAGTGGACTCTTGACACGTCACAGAGGTTCCATAGGCCCACTTCCCAGTGACTTGATGTACAGCCAGTGGTTACGATCACCCCCACCTGTCTCTGCGGGCCTGGCTTCACGCATTCTGCCCTGATTTCTCCTGTGCCCACGTGCCATAGAGTTGTTAACAACCCTGCCGCAAACAGCGTTTGCTCTGTACCTGGCCTGGCCCAAGCACTCCTGTATAGTCAGTTCTTAAAACAAATGAACGGAGTAGCACGCCTGTATACGGTCAGTCCTTAAAACAAACTAACCGAGAAGGTGTTGTTCTCATCAACCGTTGTACTAATGAGGAATCAGGCACAGAGAGGTTTACTAAGCTGTTCAATATCACACAGCCAGTCATATAACTAAGCCAGAATTCAAACCCAGAGCCCAGGTTTTTAACTACTATTCTGTACTGCGTGGGCATATGGAATCTTTTGGGAACCCAGCATCTTTCTTTCCTCCCTGCTTGCATGGCAAATGCTCGAGTTTGCCTCATGGTCCAAAATGGCTGCTGGAGCTCTAACCATCACATCTCAATTCCAGACAATAGAACTGTCTCCTTGTCTTTGGCAGTCATCCCAGGAATCTCGCAACACTTCTATGTCTAACACTGACTACCATCTTGTTGCGTGACCAGTGCTAACAGCAAGAGAGGCCAGTGAGTGTGTTTTAGCTAGCGGTGCTCACACAGTGAAGATTCATGGAGGGATAAATCTGGTGGTGTCTTGAGGGCCAGCTGCTACCAGCCCACCACCTATGATCAATGTTTACCCTGGACAAAGCACTTAACCTCTCAAGAGCTTGACTTCCCCCTCTCCAAAATAAAGATTATGGTACTTAAGGAGCAAGTCTCTTGGTTTGGGGATTTTCCCTTGCATAGACACTTGGTCTCCCTAATAGCAGGACAGCAAGTCTTCAAAAAATGTTTTATTCAATGTGATTTTGTTATAATATCAGTGAGAAAAGAACAGTCCTGGGCAACGTTGAAAGGAGAGACGTTACTCAAGATTTCATACAGTGAGTCCCTTAAAGTCAGACTCCAAGAACCCCACAATGACTTCAAGTGGGAGAGATTCCGTGAGAGGTGGGGGGTGATCCTCTTGAACCGTAGGAGCTCTCAGGGTCAGTTCCTCTTCTCTCACACAGGGAAGGTGTTTCTGAGAGAAGCCGGCCTCTTTGGGGTGTGAGCCCTTCCAACACCCTGTCTCATTCTAGCCTTACCGGATCTTCAACACTTGGCTGGGGGACCCATCCAAGAACCTGCTGCTGGCCGAAGTCATTAACGTCATCAAGCAGGAAGACCTCCTGAGCAACGCCGCCCATGCCGGCAAGGCCCTGCTCACTGGGCTGCTGGACCTCCAGGTAACTCCCCCATCCCTCCCTTGCTCCCCAAGACCTCTGTGCACGCTTCCCAGGGACCCCAGGACATATCTGAGCTCTTCAGCTTGTTAATGGTGTATGGTGATGATGGTGATGGTGGCGACGGTGATGATGCTGGTAGTGGTGAAGATGTTAATGATGTTAAGGTGATGATGGTAGGGATATTGGTGATGATGGTGGTGGTGGTGTTGGCATTGATGGTGATGATAATGATGGTGGTATTGACGGTGGTGATGGTGACAATGATGATGGTGGTGTTGATGATGGCGGTGGTAGTATTGATGGTGATGATAATGATGATGGTGACAGTAATGATGGTGATGATGATGGTGGTGATAATGATGGTGGGGGTAGAATTGATGGTGACAATAATGATTCTGATGATGGTAGTGCTGATGGTGGTGGTGATGATGACGATGGTGATGATGGCAGTGATGGTGGTGGTGGTGAAGGGAGGCAGGAGGCTTCCATTATTAATAGCCTGTCCATTAGCAAGTCCTATGATATGCTCTTCCAGTTCATCAATGACACTGCTCATGACCTGTTTACTTCTCTGACGTGATCAGGGCATAATACTAAACCACCAGTAACTGACAGCCTGCTGTATGTCAAGCATTGTGTTAAGTGCCTTATTTAATCCTCAAGATTAATACTCTGGGGGGAGAAAAGAACAAGACCCCTACTTAAATCTAAAGTTTGGAAATTCAAGACAGGGACGGGCATAGTATGGACTTGGCCTTAGACACAGGACAGAGGCAGGGGCTCCAGGGACCCCCCCACTACCTCACACACCCCAGTTACAGAGGCCAGATTTAGCAAATTACAATATATCCAATTATAATACCTGTTAAATTTGAACAAAACTAGTTAATTTTTTAGCATATAACTCGTGACATTTGGAATATACTTATGCAAATAAGTCATTTATTTGAAATTCAGATTTAACAACCCCCCAGAACGTGGAACAATTTGAAATTTCTCTGAATGAGAGAATAGTGACCTGGAGAGGTGGGTACTTTGCTGCCCAGGCTGCTGCCAGGCTCTGGCCCCAGACAGACTGAAGGGGTGAAATGTGGCTGTAGAGCAGCTAGGCCCCTCCCACTGGTCGACTCTTTTCGGGCTGGAGTTGCATTTATTTATGCATACAGAACTGGAGTACAGGCCAGAGGTGCAGGGCAGAAGAG
>NW_004567133.1:16370127-16399292 GCF_000260355.1 Condylura cristata | reverse complement strand
GGGAGACAGGACAGGTCTGCTGCACCATGTGGGTCAGCTCCTTGGCCGGGAATCGAACTTGTGCTGCGGTGGCTGTGGAGAGCTTCATAGCGCTGCCTTAACCCCTTGCACCACCAGGGGGGGCCCTGGAGTTGCATTAAACAGAGGTCTGAGCCCTGTTGTGTGTGGGGAGCACACCGACACAGACCCCGGCACAGAGCAGGCAGGACCCTTGACGAGGGGGCCAGCGAGAAGCAGGCAGCAGGCTGGGGCGCAGCAGAAGTGGCGAGCAGAGCAGCTGGGAGAGGGGCCTCCAGGAAGAGCCAGCCACCCTCATGTCTTGATTTCAGATCTCTGGGTCCAGGACAGAAACGCCTTGTTTTCAGCAGCCCAGCTGTGGTCATGGGTTATACCAGCCGGGAGCCAGCGGTCACTAGCAGACGCTCCCCTCCTCTCCTCTTAATGTCCATGCGAAGTCAACTCATGAGGGCGTGGGTAACCCCATGCGATTCGGGGTGTGGAGCAGTTCATTCCAGCCCCGTGGTGGGAACGGGAGAGGAAGCCACATTGTGGTGATGAGCCGAGCACTTTCTGGAATGCTTTGTCTTAACCTAATTCCATCTGCAAGGCCCTTTCCAAACAAGGCCACATTGTCTGTGGTGGACAGACATCTGGGGGACCGGTACCACTGAACCCACGACAACCCCCCCATCTCAGAGCCCCTCGAGAAGAATCACCTCCCTTCCAGAGGAGGGACTAACCAGCAGCGGGGCTGCTTCCATTGTGCACCGGCCACAGGCCAGACCGGGACTTGGGACTTGATAGCAAGAACTCGTGGCGCTGAGCCCTCCCCGCAGCCCACTGGGGTGGTAGCATTTACCTCCCTCCATTTACAGAAGTGGAAACTGAGGCACGGGGACCCACCGAAGTTGCACCAAGGGAAAGAGGCAGAGCTGGGTTTGAACCTGGGATCCAGCGCCAGCTCTTCACCCCACAGTGGAGTCTGTGCAGGCCCCAGAGTCAGGGCCCTGGGGGCATCTGGGGAGCCACGGCCACTGATGCCACCCTGGTGTCCCCCACTGCAGGCCCGGTACCCCCAGTTCATCAGCAGAGTGAGAGGACGAGGCACCTTCTGCTCCTTCGACACTCCAGATGAATCCATCCGGAATAAACTCATTTTAATAGCCAGAAACAAAGGTAAGGCAGCCTGCAGCGCCAGCTGAGCTCCCGGTGCCCACCTGCCCCGGGGAGGGGCAGGGAGCTCCCGGGACTGGAAATAGGCTCAGTGTTCCTTCTCAGAAGAAGAGAAAGTTGCCAGCAGGGTTTCCGGTACATTTATTCACTCACAAGCATTCACCAAGAGAGTCGCTCTGACTCTGGAGAGAAGCTGACGCGCAGGTCACCGCCCTGGGGGCTTACCTTCCAGCCCAAGCACCATCACCCGATTAGCTGTGGGAACTGCTGTTGCAGGAAATCAGGAAAGCCTTCCTGGAGGAAGTGGCATTTTATTTTAAGTCTTGCTGGAGAGGCAGGGGTGAACAGACGGTGAGGGAGAAAATACAGACGGAGGGGGGTGACATGGGGGGGACGTGAAGCAGGACGAGCTCCGGCAGGAGGGGGGAGCACAAGGACAGACAGGCTGGAGCCGGGGCACGGGAGCCCCTGTGCCCTGACCTGGGAGTCAGGGTAGAAATTCTGACGGTTCGCAGAGTGCCGCAGCGACCATGGGGAGGATGTTAGCACCTACTGTGTGTCCCACAGTTACCCCCAGGGTGGGGACAGCGGAAATAAGGACCGGCTCCACCTGGACAGACGCCCTGCGGTCCAGGGCGGTCAGCTTTTCAGACCAGCCCGCCCGTCCCTGGGCAGTGGCCACCCCGCCCCCCACCGCTGTGCACTGGCCTTCGCGTTGGTAACCGACTGGGGGTGTCCGTCTCTCCCACGGCGCCTGAGTGTCCTCTCAGGAGGCCTCTGCTGCCAGACCTGCAAGGGCAGCAGACGAGCAGCACAGCGAGGGCGAGTGGCTGAAGGGGAGCCGGGGTGCCGGGCAGTGGGTGGCCGGGGGAGGGGGGGGCCTGCCGTGCAGCCAGGCTGCTGACGCTCCGCCCTCTCTTGCAGGCGTGGTCTTGGGGGGCTGCGGCGACAAATCCATTCGTTTCCGCCCCACCCTGGTCTTCAGGGACCACCACGCACACCTGTTCCTCAACATCTTCAGCGACATCCTAGCCGACTTCAAGTAAAGAAGCCATTTCCACGCCACCTGGGGAAGCCCTGATCTCAACTGTTGTCAAATCGATTAGTTTGCCTAATTCATGTTTTCACTTAAAGTGTCAGAGGTGAATGCCTAAGCTGAGGGTCATTTGTCAGGAGGGGATGTCTGGTGGCTGGGGAGGAGGGGCGGGGCGGGGCGGGGCCCGTTGCTTCCCCCCTGCAGAGCCGATGGTGCGCTTGGTTTGAGCCCAGAATTCCGCTTGCAGCCTGGACAGAGTATTCAGAAGGGCCCCGAGGGTCCTGCCCACCCTTGACCCCGACACTCTGGAAGCCAGCGGGGGTGGCAGCGGCTCTGGGCCCAGCGGCCGTCTGGAGCTGCCACCGAGGACGGTGGCCTCACCCTGTCTCTGGCCCCTGAGGTGCTGCCTAGCCGCCAGGCACGGTTCAGGGAAGGAAGTGAAGGTCTCGGGAAGGCAGGACAGCGGGGACATTCGGACGGAGCCCAGGGCAGAGAGGTCCTCTGGCCGCCTGCCCACTGGGCCCCTCCGTGTGCCCACAGTGCTATCTGCCCGTGACTCCTCGCAGGCTCTGCCCTTGCGATCTCTGGCGGGCAGCACGAGAGCTCTTGCTCGCCACCCTCTGTTCCCCCACCTCCCCCGCCCAGGGCTCAGCGTCAACCTGGTCCCTGCGAGGGAACCGCAGCCTGCATGTCCACGCCACCCACCAGAGCCCAGGGGTCCGTGGCCGGAGGGGGCGCGTGAGCCCAGGGCCCAGGGCACAGAACCGCTGCGACCTGACCCCCGGCACTGGGCTTGTGAGTCTGGCCTTGAACCCCAGGCCCCCGAGACCCAGTCGAGCTCTTGTTCATCCAACTTTGCGCCTCCGAGCAGCCCCCGCGCCTAGCTCTGCTGCTCCCTCAGACACCCATTGCCGAACTAGATTCTTGAGGAAACGCATGAATTAGAGGCGCCCGAGCCACAGCCTGTTGCTGGTCCCGGAATGAGCGACTTTCCCGGCGCGAGCGAGGCAGGGTGCCCCAGCCGGGCTTACTTCCGCGCACGGCTGGACGGCGGCCGGCGGCTCAGAGGTCGTGGCCGGACGTGGGTTCTCTCCAAAGCGTGCTCGCCAGCCCGCGGCAGCCAGCGGAGTGCGGCCTGCTGTGTAGACGACCGAGGTCTGGGTGTCCCCTTGGCCACCGGGTGCCGCCGCGAGCGAGTAGGCGGTTGGGCGGGATCCCAGAGTTCTCCATTCAGCACTTTGCTCTTTTACTAACGAACATGCAGAGATCCTCAAAGCTGTGTTTTCTCCCCAGCTCCCACTCCTCCGCAGACCGGCACTGGCCTGTTTGGTTGAGGACTCGCAGGCGCTGGTGGGGGGTGCAGGCGTGGGCGCCTGCGTGGATACAGACCTCACGCTCCCTGTCAGTGCTGCGCGGTGGCTTTAAGGCAGAGTTCTGCGTGGGTGGGGCTCGTGTGCGCCTCCCCACTCTGCAAGGCTCCCCTCCTTTGTATGTCCATTTATTTATGCGGTCACTCATTCATGGAACTCACCTGCCATGCCTGCTCTGTCCCAGGCCCAGCGCTAAGCGTGGGAATACAGAGACCAAACAAAACCTCCTGCTCTTGAGGAACCCCCTCCATCGGGACAGGGTCGTTACACCAGCAGGCACCCCAGAGTGGGAACCACGTGACAGTGCAAGGCCTCGGGGAAGGCAGAGCTGGTGCCCCCAGCCCCTAAGTCTCAGAGGAAGTTTCAGGGAGAAAGGGGCCTTTGGGCAGGGTTTGGCGGAGCAAGCGAGCGTTCACCAGGCAGACAAGGCAAGGCAAAGTGTTGCAGAAGAAAGGGAACAGCATATGCAAAGGCATATCAGTTCTCATGCCTTTCACTGGGGATCCAGATTCCACAGGCAATACCCCAAGATCCAATCCAAGGCCTTATTTAACAGACAAGCAAGTGCAAACCAAACCATAAGTCCTGTATTGGCGTGGCACAGCATGCTTTCTTTGGGGAGAACTCTGGCACCAGGTGCAAACGTTAAGTAAGATTCGTCGTGGCGGCCACTGGGTTTTGAAGTCTCTTTGGCGGAGGGGCCCCGACATTTTGCTCCCCACCTCCCCACGGGGCATGAACAGAGAAATGAAATCGTCCCCCTGAAGGGTCATTTCCAACTCACTATCCAGTCCTTACCAAGGGAAGCTACTCCTTGTAAAAATGCTTAAGCCATTTATCAACAAGTTCTTGTTGACTCAGGGTGGGAGGAATTCCTGAGACATCCTTTTTGGGAGGGGGCGGGGGCGTAGAAGCTGGGAGAATTTCAAGAAGGGTTCTCGGCAGAGCGCAAGGCTGCAGAGACTTGGCGGAGGTCGGGCAGCGGAAGTGGAACCGGAGAAGTCCCCATGCGCGCCGTGGGGCTAGTGAACGTCCCCAGCCAGTCTTGTCCCTGTCATAGTGGCACGTGTCCAGTCATCGCAAGTCTTAGCACATCATCACTTTTGTTATAAATGGATGTTTTTTTATAATTTCTACTGACACTCAGTAACCATGCAAAAGTGTGCCCATTAATATATTTCTCTCTCCACCATCTCTGTATCAACTCATGGCGGGAAACCATAGCTAGGGAGCATCGCCGACTTACGCATCCTAAGTGATCTTGTTTACAGTATTCTGTTGACAGTGCCAATAAACGATAAAGAAATTAACGTGTCACGATGTAACTGGCGGCCATATGCACAATTTCATGGTTTCCACGTTTCCTGTGTTCATCAGTATTCTTAAATTAAAAGAAAATATTTATAATGGAAACATCAGAATGAATGGAGCCTTCTTGGGGTTGGAGGTGATTCTGTTAAGTAATTATTTGCCAAGCCCTTACTAAGCACCTACTGTATACCTCGTCGGGGTGTGTTGGGGGGATTTTCTGCCTGCAGACATTGGCCTGGGCTGGGGAAGTTACAGTGAGGCCATACCTCTCTCCGGAGTCCCCAAGGACATAGCTGGTGATCGGCAGACAGCTCACCAACACAGGGCAGGCGTCCCAGCCAACCCAAGGACCAGGATGTAGGAATCCCCGGCCACCAGAGATGCACAACGGGCGGGCCAGTGACTTTCACCTTCAAGGCTGAGCAGCTTCCAGGTGACTCAGGAGAGAGGGAAGGCCCTCCCGCCCGCAGGAGTGGCTAGCTGCAGGTGCGCAGCAGGGCAAACCAGTGGAAATCAATTCTGTCAGCATGGCCCGGTAGCTTGTCCAGGACACCGGGGCAGAGAGGAAAAAGAAAACCAGCAGAATGCAAACACAGGCAGTGGCTTTTCACACCAGGCGCGCTTAGAGTCTCTAAAGTGCTTTACAGAAACCCTGGGGCCTCCCCGGTTGCCTAGAGGTTGAGTCTCAGCACTATCGTTGCAACGGCCTGAGTTGGGTTCCCGACAGGGCAGAGCAGACCTGTCACCCGCTGCTCCCCTCAGCAGTGGATTTCGGTCAATCTGCCTGTTCTGCTCCCCACTCTGTCTCTGGGGAATCCGCTCACCCCCACGTCTCTGCCCTGCACTCCATTTCTATGCAAATAAATAAATAATCCTAAGGCTTGGGCCCCATCCAAGCCCACTAAGCTGGGTTCTCACCATTGCCGGTGGAGAGTAAGTTGGTTGGGCTCAACCCAGAGACAGCGGGGGTTGGAGGGCCGGATGGCACAGAAGGGAAGCCTCACGAGCACCCCCAGAGAGAGCTGGCTCTTCCCAGCCTGGAACCAGGGCCCCTGGGTTCTGACTGGTTTCCCCCAGATGACTTGGGGCCCTGGTGGCCCTAACTTTGCTCGGCTGCCAGCTGTATGGCGGGGCATGTGATCTCCTAGGTCCTTCTGCCTTGACGTTCAAGCAGCGTCTAAAGGAAACACCAACACAGGAGGTGATGGTAACCACACACTTAACATAGTGACTGAGCACCTACTATGTGCCAGCATGTTCTGCTGATGCTTGATCATTTCCATAACACACACATGAACTATGTGTTTGCCTTTTTTTTTTAAAGATCTATTTATGCATACAGAATTGGGGTGCAGGCCAGAGGTGCAGGGGCGGTGAGAGGATTCCCCAGAGACAAAGTGGGGAGCAGAACAGGCCGATGGACGAAGCACACTGCTGAGGGGAGCAGCGGGCGGGTCAGGAGGGGTCTGCTGCGCCATGTGGTCACCTCCGGGGCAGGTGGGGATCGAACTTGCACTGAAGCAGCTGCGGCCGCTTGCAGTGCTGCGTCCTAACCCGTTGTGCCACCAGGGAGCGCCCTATTTGTCTCTTTTTAAGATGAGGAAACGGAAGCCCAGAGAGGTTAATGGAAACTTGCTTGCCTCACGCCTCCGGGAACTCTGATACACACAGCCGCTTTATGCCACTTTATGAGGAAAGACGAGATCTTCCCGCGTGTGTTGGTGGAGGGTGGGGACTGCACACTCTTGGGCCTTCCCCTCAGCCCGCCTGACCCAGTCTTGGAAAGTGGACTTGATCTGGTCAGCAGATGCTCGACAGCAGCGTGTGTTTCTATTTGCTGCCTCCTGCTGCAGGGGAGGGGCCCAGGCAGTGAGTGACCAACTGCTGGGGTGGCCTTGAGCAAGTCACTTCACCTCTCTGAGCCTTGTCTGCGAAATGAAGTTGACCACAGAAATGCTAGAGAGGCCTGTGGGCGCTCACCTCTCCCGGAGGGACCTGCGCTCAGCGCCGGCCAGGTGAGTGCGTCCTCAGCCAGGTGTGTGCCTTCACAGCACAGCTTCACAAGCGGCCCAGGCGCTGTGCCAGGCACGGGTGTGTGAGTGGTGCAAGGTGGCACTAAAAAGCAACAGAGCCAGATGGAAGCAACACCAGTCTCGGGGGTGCTCCCTCCCTGGGGTTCTGCAGCCCCAACGCTTGCCGCCAGGGTTCGATAAAATCATCTCACGCTTCATCTCCGCGAGAGCCCGCCGTCTCGCCCGGTCTAAACAGTGAGTATTTCTGGCCTACTCGTAAACGTTAAATGTCAGCAGCCCAGCTAGGGCCCAAGCCGGTGTCCACGGCTGATGGGCGCGGTGGCCCGTCGCCCGAGCGGCACGAGTGTGGCCGGGTGGTATCGAGGCCTGATAAGCCCAATCGAGCAAGTTTCATAGTTGGGTGCCGCAGGATCAAAACAAGGCCATAGAAGTGGGACTCTGCCTGGGACTCAAAGCTCAAAGGGGCCCTGTTGCTTCCCACTGGGGGCTCACAAGTCCTGAAGTCAAAAAGTGGCAGGGAGAGCCCTGCCCGCTCGGACACCACCCAGGCTGGCCGCGGGAGCAGCTGAGGTGGGCTCCGGGCTGGGGAGGGACATGGTTACTTAGGGATGGCGGGGGAGGGGACGGGCCCGCTGCCGAGGACCGAGGAAGTCTCGCTTCTGGGAACCAGCACAGGGGAGAACGTAGCTCCCTGTGTGCTGGGTAAGCGCGCACAGGTACCCCCACCTGGCCGCAGGCTGGGTCTGGGGACCAGTCTGCATCAGCTCAGGCCGCTGGCACCGAGTGACACGGATGGGGCGGCCTCACCAGCAAACAGCCAGTCATTTCTGTGGAGACCAGTGCACCGTCGGGCTCTCGGGGAAGGCCTGGCAGGGGCTGGGTCTTCACACGTTTGATCTTGGCGCGTGGGCTCAGCCTCAGCCTTTTTCCGCAAGGTCGCTAACCCCATCGAGGGACCTCACGACCTCACCTGACCCTGGGCACTCTCCGAAGGCCCCGCCCCCAAGCACTACCACGGGGGTGGGGGGGGGGCATGGTTTCGCTCCTGTTCATTTGTGTTGTTTTGTGTTGTTTGGAGATTACCGAATCTTCCTTTGTCCTGGCGTTTGTTCACCTGTTCTGTCCTCACAGCTTGTGTTGTGAGGGCCGCTTGACTTCTAGTCCGTCTCTATAGCCAGTTTTTCTTTTCCTTGCGCAGAAGAGCTGGGACACAGGCCAGAGGTGCACGGAGTGAGATTGACCCGAGACAGAGTGGGGAGCACAGCAGGTGGACCCACTGAAACACACTGCCGAGGGAGCAGCGGGGAGACAGGAGGGAGCAGCGGGGAGACAGGAGGGGTCCGTAAGACACCGGGGAGGGCCCTATTTGCCTCTTTTTAAGATGCAAAACGAAAGCCCGAGAGGTTGGCAGCTAGCGGGAACTTGGCTCACACAGCCCTGGGGGTCACTCCCTGGCCAGGGATTGAATTCAGGCCGCTTTGCCACAGGAGGACCACCGCGTGGTAGCACTGAGACTTAACCTCTAGACCACCAGGGAGGCCCTGTTTTATTTTTAAATTAAAAATTCACCAACACCACTTCCACTTTCTGGGAAGCAGCTTCCCTCTTACTGTAGTTTTTGGGAAAAGTAAATCCCAAATGATGATTCTCAAAACTCAGAGAGTCTTGTAATGACCTGGGAAGCAGAAACATACAGAGGCCCTGGGCCTCTCAGCGCTATCAAGCTAGCATCTGTCACTGCAAGCACGAGTTCGATCCCCGGCCAGGGAGGGACCCCCAGGGCGCAGCAGGCCTCTGCTGTCTCGCGCTGCTCCCCTCGGCAGTGTGTGTCAGCATATCTGCCTGTTCTGCTCCCCACTGTCTCTGGGGACTCTTCTTACCCCCCACATACCTCTGGCTTACACCCCAGTTCTTATATATAAAAAAATAAATAAATCTTTAAAAAAAACACCATAAAGGCTCTCCCTGGTGGCGCAGCGGGCTAAAGCACAGCACTGAGAATCTAAAGCCGCTTCCGCATGAGTTCGATTCCCGCCTGCCCCGGAGGTGACCACATGACGTGGCAGACCTCTCCTGACCCGCCCGCTGCTCCCCTCAGCAGTGTACTTCGTAGATCTGCCTGTTCTGCTCCCCACTCTGTCTCTGGTGAATCCTCTCGCTGCCCCTGAGCCTCTGGCCTGTACCCCAGTTCTGTATGCACGAATAAATAAATCTTTAAAAAAAAAAAACACCATAAAGGTCCAGCTGCTCCAGGACCTACAGGGGTTACGCATTGGAGAATTCTGTCATCTTTGTGGCTGTGGTCTCCTAAGTAGGGCTTCTGCACTACTGAGGTTGCAGAAGCCCCAACCGGCTCCGGCTGTCGAGGAGAGCTGGACTGGGGCTTGGGACTGCAGGGGGATGATGCGGTGGGTCCGTGCGCCCTCTGCTGGCACCAGCGGGCAGACCATGCGTGGGAGCCCAGGCCAGGAGAGGCCGAGGCTGGCAGGAATCCCGGCCCAATAGCCCGCTCAGCTCCGGGTGGTGGTCCTCCCTCCTCCCGCACTGGTTTGTGGTTATCAAACCAGGCTACTCATGCAAATCTGGGTCGCCCTGATTCTAGCAGTGTCACCCAATGAGTCTCTCGTGAGTCCACACACTCGGTCAGCCTTGAAAGCCCATTCTTTATTTTTTTTTTGAGATTAAAAAAAAAGATTTATTTATGCATACAGAACTGGGGTACAGGTCAGAGGTGCAGGGGCGGTGAGAGGATTCCCCAGAGACAGAGTGGGGAGCACAACAGGCAAGCGTGAGGAACTACACTGCTGAGGGGGGCAGCAGGGGGTCAGGTCTGCTGCGCCAGAGAGGTCACCTCTGGGGCGGGGATCAAACTTGCACTGAAGCGGCTGCGTCTGGCTTGTAGTGCCACGCTTTAACCTGCTGCGCAGCCAGAGAGGGCTGAGAACCAGTTCTTTAGGCAAAAAATCAGCCCGGGAACTCTCCCAGGCCTCCAGCCTTTCCGAATTAGCTTCATGTTTATCAAAAAGACAGATTTGGGGACCCAGCCCAGGCTGCCTGCTTCAGAATCCCAGGACTGGATTTGCTCAGGTAATTGCTTCCCACTAGCCCAACACCAGTAGCTATTTGAGTTAATTTATTGTTAATTTGGGGTTTTAATGAGGCCAGGCTCAGATTAATCAGCTACCGGATAGGCAAAGACTGTCTTTGTGGGGACGTTCAGTCACTGACATGTGAGCAGCTGAAGGGACGGAGGGGCCAACAGCTGTATGTAACTATGATATGATTGGCTCAGGCAGTGAGAACTCCACTCCATCTTCTCGAGCTTAAATAACAACACCCTGTTAGACAGTGGGAGAAACAGGAGTGGACCGCAAGCAGATGGTCAGGGAGAAGGGCTTCCAGGCAGCAGGGTCTGCCTGTGCAAAGGCCCTGGGGCTGGAGTGTGCTGCAAGAGGAGACTGAGTGAGTGAGGTGACGGCGCAGTAACGGGTAAGAGAAGCACGCTGGGGGCAGAGAGGCAGAGGTTCGGGCTGCCTCAGCAGACAGGATTCTGGTTGTTGCGTCGGGCACCCCCACCCTGATAAAGGGACGGGAGTCGTGGAGCAGGCTACATCAGGCAGGGTGCTGCTCAAGAGCAAGAGCCTGGCCTTCTTATTGATAAACCAGTCACACAACGTTAGTCATAGGAGGAAGCAGAAAAGGAGACGGGAGAAATAAAAGCAGGGAAGGGTGGAACTGTTCTCATCTGCTGGTAGCTTGGTATCGCAGTCAAACCCTGACTCCCCAGTCAGGATTTCGATCTTATCAATAAGGCGTTCCACTCATCAGCTCCTGAGGTCCTTCGTTACACATCAGTCAACAGCCCCCGGGTGTTCCCGGTCATACCCATGATGTGGAAGTCAGGAGTAAGTTTATGCCTCCGTCCTCAGGTCTCCGGGCATTTCCGGTCACACCTCGTGATGCAGACCCTTCCCAGGGTGATCCAGCTTGATGCTCTTAACTGATGTGAAAGGTAACTTGTAGGGTTGGGCTATAGCCAGGGAGTTCTGACCTTGCTTTAGGAATACAGAACTGTAGGTCACAAAATGGAGGCTGGAGAGGCCGCTTTTTTAACAGTGGTTTTAACAGCTGGTTTTAACAGCTCACTGGCTGCTGTGAGACACTGCAGTGGGGCAGGGAGCAGCAGCAGAGTGACCGTGGTTTGGAGGGGAATGGTGGGGGCTGAGGGCGTGCTCGGGCAGGTCAGGGTTTTTAAGTAAATTCACCCTAAAGCCCAAGTCAAGGGGACACGCACCACTTGACCAGAAGGAAGAGGTTGTGCCGGCAGTGGGGTGAGGCGCTCTGGGCCCACCAGGCCTGGCTCACAGCCACGCCGTCCCTCGATATAGGAAAACCACAGCCATGGCCGGACTGGCCATCCCAAACACCAAACACCTAGAGGGCAGAATGCCCCCCAGGGCCCCTGTCCCACCAGCAGGCGCTGACCTGCAGTGAGAACTGAACAAAGAAAGCGAAGCCATAAGCCCGAGTTGGTTCATTTGCGTCTTTAATTTAAAAATGCATCTAAAGAAGCCGTCTCCTCTTGTTCTTACTCTCTCCAATGTCCACCTTTCTCTCCTTCCTCTAATCCCCAAGTTTCCCACAGTGACCAAGATCGGGTGCAGGAACCTCCCCTCAGCAAAAGGTGGGGAGCCACTGCTTCATGGGTGCAGTGTTTCTGTCTGGGGTGACGAAAAATTCTGGAAATGACAGTGGTGATGTTTGCACAACACTGTGAATGTACTTAACATCACTGAATGTACATTAAAGGATGAATTGAGTAGGCACGTGTTAATTAAAGATGGGAAGCTGCGTGACCTTTAGCTACTGGCTTCTGAGGGGCAGAATCAGGAAGACCACGTGCCTTCCCCTCACTCCCTGATGCACTGCGCGACAAACATGCATCACCAGTAGTGCTGTGGCACCGTCCCCACCCTGGCCGGGGACCCCAGTCCCTCCTCTGTGCTTCCACTACGGGGGAGGGATGGGATCACCTGGGGCTCAGAACACCCCTCTGCCAGCCTGGAGGATGTTCCCACACCGTCACCCCGAACTACAGCTTGACATTGGCCCCTGGCTGTGGAGCAGCCAAAGCCCTTGCCAACGATTATTTTCACACCCATCCCAGGTGGCGGATCTGTCATTTCCTGTGAAGACCCAGGTGGAGGGACTCACTAGTCTGCCCCAGCCAGGGAGGTGTGAAGGAGCTGAGCCGTCTAACTGCCAGCTGTATGCGCCCCTGCCATCCTGCCTCCGGGCCTCACAGCACTGTACTGTGAGCGAGCCTGGCACAGCTTCCTGCAAGCCCTGAACACAAACTTGTGGTCACCCCCCCGCCAAACAGCACACAGTGCAGACAGAATGTGCACGAAGGACTCCTTCAAAGCCCAGTTGCTGGTATCTGCCCCGCAAATCTTCTCATCCTGACAGACAGGTCCAGGAGCCCTGGCCAAGTCTGCCCAGCCCTGTCCTCCCGCCTCCCTCCCATCAGAGGGCCGGCGCCCGAGGGCTACCGGGCAGCCTGTCGCCCAGCGGGTCCCTTGCGAGCGTCCAGCAACCCAAACACCTCGGTGAAACGCTCTCTGTCCAGGATGCGCCCATAGCGAAGCGTGAGGTAGAAGGTCTGCTTCCCACTGTACTGCCGGATCCGCATGAACAGCTCCTGGGGCTGGTCCTGGCTCTCCGTGAAGGGGATCACGTCGGCCACTGGGCAGTATGTGTCCTGCCGCCAGCCCCAGAAGGTCAGGTGGGCCACGCGCAGCACAGTGCCTGCCTCGTTGACGTACAGGATGCCCACCAACCTCCGGAAGAAATAGCTCATCCAGCACAGCATGGTCAGGGCGAAGCCGGCTACTCCGCCCGCAAGGCACAGGCTGTCGAGAGTCATGAGGCCCTGGGAGTACCAGTAGCAGCCAGGAGGCAGGGCCACCACTGTCAGGGCCGTCTGCGCCACCTTCAGCTGGGACAAGACCCCAAAGGCTCTGATGGCATCGAACCGGTAGACCACCTGGAACTTCTCCGCTTCAGGGCTGGGGGCGTTCTCCCTTGAGGTGGGTGACCCGCTCCCCAGCAGCCTCCTAGGGTCCCATGCATTGCAGCACCACAGTCCACAGAGAGGCCTGGCCCTCGCAGCTGGCCCTGGCCACCGTGCCACAGTGCGCAGGAGAGCAGCCTGGAAGGGAGACAGGAAACCATTGCTCTCGTGGAACTCAACCACGCTTTTCACAAGGCAAGTGACATGGAGACTCCCACCAGCCCGGTGTGGTCACCATCATCAGACTGCAGGGAAGTGAAGGCCAGAGGCTTTAGCTCCTGGGAGCTTCAAGAACGCTGAGTGAGATCGGTACCACTCTACTGGGAGCCAAGGAAAGGTCAGATCTGTTATGCATATTTTACTGCATAAACTAAGGCAATTAAGCCCAGAGAAGGAAGAAATTTACCCAAAGACATAAAGCAACGAGTGGGCCGTCTGAGGCTCAAGCGCAGCCTCTGCTCTAGGCAGCTCGGGAGGTACAGGGAAGGAAGTGCAGCCTTTGTTCACTCAGCAAATACCTCGGGAGGCTCAACTCTGGCCGGGCACAGGACCCATAACAGTCTGAGCTGAGCCATCGCTCTCCTGGGGTCAAATCCGTGAGGTATGCATCATAACTTTGCAACTATGTCAACCTCCTGAAGCGTGCGCTGGATGCTCGTGGAGCTACTGTTTTCGTAGCCTGGTTTGCGAGAGGGGGAGAGAGCGGAGAAGCTGGCCGAGGCGCCCACGCGCCATATGGATTTCATCAGGTGCACAGCTCGGCACCTCGAGCACTGCAATGAAAGACGCTCGGGGCCAGCCGCGCGCGCCGAGCCGGCGCCTCCAGTCGCCAGCTGCGGCTCCTCGGCCACGCGACTCCGCCTCCCTGGAGTTCGGGTTCCTCGCTTTCCAGTGAGGACTCGGCGCAGACTGACCGCGATCAGGGTTCCAAAGCCCTCAGGGGTCCCTGAACTTGAGACCTCAGGCTGTTAGCGCGGTTGGCACACGTGACCTGAACGCAAAGGAAGCGCGGCGTAACGGATCACACGCCTCGCCCGAGGCCCCGTCCGCGGATCCTCCGAGTCTGGACCCCCAGGATCCCGCCCAGCCCTGATCCGGAGCCTCAGGTCCCACCACGGCCTTCTTACCATGGCCCCGCCGGAGGCTGCCGGAGGTGAATCCCACCGACCTCCCGGAACCTTAAAGAGCGCATGCTCAGTCGTAATAGGCTCGCGTCGAGGCGCGCTGCATCCTGGGACTTGTGGTCCCGGGAGTACTGCGGGCGCTATTCCCGGGAATTGTGGGAGTGGGTTCTCCTCCACCCGGCGTGCCCTGCGGCCTAGGGGCCGAACCCGGAAGATCCTGGCCTACTTCCGGGGCCACTGAGTCCCGTCACCTGTGAATGGAAGCGGGGAACATGGCGCCGCCCGGCCGAGCGCTTTGCCTTTTCGACGTGGACGGGACCTTGACGGCTCCGCGGCAGGTAGGCGGCGCGGGAGGACTGGCGGCAGTGGGTGCAGAGCCCGGCAGCTCCCAAACGGGGCGAACGCTCCCCAGGGTGGGCGTCGAGGGGTGACCGAGGGCCCCGCGTCTCTGGCGGGACTGCACTCTGTTCCGGGTGCCCTGGGGGTTGAGTCGGCGCCGCGAACCGATTTCTCAAGACCTCGGGTGCTTGGACACATGGACGGCCCGAAAACTTGCCAACAAGAAACTTGGCTTGAAAAACGCCCTTGTGGACTCTCACGCCAAGCCCTGGTCTCAGCGCTGCGCCGCGCAGCCCTCTGGCCAGCTGTGTGCCCTCCTCTGCCCTGTCACCTGCGGGCTGTCGGTACCGGGTAGCCTGATGAGGAAAACAGGTTTCCAGGTCAGGCAGACGGAGGCGAGTGTGCTCTTTATCTCCTGACAGCTGTGGGCCCTGGAACAAGTCCACGTCTGCGCCTGAAATGGGGTCATTTCCTGCTGGTGGTGGTTTGTGAGCGTCCAGTGAAATCCTCTGTCCCTGGAAATGTTTTGAGCCCGTTAGGCTGCGTTCTGTACGACTCAGTACATGTCCGGCCCCCCTTCTCCGCTCCCGGGGTGGACTGGAGTGGCCAAGAAGACGCCCTGGGTGCCGAGATGCCTTGGGTTCCTGGAAACTTGCTTCCCACTTCCAGATTTTGCTGGCGGTCGCAGATGGGTTTCCACTAAGACCAGTCTCTGTGAGGAAGCTCACCCACCTCCTCCTTGCCCAGCCGGGTCTGAACCCCAGACATTCGAATCTGAGGCCCAGCAAGCAGGCTGTCCTCTCTTCAAGTTCCGCCCCCCCCACACACACACCATCAGTATGTTACGGGTGCCTGCCTTGTCTCCAGTTCGCACTTTGTGCTCCTCGACCCTGAGTCGGAAGCGCTCTCCTGAGCGGCCACCCAGCCACCAGGACAGCGCCACCGTGGAAGGCGCCAGGAGACACAGGCAACCATCAGCCTGTGGTCCCAAGCCGTGTATCGGGTCTGTGGTGTGAAAAACCGGGAGTTGTCAGCAGTGACAACTACCCCACTCGGGATGAGAGAGTGTGAGGGGAGGCGAGGGGCCCAGCCACACGCCCTCAAAGGCTTGCACTCTGCAACCTTCCCACCACGACCAGGGACCAGTTGGGCCACTGTTTGTTTTTGCAATAAACAAGATAAAGCTTTACGGGAAGGCAGTCACTCTGTGTCAGCTGTGGTTTATGGCTACCCTGCACTAAGGCTGATGGTTACTCCAGGCCATATGGTGAGTGAGAGCTGAAAGTATTTGCTCTCCTGCCTTTGACACACAGTGACTCGCTGAGTCTGGCTTTAAATCACAAGGGGCTTTAACAATCCCCACGTGTGAGCTGACCACTGAACCTCGGCATCAAAGGGGGTGTTTGCCCCCCATTCCTGGGACTTTGCTTGGCACCCAGAGTTGCTGCTGGTTAAGCTAAATGTAGTCAGGCGGGGAGCGTTCCACCAGGGCAAAACTCTCAGTATGAGCAGATCTGCTGAAAACAGCAGGTAGATGCTCTGGCAGGTGAGCACTCCCGGCCAGCTGGACCACCCTGGCAGGAAGTCACGTGCAACGTGAAAAGTCACGAGAAAAGGCAGGCACCCGCAGCATGTCCCCACAAAACATTTGGGACATGAAACTCCTTTCAGTGAACGTGAATCTTTTTAACACTAAAAAAAGAAATCTGCACCTTCGGAGAAAATTGTTTATGTGCTCGGTGGTCTGGGTAAAACAAGATTTTCGTAACAGATGGAGTCACTTAATCAGCCTTTCCCTTCTCATTACCTGTCGCCTCGTGGGGTGGCAACTGTGGGAGCGGCGCGGGATGGAGGAAAACTAGCTCAGCGCAAGTAGTGAGGGGGAGGCCTGGAGGGGCTGCGGCCTGGACAGCCCGGAGTCCGGCCAGCCTCCCGCTTGTGGGGTGGGGCTCGGAGGCGAGTCTGCGGAGCGGCGCTCGGCGGGGATGGGGGTTGGCGGGGCGCCGTAGGCGGCACAGCCAGGGTCCGCTGTTGCTGCTCGTCCGAACACCCCTCTCTAGTCCCCGTGCAGCACGTGACTTCCTGCCGGGGTGGTCCAGCCGGCCGGGAGTGCTCACCTGCCAGAGCATCTACCTGCTGTTTTCAGCAGATCTGCTCATACTGAGAGTTTTGCGCTGGTAGAATGCTCCCCGCCTGACTACATTTAGCTTAACCAGCAGCAACTCTGGGTGCCAAGCAAAGTCCCCGAATGGGGGGCAGGACGTGCAAGTTACGTGCATCTCAGACGCTGATAAGCACAATCCAGTGTGGAGGCAGCAGAACCAGCTGGCCCTACTTCCCGCCCGCCAGAACAGGCTTTGACCCGCTCAGGTGGCTCTGGTTAGACCTCACTACTCCCCTCCCCACAGCTCCCAGAATTGTGTGGGGCCGCGCTGTCTTCGGGAGCGCCTCTCCCGTAACAGCTCGCCGAGGTCTGCGCGGCGCTGGCCCTGAGACTGGGTGAATTGTTTTTATCTTCCGTTAGTCACTGAAAAGTGGCACGGAGTGGCGCTAGCCCCACCGGGCGATTCAGCAACGGCTGACGTTTGGCCAGATTAACTCTACCTCTGTGTTTACCCGCTGCCCACCCCTTCCCTGGCCTCTCGCCGAGGAGCCTCACCCTAAGTGGCTGCGCCTGCTTGAGGACAGGTGTCCTCGTCACAGCCCACAAAACGGCCCCGCTCACCAGCCCCCTAGGTTGTTGAGTGCCCTGGTCCAGGCGTCGGCAAACACGCTTTGCCCGAGACCGGCCAGCAGACACTGAGGCTGCCCGGCCGGCATCGGGGGCTCAGCTGCGCGGTGGCCTTGGGTGTGCGCCACTGCGTGGCCAGTTTCTTCGGCCCAAAAAGTTTTGGTTTTTTTAAGAAGGTGAACTTTACCCTTTTTTCTGCCTTCATGACAGGTGTTGGGATCTGGCTCTGCTCTGTTTTGTGTGGGGCTTTGTAGCGAAGTCCTGCGCGATGGCCGGTCGGGACCCAGCAGCTTCCGTGAGGCCGCTTGGCTCTGAATAGCGCCCCTGCGGCGGCTGCAGCTTAGACGCCGTGCGTCGGACCACAGCGGCTGGGCGCCTTTCCACCACAACAAACCCCTGCTCCCCAGAGCGTGTCTGTGGGTGGGTGCGTGGCCTGGGTGGCCGCGTGCGCGAGGGTCAGCTCAGCGCCCTGCCCTCAGGCTCCGGTGAAGGGGTGTCACTGCGCGGACTGCGTTTTTAGCGTTCTGCGAGCAGAGGCGCCTGCTTGCTCCCGTTCTGAGACCGCCCGAGCGGTTTGAGGTTTTGCCGGCCAGGTGGAGATTCCCTTGGGAGAGGGAGGAAAGGTGCGCCCTGTCTGCGTGAGGCTGGGGGGCCTCACTAGTCCTCCAGGTGCTGCGCTGAAAACGTGTTTTTGGTCTGTGTGTGTTTTTGAGAAAAAGAGAAGATGGAATTCTGGATCTTCATAGACCAAAGTTGAATAATTGTGTTTGGTTTTATTTTAAACGTGTAGTAACGTTATGTGCCCATCTGCCTCAGTCTAGAGTTAAAAGATTGCTGAAGTAAAGAACTTTTAACTGCTTCCACTTAACACACGACTATCTTGTCATGTTAGTTTACAGTTTCTTTTGAATTAACCCACGGTCTCGAAATTAACTGGTATAAAATTGCTCTATAAAACTTTAGAGATTGGGAAAGACTAGAAAATGCAGGGACGTTATTCTCATGCTTTTTGTTTTTATAATCAATTCCTGTTTAATCTCATCAAGTGATTTCGTTTTAAAATCGACAACTTTTAGATCCATAAATGAGGGACAACGTGGCATTTGAAAGGGAAGTGCTAGATCTGTGTAGACATGTAGCCGCCACCAGTCAGTGCTGAAAAGGCAAGACACAGAGCTTGCCACTTCTGTCCTTCCAGGTAAGGCCTGTTTGTAGACGTGTGTGTAGGCAGACACGTAAATGCAGAGGCAGAGGGCTGGGACGGTCCGCACGTTTAATGAGACTTTTCCTGGCGTGTTAAATAAATGATGTCTCCAAATGGCCACGGAAATGTCAGGACCTGCTTGGGACCTCGCTGCCAAATCGGCACGCATGGAAGTGAGGGCGTGTCACCCCGCGGGTGTCGTCGCCCCGTGACTGTGGCTCATGGCTGTTGTTTTCCTTCTCCAAATGTAGAAAATTACCGAAGAAATGGATGGCTTTCTACAAAAATTGCGGCAGAAAATCAAAATCGGAGTCGTGGGCGGGTCAGACTTGGAGAAAGTGCAGGAGCAGCTGGGAAGAGACGGTAAGCTGCCCTCTGCCCTTGGCGAGAGCGGGGTGCGTTACCAGCCGGCAGGCGGGACGGGACCACAGGTACCACGGCGCCCGGCCGTGTACCCGCTTCCTCCTCCTCCATTTCCTTCTGTTTTCAGTCCTACAAGTAAGTTCCTGGGGCTGCTGAAGGAGCTCTTGCTCTGAGGCGCGGGGGTGGGCCCACCTGAAAGGGGAGTGTCTCGCTTTGTCTCGAGCGCACCTAGTTGTTCCTCCATTGCCCTTTGTCCCGCAGGGCTTGGTCTCCTCTCTGTTGGCTCACACAGTGTTCCCCGGAGCCCAGGTGCGCCCCACCTGCAGAACCGGAATCTCCAGGGAAGGGGCCCCTGTCAACCCGATTTCCTTACCGGCCCCCTCCCCAGAGTCCAGTGTTCGAGCTGCTGCTGCACAGCTCTGTAACGTGGCGCTCTCTGACGCTGGAAACCAGCCGGGCGTGCGTCTGTCTCAGACTAGGACTGTGGTGCCCCCAGCCCAGAGCTCCAGGGTGCCCGGCTTGGAGAGTGGGAGGGATTGGTGTACAGGTCACTGCCGCCACCGAGGGCCAGGTCATCTCCTGTTGTCAGGACCACCCTGTGCGCTGTAGCCTGTTCCCAGCACCCTGGCCTCACCCACTGGGTGCCAGTAGCATCCCCCAGCCCCCGGTGGGGCAGTCAGAATTTCTCCACGGCAGGAAGCACAGTTGCGCCCAGCTGACAGCCGCCGTTCTGCACGTGGCACCTCCTGGTCTGAACCTGTGGGCTGCACTGCAGTCCGCGCACGGGAAGAACGGTCCTGGCAGCCTCCAGGCCTGCGCCACCTCACTGGCTCCGGTGCGCTGCCTGGAAGCGTGTCAGCAGCACAGTGGGGGACAGCCTGGTGGTATGGGGAGCAGCTCCCCCTCCTAATCCTTTTGGTTGGTATAATAATTAAATTGACATGAAACAGTTAATGGGAGAAGAAAAACATGTAATTTTGTCAGCATGAGACAAAATGTCATGTCATCCGTGGCTGTGGAGACTGAGAAGTGACCGGGGTGGCCAGTTCACGCCTTTCAGACAAAGAAACAGGACTCTTGTGAGGAACTGACAAGCCAGAGACTCCGTAAGGCAGAGGGCGTTGACAGCTTTCTCTACCCCACTTCCTGCCTTTCACGTGGCCGTGTGGCGAGGTGACCATGTGCCCTCCGGCCACGGGCTGTTTTTCAAGCAACTGTGGTCAGAAGTTAGGCTGCCACTTTGGCACACTTTGGAGCAGCCTGCCTTGACCACAGCATCAGCTCTGCTTAACATTCCCACACATATTCAGAGTTGCAAAGAGCAAATCTTAAAAGATCTCCCCATTGGGGCCCTCCCTGGTGCAACGGGGTGGAGCACAGCACTGCAAGCTGGCTTCAGTTCAAGGTCAGCCCCGCCCCAGAGGTGACCACATGGCGCAGCCGACCCACTCCCCTCGGCGGTGTACTTTGTCAGTCAGCCTGTTCTGCTCCCCACTCTTTGATGAATCTTCTCGCCACCCCTGCACCTCTGGCCTGTACCCCAGTTCTGTATGTGTTAATGAAGCTTTAAAAAAAAAGAACTCCATTGGATTGCCACCTTGGGAGCTTCCCAGGTGAGCCCCACGCTGTCCCTGCAGGGAGAGCGAGGAGAGACGGAAGAATAGCAGGCTACTCAGACTGGTAGGGCAGTTTTGCTGACCAAGCAAACTCAAGGCTTTGTCTTGGGCGCCACAAGACAAAACTACTCTTTACGGCCCCCCACCAGGTCTCAAAGTCTTATCGAGACTTTAGCCTTGTTCATTCACTCCAGATAGTCTCAGCCACACTTTATACATCTTCGCAAGGCTACATATCCTTGGAGCAACTTCTGGGAACACGTAGTCCAGGGAGAGGGGAGATGAGCTCCTGATTACCAGGCCTAGCTGGGGCAAGTTACACAGTAACATCTTGATGTGACTTGTCACAAGTAAACATAGCTGTGTATATAATTATAGCTGTGTATGGTGGCGGGTGTTAACTAAGTGTGATCACTTCACAACTTACTCAAAGAGGGCATATTTGTAAACATTGTGTTCTACCCTGAAAACTTACCAAATGTTAATTTGTCAATTATGCCTTAGTTAAAAAAAAAAAAAAGTGAACCATGATGGGCCAGTAAGCCCCAGAAATCCCATTACTTGGTCCCACCTGCTTTTCTAAATCAGATCCTGGGTGGATTGGACCTGTGCTCAGGGCGGTGCTGGGTCAGCATAGGGTAACAGGCATTTTAGAGTATGCTTCAGGGCACCATGAACTAGATAGAAGGAAGTTGAAAACCCACCCATAGTAGACTCATCCAGGGAGCTTCTTAAAGTACAGAGAAGGGGCCTCCCTGGTGGCGGGGGGTGGGGGGGGCGCAGTTAAGTCTCAGCGCTGTGAAGCTATCCTGCAGCCACTGCAGCACCAGTTCGATCCCCGGCCAGGGAGCTGACCCACAGAGCGCGGCAGACCTCTCCTATCTCCCGCTGCTCCCTCAGCAGTGTACTTCGTCACTCCACCTGTTCTGCTCCCCACTCTGTCTCTGGTGAATCCTCTCACATACCCCACCCCTGCACCTCTGGCCAGTACCCCAGTTCTTGTATGCATAAATATATCTTTAAAAATAAATAAATACAGAAGAGGGCAACTCCCCAACACACAGGATGTCTGGGGACATGCACTTTTACAAGTGCCTAAGTTTGAGACCCCGTCAAGCTCTTGTGAGAGCGGTCTCCAAGCCCAACTGCATCTGAAGGCTTCGTCTGTCCCCATGACTTCTAGCCTGGCCCCTGAGGCCTGGAAGTGCAGAGCCTGGCAATCTGCATGTTCTCACTCATTGCTCCGTGACGGGGATTCATGTGAGGTGGAGGAGCTGTCAGGGACCCCACCTTTGTTCCCACATAGGCAGACTGAGGCTGAAATAACGTCCCAAGTCTCTTGTCTCCAGTGTTGCCATCTTTTAAATTTGAAATTAAGATCTTTTTAGGACAATAACTTTATTTTTTAAAGATTTATGTACACCAAACTGAGGTACAGGCCAGAGGTGTGGGGGGTGAGAGGATTCACCAGAGACAGAGTGGGGAGCAGAACAGGCCGACTGACGAAGTGCACTGCTGAGGGGAGCAGCGGGCGGGTCAGGAGGGGTCTGCTGCGCCATGTGGTCACCCCTGGGGCTGGGGATCGAACTCGCACTGCGGCTAGTCGCGCTTTAGCCCGCCGCACCGCCAGGGAAGCCCCAGGACAGACCTGTGACGGCACCTCCCATGCTCCCAGATGAAGGCCTTTCACGTCCTCACTGGAGCTTGCAGTGTGACGGTGGTGAGTGTTAAGACGTAGAAACTCAGGTTTTGTTCATTACATTCTAAGTTTTCTTTTGTTTTGGTTGTAGTGGTTGAAAAATATGATTATGTGTTTCCAGAAAATGGCTTGGTAGCATACAAAGATGGCAAGTTCTTGTGTAAACAGGTAGGTTTTTGAGAAGTATCCACACTAACTGGTGCCAGTCCAGTGTTTCCTAAGTAATACCTGTCGCTGCGAGGGCTCTGTGTTTGCGGAGCAGTTCTGCTGAAGAGCTGGGGTGGGGACGAATCATCAGTGGTCTTCTACATTTTAAATGTTGAACATGTGACTGCTACATACTCCAAATTAACTAAATTTTTGCCATTGCTTTTTGATCATGTTTTGGGGGTAACCTGATATTTCTAGTAAGAGAGCAGAGGCCAGGGCAGGCTCCTTCGCTGCAAGCATTGTTAAAAGCGCGAGCAGCTCTTAGGACTAGTGAGGTCGCCCTCTCCGGCCCTGAGAGCCTCAGAGCAACAGATTTCCCATCGCTGCCCGTGGGTATTGTAATGGAATCAGACCAGTAGCAGTAAGCCATCGTGAGCCTCCCATGAAGCATTTAAAAGACCATGAATATAAAAATCGTGGTAATGAAGCAGAAAATGCTTTTAGCAAAAGCCCCTCCTGGTTTGATGTCTCAGCCAGAGAGGGAGGGAAAGGAGGAGGGCAGCGGGCGGCCAGGCCCCTCAGCCTGGCACCCTCCACCCGCAGGGCCGGACCCCGGGTTCCCCTGGGCCGTGCTGGACAGGCTTCCTGCTGAATCAGGGGGCTCCACGTTCTCTTTCTCCAGAACATTCAAGGACACCTGGGTGAGGCCCTGATCCAGGACTTAATCAACTACTGCCTGAGCTACATCGCGAAAATTAAGCTGCCGAAGAAGAGGTGGGTCTGTGTTTAGCCAGGAGGCCCCCGGGGCCCTCGAGGGTACCATTGGTGGGTTGGTGTTAATTTCTACCCAGTGCCTCGGCCTCGGTAAGGAATGACCAGGAAGCGTCGGTGAGGCCAGCCTTCACGGAGGCCGCTGTGTGGCGTGACCACGCGGCGGGACCGAGAACAGCGCTCACCAGGCCTGCACTGCGGAGGTGGTTTGGTCCTAGCGGCCAAGCGGCCCCCAGCCCGTCTCAGACACATCCCTCGGGTTTCTGACCTCCATGGGCATCGGTGTGGACCTTCCTCTTGGCCTGAGCCCTTTCTCAAAGCCTATGACTCAGTCGTGAGGTTCAGGCCGCACTTTCTGTTGGAGGCTGTGGGAAGTCATGGAACCACCCCTCCCCCGCCAACGTGCTCAGCACCTCACTCAGCGCCCAGGGCTCCCCCGGTAGCTGTCCCAGGAGGGCGGCTGCACCTGGATAGGTCTCAGTGGCCGTGGGGAGGGCACAGGGGCTTCAGGCTGTTCTTTGTGCCCTCCACAGGTCGGAACCCCGTAGTGACAGTGAAAGCACAACTTATATCCCGAGTCAGTCTGGCTGCACTTTGACCCTTTGATCCTTTTGGGAGGATATAGAAGGGGTGAGGCGCTGGGTGTGGGAGCTGTAGTCCACTTAGCAGGGCGTGCTGTGAATTCAGGGGCCGAACTGAGCGTGCCTCCATCAGCACGTGTCCCCTTGTTGCCAGTAAGTGCCTCACGTCGGCGGGGCAGGGCTGCCCACTCAGATGCCCGCTCTTCGGTGGGAGTGGTGCTTGGAAAATCACTTCCTCTGGTCTTGGAGACAAACGGGCCTCCTCCTCTCCAAGGGAATGGCAGTGAAACTGGGTCCTTCAGTTGGGGGACAGTGGTTTAGGCCCCACACCGTGGGGTCACCCAGGGGATCCCCAGTGTACATGTAGAACTGAGCCGCTCTGCCGGGGAGAGGCAGCGTGGCCAGACTGGGGGCCTGCCCTGCACAGACAGGCACCCCACTCCCTGTGTTTACAGGAGGCCCGGCCAGGGCTGTGACTGCGGCGGCAGGAGGGACCAGGCATCAGCGCTTCCAACCGGGAGATATGAGCAGTGTGTCCCCAAAGGCTTAAGTGGCATCTGTCAGGACACATGGCTTACCTGTCTTTGCCTTTTTAAGAAACTATTTTGAGGTTCAAACTGGAACCACATTGAGGGGAAATGGTTTTTGCAACATCTTTCTTTAAAGTTACACAAGTGTGGGGCTGGCCTCGTTTTCTGTAATCACGAAGCCACGTCTCCCCGGGAGCTCAGCTCCTCAGTGGTCCCGCGGGAATGTGACCACTTTGACACACACAAGCAGTGTCGCCCAGTGTCAGTGACGCAAGGCCCCTTTTCCGTGCGCAGCCTTTGACATCTCCCCACAGACTCGCCCCTTCGGGGCTCCCTGGCCACACACGGCTCACGTGTGCATTGCCCGTGGCCAGCGGACAGCCTGCAGCCCTGCTCTGAGGCGCCTGGCCCCCGCCTGCTCGTCCACCTGTCACCCCCGTGGTGACGCCCCTCTGTCCCCTTTCCCCCCAGGGGTACTTTCATTGAATTCCGAAATGGAATGTTAAATGTGTCCCCGATTGGAAGGAACTGCAGCCAAGAAGAACGGATCGAATTCCACGAGCTCGATCAGGTGAGTCGCCCGGCATGGCCGGCCCTGCGTGCCCATACGTGGGTTTCCTGTGCAGCCCACAGCTGCTGTCTCTGTCTGGCAGAAAGAAAACATAAGGCAGAAGTTCGTGGCGGACCTGCGGGAAGAGTTCGCGGGGAGAGGCGTCACCTTCTCCATAGGTACCTGCCCTGTGCCCTTTGGGTCGCGGCCCCGTTTGCCGGGAGTTTGTCGTGGTCGGGAGCCCTTGAGGTCAGCCTGTGCTTGCTTTCATGGGGGCAGAGGACACGGCGCCCCTGTCCCGGCAGTGGGGGTGGGGACCCCCGCGGTGTGGGCAGCAGAGGGAGGCTGGCCTGGCTGGGGGGCACCGCCTTGCGGGGCTGGCATCTTGCTGAACGGCAGCTCTTGGTGGTGACGCGTCCTGCGGTGTGGCCGCCTCCTCACCTCTAACTTTCATCCCCCCCCCCACGCCGCAGGGGGCCAGATCAGCATCGACGTCTTTCCTGACGGATGGGACAAGAGATACTGCCTGGGCCACGTGGCCAACGACGGTTATGAGACCATTTACTTCTTTGGCGACAAAACTATGCCGGTAGGTGTGGCGGTGTTTGTGCAGCGTCACTGTGCGCTTTGGGCCCGGGGACGTGGCGAACGGGCTTCGTCCCCTCAGCTGCTCGCCGCCGTAAGGTGCACGGTGGTGCCGTCCCCGGGAGGATGTGACACAGCTCTCCCGGCCTCTCTGCCTTTCAGCCCCTGGCCCTGCATGGTTCTCCTGCTTCTTCCCAGGGCCCAGGGGCCTCCATGGTAGAGGACAGGGAGCTCACGAGTCTGCGAGAGGTGGCCTGCTGTGGGCATCGCAGGGGACCGGGCAGACACAAAGCCCAAGTCTGACAGCGAACATGAGGAGCGGAGAGCAGCAGAGCCGATCCCCAGGGCGCCCCACCTGCCGTTGCTCCCGGCCTCTGCGCCCCCGACATGCTGCAGCGGGGGCCCTGTTGGGCTGCATGGCTGCCACACCACCCCCAGGAGCATCCTGAACGCGGCACGCGTGGAGGCTCCTGTTCCTCCAGAGACACCCACGCTGCCCGCAGCCAGCCTCCCCTTCATGGGGAAGGGGGCGCGCCACAGCTGGGGACAGGGCTGGCGGCCTGCCAGGTTGCGCTCGGCGCGGATGCGTGCCGGAGGGCAGCCCTGTGCCCGGGGCACAGGAGCTTGGTGCCTGAGCACCGGCTGCACGCGGCTCCCCGCGGTGGAGGCGCGTGGGACACAGCAGCCTGCCGCAGGCGCTTCTGCTGGGCGTCTACAGAAAAAGTAACCTGACGCCGTTTCCCGGGCTTACGGGGGCTGGTCGCTCCTGCAGCCCCCAGCTCAACTCTGGTTTGCACAGCCCACGAGAACGGTTAGCAGCGGGCTGGGACAGGCCTGTTGTCCTTGCTGCTGCCCATGGCCTCGAAGCCTGGGGCAGACGCGACGGGGCACGGTGGGGAGCACCCCAAAGGCTGGGCCTTCCCGGGGAGCACAGGGTTGTCTCCTCTGGGCCACTGCCTTGGTTAAATCGTCCCCACTTGCTGAGTGGTGCGGCTTAGTGGAGGTCATTCCCATGATTCTTAGCTCATCTGCATTCACTGTGGAAAGCCAGAGACAGCATGTCACGTCCCCCTGCGCTGTGAGGCGGGTGTCCTGCCTGTCAGCACCTGCTGACAGTCTCCACTCACCACCCCCCCCCCGCCTTGGCCTTGCAGGGATTTAGCCACGAATGGACTGTTGAGGCTCCCCTCGGTGCACCCTGAGAGTATGGCCTCCTCCCTTTATCTTCTCTGGAAGCTGGAGCTTCTGTTCTGGCTGGGAGTGGCGCCGTCCTGCAGGGATCCAGCGCCTTTGGCACAGGTGCAAGCCCAGGTTCTGCTAAGCGTCCTTCCCACCCCACTGTTCTCAAGAGGGGCCCTGCCTCCGTGGGCACAGGGTGCTGGGGTTTGTGGCATGGCTGCCTCTGGGTGCTCAGGGTTGAGAAGGGGCACGGAGCGGCCCCACGGGTGGGGTGAGGGGTCCCTTCTCAGTGCGGGGTTCTCTGGACGTGCCTTTGCTAAGTGTGAGATACACAA
This sequence comes from Condylura cristata, assembly GCF_000260355.1. Classification (NCBI taxonomy): domain Eukaryota; kingdom Metazoa; phylum Chordata; class Mammalia; order Eulipotyphla; family Talpidae; genus Condylura; species Condylura cristata. The sequence continues at coordinate 16,372,539 of NW_004567133.1, read as the reverse complement.
CCCAGATTCTGGGCAGCCCGCCCCCCACCCCAGGAGTAGGGGAGACGCTTTGAAATGCTACGTTCACCCCTCCCCCAGGGATGGCCTGAGCCTCTGTCCCCGCCCTCCATCCTGCCGTCCCTGCCCGGCAGGTGCTAGGAGGCGGAGGTGGCCGGGCTCACAGGCCCAGTCCCCGGCCTGCAGGACCCCGCAGGTGTGCAGCGGGCGGTGCGAGGCTGCGGCCACGGGGCTCCGTGGAGCTCTTCGGCCACGGAGCCGTTCCAACGGGAGCTGGCTTCTCCCTTCCTTGTTTAGCAGCTGGTGCTGGCCGTGAGTGGCCGGGTTGAGTGGCCCTGGGTCTCTTTCCGTCGGCCTGTGGGGCCCCCGCTGGCTCCCAAAATTGGCCCAGGAAAAGGACGGTCCCCAGCGGGGCCTCAAGTCCCTGGCCTCTGCCTAGGGGTGGGGACCCAGAACGAGACCGCAGTGACTGCGGGTGGCAGCTGCCCCCGCAGGGGTGCCGGCTGCTCCCTTCAGAGAAGGGCGAGCGGCGGGCGCCTGTTCCGGCCACGTGCCGCCCAGGAGTGCGCGAGCCCTGTCCCGCCTGCGCCTCCGTCAAGGCCTCCATCTGCTTCGTGTCTTTGCAGGGGGGGAACGACCACGAGATCTTCGCAGACCCCCGGACCCAGGGCTACACGGTGACGGCGCCCGAGCACACGCGCCGGCTCTGCGAGGAGCTCTTTCTCTAGTGCGCCGCTGCGGCCGCACCCTCCGACCCACAGCCCAGGCCAGAGCGGGAAGGGGAGGAAGCCCTGGGTGCACAGGGGAGCCCCAGGCTTTAGCCGACCCGGAGCCCAGACGCCCCGCGTGTGGCCACCGCTGCACCCTGCGCCATGACAGGCCTTGGCATTAGGGCCCCAGCCTGCGGGAAAGGGGCCTCGGACTGAGGGAGGTGGCGCCTTCACAGCCCTCGGCCCGGGGCACCGAGTCCACGGACAGACTCAGACTGCGGCCCTCTGGCCACTGACCTCACGGGGTCGGCGTCCCTCTGGCCCAGAGGGCAGGCCACGATGGGGAAAGTGGCCGCCCGCGTGCCAGCTCTGGGCCAGGCTCGGAGACTAGGGGGCCCCTACACCAGAAGACCCTCTGAGGGCCCACAGCACATGTCCCCTCCAGACTTCCCATAAATGAGCGTGACCCCCAGCACCCCGACATTGGCCAGGTGGAGCGGCCAGGGTTGGGCCTGAGCCTCCCTCCCTTCCCCACTGCCGTCCCCCCCAAGATCTTTACGAAGCCTGGCAGCTCCAGGCCCAAGTGGAAGCAGCTGTCCAAGGAAACGGTTCACAAGCCACTTTCCAGTGTCTGGAAACTTCAGGACCCACAAACTTCCAGACGCGCCGGAACAGCCTCTGTCCACCGCGGACCTGTGAATGCAAGTGGGATGCTGGCCCGGAGTCGGCCCCTCACCCCTCCTAAAGGACGCTGCTCTGGTTCCCGACCTCGGTCCTGTTGGGTTTACCAGCAATACTGTGATGGTGCAAAGTAGCAAATTAAAGTTACTGTTGCTGAGGTCTGACGCTCCTTTGTAGTGAACAGGGACAGGCGCAGCCTGCCAGGAGAAGCCTTCAGGTGAGAGGCCCTGGGGCCTCCCTGAGCGGGGTGCTGCGCCCCAGCCTCCCTCCACATCTCTGCCCCGGGGCAAGGTCCCCCTGTTGCTAGACGCTTCCTTAACTGTGTCCACGCGGACAGCGACGCCCGCCCGGCTGGCCCTGACCCTCTGTATAACGGGCTGAGGCCCCAGGAGCTGCCCTGGGACTGTCAGACCCCGCGAGCCCCCCACTGCCCTGCCCGCCTGTGGGTCCTCCACTGCTCCCAGCAGCCTTGCCCCACTGCTGTCCGCCGGCATCCAGCCCCCGCCAAGGGGGAAGGCACCTGCGCAGCCCTGCAAGCGAGGGCCAGGTGAGCGGGCGCCGGCCCTGACCACGGCCCTCAGTCTGGTCAAGGGGGTGACCCTGCCGCAGGCTAGCGAGGGGGCACTGCTGGTCCTCGCTGCAGACAGGCCCAGTCCTGCTCAGCCTCAGGACGCCACAGCCCAAGAAGCCAATCCCTGGCCAGCAGGAGGCGGGCGCGGCTGCCCCTGTACCACGGCGGGCGCCCCACCCCCACTTTGGGGACGGCCTGGTGAGCCGCAGCGAGGCGCCTGGACCTGGTGACAGAGGCTCAGGCCCGCACCGGGCGGGTGGCGAGGCCCAGGCGGCCTCGGCCCACTTCCCCGGGCTGCGTCTTGCCCCGCCAAGTGCTGCCTGACCTTGGCCTGGGCTGGGGGAGCGGCCGGGCTGCAGTGGCGCCTGAGGCCTAGCCCGCCCGCCCCAGCCGCCTCCGCACGCCTGCTCCTGCCGCGGCACGTGCCCCAGCTGCCCCCAGCAGGTCTGAGGC
>NW_004567133.1:16365541-16368942 GCF_000260355.1 Condylura cristata | reverse complement strand
TTGGCCACCCAGGGAGTGCAGGTTCACCGCACAGGAGACCCAAAGCGCCTGCACCTGCCACCAGCCAGGCGGCTGGGCTGTGCCCCGTCGCGACCCGAGGCTGGATGACGACGCGGCCACAGAGCCGAGAACTGAGACTGGGTCTCCGCCACCCACCAGCCTCCAAGCCTCGTGCCCAAAAGCAGCCGGCCCTTTCCTGTGCTGGGGAGCAGATCCTGGACTCCACAGAGGCCGCATATTTCAAAACATTACAGGCCTCCCGCGTGGGCAGGGTTAGAGCGCAGCACCACGACCTAACGCAGCCACAGCACACGAGTTCAATCCCCAGCCAGGGCGCAGAGACCCCTCCTGTCTCCCGCTGCCCCTCAGGAGTGGCTTCCAGTAGATCCACCTGCTTTGCTTCCACTCTGTCTCCGGAGAAGCCTCTCACCGCCCCCCCTCACCGCCCCCCCCACCTCTGGCCTGCGCCCCAGCTCTTGTATGCACAAATAAAATCTTAAAAAAAAAATCACCCAGCTACTCCTAATGTTAAAAATCAAGCCACAGCAAAGAAAATCCTAAGGATGTATTTACTGGAAATGGTGGTGGTTCCGGGAAGTCCTCAGCCAAGAGCAAAGAGCTGGGGGCGACCGTCAGTGACTTAGAAACAAAACTCCTAAGCATTTCTTAACCCCAGTTTTCAAGACGAACTCCTCCCCCCCAAAGGGGCTTTCCCCTTCAATTCAGGATTTTACCTACGGGGCGTCCAGACGCGGGCTTCACCTTCATCGTCGTCCTCCTCCTCCGCTTCCCCACCTGGCTCCCACCTGGCTCCACCGGAAAGGCTGCTTTAAACGAAGACCCGCCCCCGGCCCCGCCCCCAGAGGGCGGGTGAGCGAGGGGCCTGTCTTGGGGGAGGCCCCAACACTCGCTGAGGCCCCTCCCACTGCAGCCCTGAGGCCCCTCCCACTGCAACCGAGCCATCACCTACCCACTCTCCCCCGGCTGAGCCAGGCCCCTAGAATCTGAAAGCGCCTCTGCCCGGCTCTGCCCAGGGCAGGTGATGCCCGGTGGAAACGAAGCCGGACGCCCGCGGCGGGGCTCGGCACCTCCACTCTGCGGGCTGGGCCTCCTGCCCCCGGGTTGGGGCTGGCCCCTCCACTCAGCCACCAGCTGGCACCTCCTTTTCAAATGCTTTTAATGTTTTCCAGGCGGTGAGTGTCGTTGCCGCGGCCAGCGGCCGCCCTGGTGGCCACAGCACCCTGCGAGCGCCCACGCCCCTTCCTCCGAAGGGGCCGCGTGGTCTCCAGTCCTTGCGGGCCTCCTCCTCCCCCCAAGTCCCCAGGGCTCCGGAGGAGGGGTGCGCCAGAGGAGGGGTGCTTCCGGTGAGGTCTAGGAGCTGACGACGTGCCCAGACCAGGTCTCGTGCTTGGTCCCCGGCGCCAGGTGCGTGATGACCACCTCCACGGCCTGCAGCTTCTCGTTCTTGGGCGGGATGGAGCACATCTTGTAGGTGACCTCGTCGCCTTCCACGGGCACGTACTCTCCCTCCACACTGTGGGCCAAAAGCGCACTCAGCACCGGCGCTCAGCGGAGCCCCCACCCACTCGGCGCCGGAACGCGGCCCCTCGGGGCCCTTGTGGTCCGCGGCCAGGCTCTCCGCAGAGCGACCCCCTGCCCCGCCACCAGGGGGCGCCACCACGCTGCGACCCAGCCACGCGGCAGCCCCATCCCGGGGGCTTGGGATGCTGAGACAGACAGGACTCCACCACCGCAGGACACCCCACTGCGCATTAAATGGGGGCACCGTGGGCCCTGGGCACGCAGGTGCAGGGAGAGCCTGTCTGAGCCAGACAGAAGCAAGGGTCAGAGCCGAGGGGTCCAGCTCCCGCAGCACGCCCTCCCGGAAGCCGTCCACAAAGTCCCTTTCCTGTGTAAAGCCAGTTCCAGGAAAGGTCCTCACCCTGGTGAACACCCCTGGGAAGGTGCCCTTACCTTCTAGAGGACCGAGTCACCATCTCCCCATCATGGTGAGGTGCCCATCCTGATGCCCCCTGGACAAGACCCCAGGAAAGCCCCTTCAGATCCTGGACGCAGGGCAGGCCAGTTCCCCCGGAACTGCCCTTTTGACTAAAGACTCCTATAGCAGGTGGTGTTTCCCTCTTTGCCTTGGCCGCCAGGGAGCTCAGGAACAAATATACAGCCTGCTTCTGGCACCTGCCACTCAGGGCCGCCACCGTTCGCAACGGCCCCCACTGCCAGCTTGCCTTACTCAGCCTTCAGGCGTGAAGGCTCTGTGGGTAGCCTCGTCAGCCCTCGTAAGCCCCGCAAGCCCTTTCTGGAAGGCGGCAGTGTGCACGAGCCGCATCTCTGCAGCACGAAGAACCTACTTAAGGCCCAATGTGTGAGGATGCTGGGGCAGACGAGTGGGGGCGACCCCGTCACTGCAGACAACTGCCACAGGACCCTGTTTTCAAAATCACAGTTTCAGATCCGCTGTGCGCAATCAGAACTTTGCCTGCCGTGGACTGAAATGAAAGTTGGGGTGCTGAGGGCCAAGCCGGGGCGGGGGTGGGGTGCCCCATGCGGCCCCTCATATCTGAAAGCTTCCTGAGATGGAAGCAGCACCGACAGGTCGCCACCCAGCCCTGAGGCCTCGGATGGGTGCGCCCCACCCCGCCGCCCCCCTCCCCGGTTTCCAGACACACCAGAAGGAAGGAAGGACGTCAGTGCACAAGCGGCAGGACAGGTCCAGCCCCAACTTCCTTCCGGGAGCGGAGGGTCCGGCAGCCCCCAGCCTCACCAGGCTGCTGCCCCCGGCACAGGGCAGGAAGCCAGCCCGAGACCAGCTACAGCGCCCCCAGCTCAGAGCTCGCCCCCTGCTCACGCGCTCCACACACGGTCACTCGGCCCCGCGCCCTGCGGATGACCGCTGCAGCCTCGGACGCTGCCCCGGCCTCCCCAGCCCCGCCCCGGGGCCCTCAGCCCCCCTGACTCACTCGGAGATGTGCAGGAAGATGTCGGGGCCGCCGTCAGCCGGGGTGATGAAACCGTGGCCCTTGGACCGACAGAAGCACTTGCAGACGCCTTTGTAGATGGGGCCCTGGGAGGCCCTCACGGTCCTGACAGAGGGGGCAGGCGTGAGCGGCCCCCCAGCCCTCGGGACAGCGACCCCCCCTCCTGAGGCTCACCGGCCGCCCAGTCTCCACCCACAGGGAGCCCGGCCAGGGCGGCCAGGGCAGCCAGGAGGGTGTGCACAGCTCCAGGAGCACCGAGAATGCAGTGGGAGCGAGTCCGGCCTCGCGGGGCCTAGGCTCAGGCTGTCAAGGAGGCGCACCTGAGTGCAGCCCCCGGCCAGGGAGTGAGCGACCCCCAGGGCGCAGCAGACCCCTCCTGTGTGAGTTCAATCCCCACCCCAGAGG
>NW_004567133.1:16358392-16365091 GCF_000260355.1 Condylura cristata | reverse complement strand
AAATATATACATATATATGTACATATATAATTAAAAAATAAATAAAAGTGACTGCATGACCCTGGCACATCTTCTCCAGTCAGCCACTCCCCCCACCTTGCAAACAGGGTGCTGGACTGAAAGTTCTGGGAACATCCCCAAGGAGCGCAGCTCCACGCAGGCTGGCTCCCTGTGGCCACCTGCTGCTGCCCCCTCTGTTGTAAAAGACCCCAAGGTCAAGGTCTCGTGTGGGGGTCAAGCCCAGGGAACCCCAGTAACTGCCTGCCCACGGCCAACCCCACCCTGCAGTCGGGCGCCTCAGACTCAGGTGGGCCTGGGGTGCTGTCCCACCTGCCGACCCGGCCCCAGTCCCCCCCATGTGGCATCCAGGGACCCTGAGGCCCAGTGACTCCGGCGGTCTCAGGAAGCCTCCCCCACCCCCCGCGAGACTCACGCCGAGAAGGTCCTTGTCCGGCGAGTGGGCAGCGGGCTTGGGACCACGTTGCCCCGGAGCGGGGACGGCGAGCGGTCTCCGGCCCGCTGGGTGTCCAGCAGCCCTCCCGAAGGCTGTGGTGGCGGAGGTGGCTCAGATGACATGGCTGACCTAGAGAGAGACGGGGGGCTCTCAGCGGCTCTCGCACCCCCGCGTCTGAGGGTCTGGGTCTGCCCCCCGGTCCTCTCCCGTCAGGCGGCCCCAGGCTTCTCCAGAGACGCCCCGCCGCCCCCACTGTCTCGAGGCTCCTGGGGCCCTCACGGCAGCTGTGGGCTCCCCTCTACCACCAGCCAGACCCCCTTGACAAGGAGCCATCGGACCCTCTGCGTCCCTGCGCCCAGCCCCTGGCGGGGAGCACGGGGCCCCCATGCCAGCGCCAATTCCCAGAGTGCAGTCTGCCACACAACACACCCCAGCCCGGGCCAGGCAGAGCAGGGCAGGCAGGAGGCTCTCGCCGCTCCCTCACACGCTCGCACAGGGCGGGGGCGCCGGACCCCACAGCTGGCCCAGGAAAGACCAAGCGAGTGACCACTGAGGCCCCCTCCAGCTGGGCGTGGTGGCAGGTCAGGAGGAAAGCGCAAAGCAGGGAAGGGGCGGGGTGGGGGAACCCTCTGGAATCCATTCTCCTGTGCAAAGCGGGGTGCTCGGTGGGCGCCCCTCAGTACCTGCTGTGGGCGGGTGAGGGGGACGGGACGGGGGCGGAATAAACAGCGCTTGCCCACAAGAAACGGGACCTCACCGAGACGGTCCCCGCAGGCTCACGGGGCGGGGGCGGGAGGAAGGTTAGAAGCAGCCCCACCCCCAAAGTGGGGTTCTGGACTGGAAAACACAGACCAGTCTTTTGAGCACCGGAGTCAGCCTCATGACCCTGGTGTCTGGCTACTCTTGAAAAGAGACTAGCAGCTGACACCCCTGCACCCCAGTTTGCAGCCCCACTTCCCCATTCATAGAAACTCGGTGGCCTCCGGAGGCCAAGTTTTTAAGCTGCGCCACCAGCAATGCCCAAGCCACCCCTCTCCCGGCCCACAGGGCCCCGCCCGCCCCGCCTCCATACTCCCCTGTCAGGCCTCAGTTCTGACGGGTTGGGCAGGGAGGGGGCCAGCTGGCCTTCTGGAGGCAGTGACATAGCCAGCTCCTGACCCTCCTCCGCTCAGTTACGGCCACGGCTGGAAGGACCGCCAGTCCGGGGCGCCCCCACCTCATAAAGGCCCTGGCGGCTGCGCTGGGGCCAGGACTCCGGCACAACCACCAGCACAGGTCACAGAGTCCTAGAATGTTCCAAAGCACAGGGTTCTGGGAGCAGGCCAGCCCAGGCCTCCCAGAACAGCAGGTGGGGACACTGACCGGCACCCCCGGTCAGGCCAGAACTGCCCTCCCCGCTTCCATCCGCCTTTCCCCGGGACTCAGGCCCCTCTGACTTCAAATCCCACCTCTCGCCAGCTCTGTGATCTGCAGCAACTAACCTCGCCTCTCTGGGTCTCGGTTTCTGCATCTGAAAGGGAGACTGCATGCGTCTTGGCTGCACGGTTGCTTGAGATGCCGCCCGCCGAGGGCTGGGCACACGACCGCCCAAACACGTGAGCAGCCACTGTCAGCTGCCACCACCACGACAGCGTCGTCATAAAGTCACTCAGCAAACGCGCCCAGCGCCAGGTCCTGACTGCGGTGCCGGACAGGCGGGATGAATCTGGAGCGTGTGAACGACGCATCACAGCCTGCCCGGGGCGTACGCGGGCCAGTAAAGGCCCACCAGCTGGGGAGCCACTCTTGGGGGACACAGCGCTTGCCTTGTGAGAAACACGGGAGCTCGGCTGAGGAGGGGAACCGCCAGAGCAGAGGCCCTGATGCTGACGAGGACGCGGGTGAGTAACGCTGGCCAGACCCTGGGCGCTGGGGCTGCAGAGCCCAGAGATAAGTGGGCGGAGATGAGAGATAGGTGGGGGGTGAGCGGCAGGGGCAGAAAGGGAGAAGTAGGAGGTGGAGGGGTGAAACGCAGGGGGTGGAAGGGTGAGGTGTGGGAGGGAAGGGGTGTGGTGGGGGGTCAGAAGGGTGACAGTAGGGGTGGAAAGTGAGGGGTTAGAGGGGTGAAGGTAGGGCGTGGAGGGGTGAGAGGTGAGGGGCTGGAGGGGTGACAGTGGGAGTGGCGGAGTGAAGGGGGGGGCTAGGGCCCTCCCTGATGATGCAGCGGGTAAAGCGCAGCACTATGAGGCTGTCTGCAACCACTGCAGCACGAGATCAATCCCCGCCCCAGAGGGGACCCCCAGGGCGCAGCAGACCCCTCCTGACCCCCCGCTGCTCCCCTCAGCAGCGTACTTCGTCTGTCGGCCTCAGTTGTCCTGTTCTGTCCCCACTCTGTGTCTGGTGAATCCTCTCACCCCCCTGCACCTCTGTCCTGTACCCCAGCTCTGTATGCACAAATAAATCTTAAAAAAAGAGAGAGAGAGAAAGAGGAGCTGGGAGGGGTGAGGGGCTGGAGGGGTGAGAAGCAGGGGAATGACACACGGCCCTCCTCTCCAGCCTCTTTCCCTCTCTTTCCACCCACTACTGTGTCCCCGGGCCCCAGCCCAGCCCAACTCCTGGACTGATGAAGCCCCACCCTCTCTGCACCCCAGCCTTGACCCCGGACACACGCAACCCCTCGCAGGCGCCCGCAGAGACCCTTGGCCTTGACGGCGCCCTCTCAGGGCAGCTCTGTCCCTCTCCATCCCTGGGGCCCGCACCAGGCTGGCACAGCGCAGGGTCTCTGGCACGTCCTGGGTGACCCACAGGCTCCTCAGCCAGGCACATTCCCAGCCCCTGGTGAGAGTTCAGCGCTGACCGTCCAGAAGGGGAGGGGAGAAACTGAGGCAGAGTGTAAAAGCTGGGGGAGGGGTGCTGCTCGGAGACGCAGGAGCCACGCACCCTCCCCTGGGCTGGACAGCAGCGGGGGCCGGCAGCTCACCCCCCCACCCACGCACACACAGGGAGGATTGAATGGCCTCTGTGTGGGGAGCCAGGCTCAAAGTCCAGCTGTGAGGAAACAGTGGCGAGAGAGGCAGCCAGCACCCAGAGCCAGCTCGGGGCTCCACTGCTGCCCCCCAACACATACACAGGGACAGGTGGGACCAAGCCCAGGCCCGCAACTCGCAACTCGGCTTCCGCAAGCACCTGCTCTGGGGGAGGGGCGGAGCTGGGGCGGGGCCGGGGCGGGGCCTCGGCCTCCCAGTAAGTCCGAGCGGAGAGCTGTGCCCTGTGCGCGCACGCGTGCACGTGCACGAGCGCTTGGCTGTGCACAAGTGCGTGGTGTGTGCGTGCACGGGAGGGGGCGGGGGCCGGGGGCGGTGGCTGCACCAACGGGAGCACAGGGGCGGGGCGCCCCCAGCGGCCCAGGTGGGGCTTACCAGGCCCTCCAGCAGCCTGGGAGCTTGCAGCCTGCACAACAGTAAGAGCTGACCAAGAAGCAGCTCCAGGCCTTCCACTTTGTGGGGGAACCCAGTCAGGCACTCCCGCCCTGGGGAGTCTGGGTCGTCGAGAGGGGAGACCCAGGGCCACAGGAGCAGCATTCTGTGCAGGTGTCCTCAGCACTTGACTCATCGCAGCTCACTCATCCCTGCTCTTACAGCGGGGTCCCACCGAGAGCCCCCCTCAAGCCGAAAGGATGGCAGGTGCAAATGCACACAGCCACCTCATCCCCAGCGCAGCCGCCTCCCTCACCATGCTCAGACCCAGAGAAGCGGGTCGGACTTCTTGGACAAAGCCGCTCTGATGGAGGCGCTGGCTGGTCCCGAGCTGGACGCGGGCCTGAGGGACAGCAGTCTGCAGGGCTCTGTGCGCCCCCTGACCTCGGGCCAACCCGCCTCTGCCCAGCTCCAGGGCGAGGGGCACTGTGGTGCCAGGCGGGAAAGATGGAAATTCAATCTCCCGAGCAGGTTCCTCCCGCTGCGAATCACACCATGGGAAGTAAGAGGAGCCTGGTCACTTGGAACTTGCCGGGGTGCTGGGCAGAGGCCACGGAGAGGGGCTCCAGCCTCAAGTGGGGGCCACAGAGGTGAGCGAATGGCCATGCTTGCTTGCCCCCCCACTCCTACCCTGATGCCCCCAGGGAGGGGGTGTGGGCAGCACCTTCGTCCTGGGAAAGGGTACGGGCCCTCAGCCCAAAATAGCCTGGGAATTTTCCACAGGCTGCTGGAGTCTAACTGAACACCATGCCCCGGACTTCCAGCCCCCCTCAACCCGCCTGGGGCCGGCCCCCCTGCCCCCTCAGCAGGAAAGCCCACCCCCGCAGCAATCGGAGTGGTGGGTGCCCACTCTGTCCACGCAGGCAGCGGCCCTGCCCTGGCAGCAAGTTCCAGCTCCTGAAGGCTTCCAGAGGTCTCTGGGGCAAGAAGACGGGGGAGGGACTGGGCGCAGAGGGGGCGTGCCCACCTCTCCAGGCCACTGGGAACAGGCACAGGAGCCCTGGCCTGGTGGGGCCCAGGCCTGGGCAGCGAGGTGTCTGGGGCCGCTGGCCACAGCGCAGGCCCGCAGCGAGGAGGTGCGTCCCGCAGGGCCCGCTTGGCTTGCATCACCGTGTCACCGAGGACAGGCGGGCTGGCCTCCCCGTGCCCCACAGGTCCCTGGGAATGGCGACAAGGGCAGGCTCGCAGGCTGCTGGAAGGTTCTGGGGCCTGAGATTCTGCATCCCTATGGCTCCAGTGGGGGTCTTGAGAGCCGAAAGTTTTGGGGCCCACTTGCTCACCTCCCAGCCAGTGGGGGGCAGGGCTAGCTGAAGCCTGGTGTAAGGGGGTGGAGGGGAAATTGGGGGTTTGTGACTCCAGAGGAATCACAGTTACCCTAAAGCACCCCTGTTCCTCCTCTGTAAACTGAGGCAGAGACTCCCTCTGTCCCCTCAGGAGCTGAACACAGAGGGAGAGCTGAGCCCTGGAGGGTCCTCGAGCGGAGGGTCAGCTACACTAGACAGAGGGGGCGGGAGGAGACACCAGAGTGGAGAGGTCCGGGAGAGCCCAAGGCTGCCGGACCGAGCCCTGGGGGTGGGGGGGCGGAAGGAGGGGACCGAGAAGGGGTGGAGAGGCCGCGAGAGGGAAAGGGCGTAGGGGGAGGGGCGGAGAGCCCAGGGGACCCCGAGGGGCGGGGCGTCGGGCCCGCGCCATCCCCGTCCCGCAGACCCGGAGCCCACGGCGGTTCGCCGAGACGAACACAAACAAGACGGGGAGGTGCCCGCGTCGGGGGCGGGGCGGGCGGCCAGCGCCCCCTCCCTCCCCGAGCCCGGCCGGGAACCGCTCTCCCCCCCGCTGCGCCCGAGTGCTGGGAAGCCGCCGGAAACCGAGGACCAGCGGGCGTACCGGGAACCCCAGGCGGCCGGCGACCCCAGCAGCAGCGCCCGATGGCCCGGCCAGCCCAGGAGGCGGCCACCCCGGCACGCCCCAGCTCGCCGCCGCCGCCGGGCCGTTCCAGCCCGGACGCGGGGCTCCCGGGCCGGGGGCCCCAACTCCGCTGAGTTCCAGGTGTCTGGCGCTCGGACCTCGCCGGTGCAAGCCTCAGTTTGCTCGTCTGTCAGCGGGAAGAGGAATGTGCAGCACCCACCGCCGGGATGTGTGTGGACCCCGCTGGCTAAAGCGACTCGGGCAACAATAGCTGGGCACGAGGGTGCAGTGTCCGCCAAGAGGCGATCTCGAATAATCCTTCCCAGTCCAGTCCCTGCTGAGGGGGCAGAAACCACACATCCTGCCTCTGCCACTCGGTGGGACAAAGAAAAACAGGCCCCCTCCAAAGCGAATGCAGCCGGGCGCGGGGGAGTGGGGGAGAGGTCAGCCTGGAGAACCCCGTCATCAGGCCGCAGGGGAGAGCTAAGAGGGGGACCCCGGGAGAGGAGGGGGCTCCCAGCACGGGTCCTGCGGAGCGAAGGCCCAGGAGGAGGAGGTCTGAGGCAGGGAGAGACCGGAGAAGGTCTCGGGGGAGCAAGCGAACACTTAGGGACTTAGATGACAATGGTGACAGTGGACGGCTCGCTCGAATCCATTATTTGTACAAGTCCGCGAGCGAGGCCGGGAGCAGGGGCCCAGACATAAACTAGCAGAAGGAAAAGCGACAACAGCTGGCAGCAGGGTCCTCGTCTCCCCCAAATCGCACCCAGATGGGAAGAAGGGAGAGCGCGCCCCACCGCGAGAAGGGTCCCCGCCGGAGCCCGCTGGTCCCGCCCCCGGCCTGAACACATCCTCTCCGGGTCCAGAAAGGCCGCGGGGGCTGAC
>NW_004567133.1:16346812-16357437 GCF_000260355.1 Condylura cristata | reverse complement strand
ACCTTTGTGTCCATAGCGGGACTGGGGGGTGCCCCGCACGCGGAGCTCCGGGCTGTGCCTGCGGCCAGAAGCTACGTGAAAAGTGGAAGCATCAGTCCCGGCGCCCCCGCAGGTCCCTCCCCCAACCAACGGCGCGGGGTCCGGCCCCCAGTCGACCTTCGCTCCAGAATCCGGGTGGACCCGGGGCGTCTCGAGTTTAACTGAAAGAGATCAAGGAATGGCAAGAAGTAATGGAGAGGCCGGAGGGGAACAAACAAGCAAAGACCCGAGTGGAGGGGAAGAAAGGAAATCAAAACAAGAGCGGGAAGCTGTGGATTGCATTCTCTTCCCTGATGTTTGCTTTGCTCCTAAGGTCCACTCCCTCCTTGAGTCTTCTGTCCCTGGAGGTAAATGATTATTCTCTCCTTTTACAGGAGAGGAAACTGAGTCACTGGCGGGTCACTGCAAGTTGGGAGCAACTTGCAGGGTTAGTATTGAGCGGCTGGGAAAGGGGAAGGTGTCCTGTAAATGGCCAGGGTCTGTAGGGCCAGTTTCTGGCCCCGCGGAGCCCGCGGCTCAGAGGTCTCTCTCTTCCCCTCCCTCCCGCCTTCCTCTCCCCGTGCACAAAATGACCATTGAGGACACAGAAGACCCCCATCTACCAACAGGAAGAGGCTCCTCCACCCGGACCCCGACCTTGGTTGGAACCTCCAGAACTGCCAAATACACCTCTGTTATTTGAGCTCCCCCAGCCTCCCCCGCCCCCCACGTCATGTTTGGATATGGCTGCCTGCCGGGAAAAGCCTCCCCTTTCTTCTCTCTCCAAAGCCCTTCTCAACTTCCTGACTCGTTGACACCTCTCAGGATTCCGAAGCCTGTTGGACATTACTGGTGTATCCACTGGGCTCAGAGCCTCCAGAAATAAGAAGTGGGGACCCTGCCTGTCTCTCCCTAAGAAATGACTGTGGAAGGGTGATAACAGGCTGCCCTGCCACAGCCCGATAAGCCTGCTGGCTCCCTGGGTGCCGCACCCTCAGGACGGGCTCCTGGGAGTTCTCCCAAATTGCCTCTGCTGGAGTCTCCCACAGCCAGCGACAAGGGTCCCCCGCGTGGCCCACTGGATGGCACTGGCGGGTGGCCAGACCAGCTAACAGCTGGTGAGGGGCTCGGCCCAAGTTCTCTGCTCAGTAAGAAGCCATCCAGCCACCCACTGGACAAATATTTACTGCAGATGGGCTCTGTTTGCAGCGCTGGACTAAACAAACCCGTGTTGACCGGCTTCCTGGAGTGTTACACTGGGGTGGGGGCTCTGATCACACCATGTCCCTCCTCCTGCGGGCACATGTGGAGCAGGGGGGCTGCTCTGGACCTGAGGGCTCCAGCTCAGACATTAAACAAAGGAAAGGACTCCTTTTTTTTTTTTTTGCTTTTCATTTGGAAAGGACTTTCTTGGAAGAGGTTAGAACACTTGCAAAGGCCTTGGTTAGGGATGAGTGTGGTGGTTCCGGGACAGGCAGAGCGAGAAAGGGAGGGTGGGATTAGAACAGGCTAAATTTACTGGGTCTCAATTAAAAAGCTTCATCTTTGAGAAGAATGGCAGCCAGACAAAAGCTGAAAGTGGGGGTGAAGGGCAGGCCCCTCCCTCCAAGTGTAACCCTCCCCCACCCACCCGGCTCCCTTTCTTTCCACCAAGACCTGGGTCTCCTGCCTGCTGCCTTGCAGGAGCAGCCCCACCCCCCACCCCCATCACGCCCACACTCCAATTTTCTGCTCAGCAGTCATCGTGATCTCTCAAAGGCATAGAGTTCAAAAAAATTATTCAAGACACTTGTTAAAACAGTAAGGCAGGACTTTGTGGAGAGGTGTAGAGATGACTGCAGTTGAGTTTTGCAATGGGGGAGGAAGCTGGAACTCAGTTCCAACTACATCAAGGACAAGTGAATTTATAGCCAAGAAGCAGGGTGGAGCAGGGCGGGGCTGCAGTGGATGGAAAATTACTAAAATATCAGCAGGTAGGGGGGTTCTGGCTAAACTGACCCAGCAGGATTCTTGTTAAAACTGGAATCACAAGGACAGACTGAAACCCAAGGTCAGCCCTAATCAAGCAGAGGGCTCAGAAGTCTAATGTTTGGTCAAGGAGAGAACCTGTTATCATGTTCCTCTCCTGCTCAAAGCCCTTCAGTAATCCCCATTGCTTTTTGATCCAAATTCCTTCCTCTGCAAAACTCCAGATGTGACTTAACTGCATATAAGAAAATGCCAGTAAAGAACATTTGCACGTGGGGGCTGTATCTCTCGGACAGGCCTGGGCTCGATGGGGCTGGATGTCCTTGACATCCTCAAGGACTGGGTGTCTCACCTTTGCCTTCCAGCCTCAAGGCCCAAAACAGCTGCTGGAGCTCCAGCCATCACAGGTGCATCCTTCAGGTCCTAGACAGCCTTGTCTAGGGTTGCCCCATCACACTCTGGGCTGCCCTCAGTGTTGTCATTTAAACTATCATAATCTTGTCCACCAACTCAACGTCTGGCCAGCAGACGTATAACTCAAGGACACAAAACATTGTCCCTGAGCTCAGCTGGTGCCCTGCCTTTCCCCTCTTCTTCCCCCTACTCTGCGCACTCTTATGGCTGAGAACTGCTCCTGGTGAAGTCCGAAGGGCGCTGGCCGAGCCTGCCTGCTGGCAGAGGGAAAAGACAGACCCATGAGACCACTCAAGGAAGCCCATGCACCAAGACACCCTTCCCGCAGACAGGGACACACAGATGTGGCTGGACACCCAGCCTGCCTGAGACAGGAGACGCCCAGGTACAGCCACGTGCAGACAGCCCACAGAGGGGAAGGCATCCACCCACACAGCCCCCCAAGAGCCCCTCCCTGTGGAAGCGCGTGACCACACCCTCTCCCATCACGCAGCTTCATGGTCTCCCCCAAACTGCAGAGCCCCAGAGCTTCCTCGGTTTAGAAACTCCTCCTCCAGGCAGGGCTCAAGGGTCTCAAGGAAGGCTCTGCCTCAGGCACCTGAGCAGGCTTGGCCACCTGCTCTCTGGAGAGGGTCTTCATGGGTGCCAGGGAAGGAAACCCCCCTTCCTTTCCCTGTTAGCAGAAAACAATGGGCTTGGAGTGGGGCCTCAACTTGCACACCTCCAGCCCCCAGCTCACCAAAACCCAGAGGAAAAGAAAACATAGGGTGGTGGGCAGAGCTGGAAAGTCACCCGAGAAAGGTTAGCGGACCCCAACATGACCCAGCAGACCCCACCAGGCCCCAGGTTCGACTGGCAGATCTGCCTCTCTGCTGGGCAGGAGGGGAGGGAAAGGGGGCCTTGGGGCTCAGTCCCCCCCTCCCCCAGCAAGCCCCGCACTCAGGCCTCCCTGCCTGAGCCGGGCCCTCTGGGAAAAGAATGAACAGGAGGGGCTCCCTGGTGGCACAGTGGGTTAAAGCACAAACTGTGAAGGTAGCTGCAGCCACCTCGAGAGTCTATCCCCAGCGGCAGACCTCTCCCAGCTTTCCTGCTGCTCCCCTCAGCAGTGTACTTTGTCCATCTGCCTGTTCTGCTCCCCGCTCTGTCTCTTCTCACCGCCCCTCACCCGGTGGCCTGTACCCCAGTTCTGTATGCATAAATACATCTTTAAACAACAACGACAACAACAAGTTGTTTGACTTTGCCTGCAGGGTGTTTAAACAAGAAAAGCGTGATGGGGACAGAAAGGTCCCATCTCCATTTCCCTAGGAAATTCTGCCAAGCTGCAGTCTCCCTTATTGCTCCAGTGGACAGCATAGCCCAGAGAGGGTAAGTAAGCTGCCTGGAGCCACACAGCAGGAGACCGTGGGGTGTCCCGGACCTCTAGCTCCCCAGTTTCCGGCTGGGTCTGTCCTCAGGATGACCTGCTCCCGCCCTCGCTTTTGTGACTGTGCTTATTCATTATTGTCATGACTACTAATGTCCTGATTTATTATTGTTACTATTAACAGCCAAGTCACTGCGGCTTACTGTACACCAGCATGGAGCTAAGTGCTTGGAGGATCTTTCACCCATTGCTCATGCAACAAACCTTTACTGTGCATCTACTATGTCCCAGGCTCGATTCGAAGGCGAAGGGAGGCAGCTGTGAGCAAACGCCATGATGCCCCTGCCCTCGGGATAATGACTTTTTTGGGGGGCAGGATGGGGGGAGACTGACTTTTAGGGGCAACAGGCGGAGGCCGCGTAATTTGTTAGTTTGTTGGTTAATTCAGGCTGGAGGCAATTGCTGTCCCAATTGAACCTCATGGCTTGACAGTGTGGCCAGCTCCTCCCTCTGGGGTCCATCAACCCTCCTCCAGGAAGCCAGGAAGGTGAAAATGAGCGGTGACTTCTCCCAGGAAAGAGCGTTCCAGTGGCCTGAGCGGGTGTACGGAGACGGAGACGCAGGGGCAGATGGAAACAGAAAGTAGGTGTGTGTGAAGTCCAGACAGCAAAGGGGAGCTGTGTGTCCCCTGAATGTCCAGCCCGTCTAGCGGGAAGTATTATTAGTCAACCATTTAGCAGAGGACGAAACTGAGGCTCAGAGAGAGGCCACACAGCTGGGAGTGACAGAGCCCAGGTTTTAGCCACCTTCTTCCTCTTCCCCTTGGGGCTCAAAGATGAAAAGGAAACAAAAACAGCCCGCAGGAGCCTGAGGTGCAGGGGGGTGCAGTGGCAGCTTCTCTTGGAGGGGAGAGGCCTGGGGCCTGACCCAGCTCCACCACAGGCTGGGAGCAAGGGCCTCCTCACTCCTTCAGCCTGGCCGCTGGGCGACTGGGGGAGAAAGGGGACCTCAGCCCAGGCAGTGCGGCGGGGGCGAGGGGGCGCTTTGGGGGTCGGGGCAATCGGAACCCAGCCGCGGCGCGGAGACGCCGCGGGCTCCTCGCGCAGCCTCGTGCTGCCCCCTGGCGGCGATGGCCGGGACGGTGGGAGCCGCGAGCAGAGCCTCCACCTTTGACGCCCTCATTCATTCACCCTCAGGGAACCCCGGTTCCGACGCGCACCCAGGATCCCAACCCTGTCGGTGGGACCTCCATCTCCAAATCTTTGGGGCGGTGAGATGATTCCCCAGAGTCAGAGCGGGGAGCAGAACAGGCAGATCGACGGAGTACACTGCTGAGGGGGCAGCGGGCCGGGCAGGCGCGGTCGGCCGCGCCCTGTGGGTCACCTCCGGGGCGGGGATCGAACTCATGCCACAGCGGCCGCAGCTAGCTTCCTAGTGCTGAGCCTTAACCCGTCGCTCCGCCGGGGCGGGCCAGCAAAGGGCTTCTTTAAGGCACTTAACTCGTCCTCCATCAGCTGAAGATGGCCAGAGCTTCCCGCTGCGGGGCGGCGCCCTCCCCCCGCCCCCCTTCCCGCTGGGTCACAACTGGCGAGGGGGGACTGCGGCCAGCAGGCGGCGCTGTGGGCAGAGCCCGGTGCAGCGACGCTGCACGAATACAGCAGGTGCTGATGCACTCGCTCTTCGCCTGAACGCGGGGCTCCTCTAGCCGGCAGGGAGGACCTGGTGCTTCCCATGTCTGCGGTCACGTGACCTACACACGTGGGTGGCCAGCGCCCCTTGACCTGACTCAGTGGATGTTAGCAGATGGGAGGCCACGCTGGACATGGGCTGCTGATCTTGGCCCTTGGCCCTTCTGCATGGGCTTGAGACAAGTGGTACAGAGTGCAGGAGTCCCCACGGCCAAACCACCCACCCACAGACGCTCCCGCTACATAAACGCCTGTTGTTTCACGCCGCTGAGCTTTGCCAAGGCTGATAGGAAGCTCTTTCTTTCTAGAAACCCAGGTGATGGCCGCTCGCCCACAGCCCCTGAGCATAAGTGCCCACAGCTCAGGCGAGTGGCATAAGCCAGATGGTCTATCTGTGTCTCAGTCCGGAGGCCCCAGGAGGAAGCCGGACTGGGGACTGGCCTGGGCGGGGGTCACCCTCAGCCCGCCCAGCCTGGGGCGGGGAGTAAGAACAGGGCTGCCGAGGTCTGTCCGGGGCGGGAGAGCTGTGTGGCCGCGGGGTCCAGTATGCTTTGGCTTGAATGCAATGAGCACCGTGCTGCCTCTCGGTCAGTCTTCTCTGGGTGGTTTTGCCATCAAATGGACATGCATTTTGTGTTCCTTGTTTAGGGTTTTATTTATTTACTTATTTACTCAAAACATCTGGAAAAACTGAGCTAACTGCACTGTGCCAACACCACTGCCCGGTGCTGCCCTGTCCACATCTTGCTTTGATTTTTCACACATTTAATGATCTGATCATCCATCAGCTCATCTTGCTTTTTTTTTTTTAAGATTTATTTATGCATACAAGAGTGAGTGCAGGCGAGAGGCACAGGGGGTGAGAGGACTCCCCAGGGAGAGTGGGGAGCAGGACAGGCTGATCCACTGAAACACACTGCTGAGGGGAGCAGCGGGGAGACAGCAGGGGTCACTCCCTGGCCGGGGATGGAACTCGTGCTCAGTGGCTGTGGACAGCTTCCCAGTGCTGAGCCCCAACCCCTTGTGCAGCCAGGGAGGCCCCCAAAATCACTCTCTGAGATGCAACCCTTTTCGAGAATCTCAGTAGTCCCTTCATTTTGTTCCTAACAGAGTCCACTGTATGTCGCCACAGCTGGCTTACCCGCTCATCTGTGGACACATGTTAGGGTCGTTCCTAAATTTTGGCTCTCCTGAATAAGGACTGCTGCGGATTTTCTCATCAGCCTTTTTTTTTTGACATATGTTTTCTCTCTTTTAGGCAAAACCCTGGTCACAGGTGGCTTGTGTGTTTTCCAAAGTGATTGCCGCTTCACATTACACTTTCTGGGGGTCAGCGGAGGGGGGGCTGGATTTCCAGAGCAAGGGCCTGGAAGGCCGCTCCCCCAGACATGCCCTGATGTCCCCTTTCTGCCGACCGGATGGGCTGGGCCTACGGCCGGGCAGGCGGGGCACATGGCCTGGCAGTGCCGGAGGTCAGCGGTCAGCGGCCCTGCACTGAAGGAGCCCCAGCCCGGAGCAAGTCACTGACCACTTCACAATCACAGCGCTGGCGCCGCGTCCCGGCCCTTCTAAATGCCCCGCCGCCGCCCCGTCACCCCTTACAGAGCAGGGAGCGGCCGAGAGTTGGGGGCTCAGGATCAGCCCGAGCTGGGCGAGCAGAGAGGCATTTGCGGGGAGGCACACCCACACCCACGCAGACGTGGACGGAGGCCCGCCCTCGGTGGGGGAGGCCCGCCTGGCCCGAGGGGGCGGACACCGTCATGGGGTCAGGCCCCCCGGCAGCCTCCCAGCTCTGCTCTAGTCAGATTCTTATTTCTGAGGCTCTGGCGGGCTCCCCACGCTGTCCCCCCTCTCCGCTCCCCCTGCAAGGTGGGACAGCAGAAAAGTGGAGAAGGGGCTGTAGCGGGTCCTCAGCCTGGGGCCCCGGGAGGGCACGGGGCGCCCAGCCCTGGCAGCTGGCCACATCACAATGGCCCTGCCTGAGCTGGCTTCTGGAGGGCTGGGGTGGGGGGCAGCACTCCTGTCCGCTGGCTGGCAACTGGACCATGAGGCAGTGACCCCCAGACAACACTCAGTCGCACGGAGCCTGGAACCCAAAGCCGCTGCCTGGACGCTGTTGCTGGATTTCCAAGAACCTTCAGGATGTCAAGATGAACACACACCCGGGGTGAGGGTCCTGCGCTCAGCGAGGCAGGGAGAGGCCAGTGCGGGTGGACTTCAGGGCCGGACAGGACTCTGGCTTCCCTTTCTGAGGTGGGGGCTGATTCCAGCCAACCCCCCAAGTCCTCCTGTCCCCCACCAACCAGGAGACCCTGTGGCTTGAAGGGGACAAAGTAGAACTCTGACCTCTTGTACCTTCCCTTAAAGTGTGAGAAGGAGCCCGTGGAACACAACCAGAGTCTTCCCCAAATCAGGTATGGCCTGGGGCAGCTGAGACCCTGGGGCCCGGCTCAGCGCTGGGGAACCAGGCTGCTGAGGTCTGGGGTACCCCAGATCTTGGAGTCAGTTTTCTACAAGAGCTGGTTGCAAGGTTTAAAGAGATGCTTGGCAGGGGGACCGGCTGTGGCCCCCCTGGGCAGCGCTTGCTGGCCGCCACCCTGGGCCGGGCAGCGGAGTCCTGAGAGCTGGTGTGGAAACCAGTCCAGTCTGGGCTGCGGGAGGGCTCCCTGTGGAGTCTGGACTGGGCAGCCCTGCTCTGAGGGGAGGCCTGGGTGGGGCCTCCAAGGTCCCCCCCTTTCAAGCCACAGCCTCCCTTCCAGGGAGGGGCAGGTCCCCATGCAGAGGGCCCATGCGGCTCCCAGTAGACACAGGGGGATCCCCACACCGTCATTAAGATCAGGGGGCTCTTATCCTCCCCATCCCCAGGTTAGTACTCTGGATATCCGGGACTCTGAAACCCCTTACCCCGAGAGCCAGCTTCTGGGTGGGGGTGGAGCTGGGAGCCCACACCCGGAGAGGCCCTTTGTGGGTCAGCAGGGAGCTGAAGCTGGGAGAGGGGGGGTGGGGAGGCGCCCACAGTCCCTGGGAGAGGGTGGCATGCTGCCCAGAGGCGGGGCGTGGCCCTGGCAGCATGCCCCCAAGGCAGCTTTGCCACCTCCGCACTGGGCGACCTCAGGCAAGTTACTTAACCTCCCCGAACCTCGTCTCCATGTCTGCAAATAGGAGTGGTGCCACATAGTGCCACCTCACTGATGTTCTGGCAAGAGCAGGCAGCGACCTTTCCTTAGGCAGAGTTTGGCTAAGCCAGGTAATAAATGTCTGATGGGAAAAAGACAAGGGCCGAGGCCCCGCCCAGCCTGGCACACCGGCTCTGCAGAGCCCCCCTTCCCGGACCGGGCCCGCCGGCCAGGCCTGGTGCCCCCGCCCATGGTGCCCTCTGGCTCTTCCACCTCCCCAGGCCCATCCAGTGGCCGTGTGACCCTAGGCTCGGCGGCCCCTCCCACTCTGCAGTCCCTCCCTCAGCTGGCCAGTCCAGTCCCGCACACAGGAAGGCCCAGAGCTGACAGTGTTTCCTTCTCCCCCAAAGAGCAGCCTCCTGCTTGGGCTTCTCCTGAGACTCAAGGGACTCAGGCTCAGTCCCAGTTCTACTCCCCAGATTCCCAAGTAATAAACACAGGTGAGTGCCCTGCCTCCTCTCGCCAAGACTGGCCAAGCAGCACCACCAGGGAGCCCCCGCCCAGACGCCACAGCCTGGAGACCCCAGAGTCCATGACCATGAGCCCTCCTGCCAGGGAGGAGAGGCTGGCACACAGCAGCAGCCCTGGTCTCCGCTCTGCAGAGAGGCCCCAACTGCAGGAAGCAATGCAATTGCGCCCTGGGCAGGGCTGGGGTGGGAGTGATGCGTGAACTCAGGAGCGGCTGGGCTGGGTGGTTGGTAACCAGTGGGCGTCCCCCCTGTGGGAAAGCTCGGCCACCCCTTCCTGCACACTGGGTTCTCTCCAAGTTCCCTGCCAAGCTGGGGTACAATCACACCGCTACAATCAGGCCTCAGCAGGTCAAACCCCAGCACCCCTCCTCCCGGGCCCCAGACAGGCGAAGCTCAGGCCTGTCCTGTTTGATTATCGCTCAGAACAATGCACACAGGCCGGGTCCTGGCTCAGGCTGCTGCAGTAGGCTTTATTTTGCCTTCCTCTTAAAAATAAGATAAAGAGGTCAGAGGTGTGTGTGTGGTGAGAGCGGGGAGCGTGAAAGGGTCCACCAGAGACGGAGTGGGGGGACAGAATAGGTGGACTTACAGAAGCACACTGCTGAGGGAGCAGCGGGGAGACAGGAGGGTCCGCTGAGCCCTGGGGGTCCCTCCCTGGTGGGGATTCGAACTCAGGGCAGGTGCAGTGGTGAGAGCACGGAAGCCCCCAGGGAGGCCCTCGCAGTAGGTTTTACTTAACAAGTGCAGTCACACACCAAAGCACTCCCTTCCCTGCACACCCAAGATCCTGGAAATAGTGCAGGGTTGAAATCAGCCACACACACTTTTTTTGGCCCGACTGTGCGAAGAGGAAGAGACAGGCCCCCAGGAAGGCTTTGGTGCCTTTCCATCACAGGGAGAAGCAGACTCGGGAAGGGAGCCAACCCCAAAGGGGGCTGTCCCGCTGGACAGCCGGGCATCGGGTGAATTGAAGGGCCCAGTTTTATCCAGAGGGGCTCCCAAATCTCTGGGTCCCTTGGCCAGGGAGGGCAGGGGGGTGTTGACGGAGGGTGCAGAGAGGTAGGAGAGTTCATGGGGAGAGGATGCCCATCTGGCCGGCCTCTGTTGCTGGGCAGCACCTGCCTACCCCAGGGGTTACAGGAAGCCAAGACGAGGACTCTGGTAATCTGCGGAGGGTCTGACCGGCCCCCTTTCCTCCCTCCTCCCAAAGCAATGCCCCCCAGCTTCCCTAGGATGGGGTCTGCTGTACCCCTGCAGTCCATGTGTCCTTACTGCGGAAACTACATCATCACGGTGCCCACGCGGGTCCCAGGGGTCCTCACCTGGCTGCTGTGTACGGGCCTGTTGCTTTTCGGGTGAGCGCCCTCCCTCACCTCCGCGCGGTTCCCTAGCGGCAGTGCGGAAGTGTCCTGCGGGAGGAACGGCGGGCGCGAGAGCCCGGCTTCTGGGCGCCCCTTGGCTGGCAGGACAAGGAGGGGAGTCCCAGCGCAACCTCGGGGAGAGGCTGCACTTGGGGCGCGGCGGG
>NW_004567133.1:16296889-16346119 GCF_000260355.1 Condylura cristata | reverse complement strand
GTAGACCAATGACTTCTCGTTGTGTGCAACACCCACGGCGACTTGCCCTTCTCCCCACATGCCTGGCTTCTCTGCACCCCTGCCGGTACCCTGAGCACCCCTGGCCCCACTGTCCTGCCCAGGGTTCCTCGGGGAGAAGGCCGCGCCCACGGGGCCTGCCCTTTCCGCTGCCTCTCCACCGCACCCGCGCAGAGAGCATGACTGACCCAGGGACAGAGTGGTGGCTTCAGCCCCGGCTGGGTGAGGGCCGCAGCCACCCTGAGGCCCAAGGCCAGGAGTCAAAACAATAAACTGCTCCACTGAAGTCCACTGTCCTGGGCAGCCTGCGAGTTTCCTAAAAGCAACCTGTCTGCCTGGGCGGGGCTGGGCGCGCCACCCCAAAGCTACATTGCGTGCCCTTCAATCCGCCCTTTGACCTCACTTCCCACCCCGGCCCCAGGTAGCCACCATTTCCAGCCCACGGTTTCTGGCTGTTAATTTTCTCTCTCGCACAGGAGTGAAATCCTGTTTGTCTTTCTCCACCTGCTTAACTTCACTTGGCATCATCCCCTGCGGGTCCTCCGCGTTGACAGAACGGCACAAGTTTCTCCCCACGCCGACCCTGCCCATGTATGTTGCAGTCCCCTCCCCCACTCTGGCCGAGAGCACCTGCCTCCACTAAGTGGTGCTTCCTACTGGGTAAATACTGGGCAGACCAAGTGTCTGTCGGAGGAAATTTGCATTTTCAACTTTTTTTTTCTTAAAGATTTATTTATTTATGCACACAAGAACTGGGGTACAGGCCACAGGTACAGGGGGTGAGAGGACTCGCCAGAGACAGTGGGGAGCAGAACGGGGGATCCACTGCTGAGGGGAGCAGCGGGCAGGGCAGGAGAAGCCTGCTGCGCCCTGTGGGTCGGTCACTCCCTGGCTGGGGTCACCCCCTGGCTGGGGATCGAGCTCCTGCCGCCTGACAGTGCTGAGACTTCACCCCTCCCACCACCAGGGAGGCCCGGTATTTTCTTCACTTTTCGGGGAGCCTCCGTCGTCCGCAGCAGCTGGAACCACCTGATATTCCCGCCAACAGTGCATGAGAACTCTTTCGCTCCACACCCTCCAACACCTGCTTCCAAGCCCAGACCCTAAAGTGGGGACGGGATGGGGCCACTGCTGAGAGACCCGGCCCCCTCCCTCCGTCCCCCTCTGCTCTGGGGGTGGCAGACGCTGCTGTAGCCCGGGTCTGACTCTCCCCGCAATGCCGGTCGCTCCTCTTGGGTCTCTCTGCCCAGGCGCTGGGCCCCACAGCACTGCCCGGGACTGGGCTTGTGGGAGCGGGGAGGGGGAGTAAATTCGGTGCCTGCGGACCCCCAGAGAGGCTGGACGCTCACAGCTCCCCACAGCAAGCCGGCTGCGCAGTTCAGCAGCAGAGGTGCTGGCCCAGGAGTTTAGCAAATGTTGAGGTCCCGAGTTGGCTAATGAATGGGGTCCCTCTTGGGTAAAATGGGGTCACCTGGAGAGCCAGTAAGGGGGGGTGAAAGAAACACCCCCTTGGGCACAACAAGATTATCTGTAAAATATAAAACACATTTTTCCACCCATGTTTTCCGTGAAAGTGAATTTCACCCAGAAGTGGGAAGTAGCAGGCTGGGGACACACGCTGGGTGGGAGCATGCAGAAGAGGCCTGCACCGTGCACCCCAGGAAGGCAGGCTCCAGGCCCGAGGGTGAGGGTGAAAGCGGAGCATGGAGCCAGACTCCCTCCCACCCCCCAGATGCCCTGGAGGAGGGCGGGGCGTGAGCAGCCAGCCTCCCCACAGCCTGTTCCCACAGCCAGGCAGGGATCCCCTTAAGGAGGGTGAACGGGCTTCTGACAAGCACCGGACCCTGGGCGCCACCCTCCCCTTTGCAGAAACCAGGGTCAAGGTGCCCGAGTGCGAAAGCTCCATCGGGTCCTGAGCCCCAAGGCAAGGCTGGCTGTGTCTAACAGGATGGATGACTGATGGGCCCCTCCCCCAGCCACCCCCCCATGCGGCTGAGTCTGGGGCTCCTGGCTCTACTGGTGTCAGAACCCCCGAGGGGGCTCAAGCCTAGGGTGCTGACACCACGCCCACTAGGCCACTGTGGTTCTGACTCAGTTTCCCAGCAAAGCAGTCACCCGTGTCGTGTGGGTCAGCGAATCCGGCCTCAGGGTCGGAGGCCCGGTCCTCCACGGCCCTGCCCAAGGTGCAGGTCATGGCGCCCGAGTCCTGCCCCATCATGGGCCTGGCCTGGCCCCCACAGTGCCAGGGGCCCGCCAAGGGGCAGGGCTGGGGCACCCAGCTCTGCCCGCTTCCAACCTGCAGCCGCCTCCTCTCCCACTGGGAGGTGCCAACCAAGGACTAGCAGCTTGGCCACTCGGAGCGGGGCGAGAATTCCCTCCCACCTAACACCCTCTGCAA
Source organism: Condylura cristata (assembly GCF_000260355.1). Lineage (NCBI taxonomy): Eukaryota > Metazoa > Chordata > Mammalia > Eulipotyphla > Talpidae > Condylura > Condylura cristata. The sequence goes on along the minus strand of NW_004567133.1, from coordinate 16,343,703 downwards.
GTTCGTGACAAAGGTTAAAAAATGGTCTAGCGGCCCTCCCTGGTGGTACAGTGGGTTAAAGCACAGCACAAAGCTTAAGCCACTTCCACGAGTTTGATCCCCGCCTGCCCCGGAGGTGACCACATGACGTGGCAGACCTCTCCTGACCCGCCCGCTGCTCCCCTCAGCAGTGTACTTCGTCGATCTGCCTGTTCTGCTCCCCGCTCTGTCTCTGGTGAATCCTCTCACCCTCCGCATCTCTGGCCTATACCCCAATTCTGTACGAATAAATAAATAAATCTTTAAAAAAAAAAATAATGGTCTAGCCCTGGACAGGCTCCTCGGGCGACGACACTGTTCCCAGGCCCAGGCCCTGCTCTTCCCACCCACCCCCTGCCCAGCAGTGAAGGCCTGTAGCTCCTTCATGGCCCCCTGCGGGCCGCAGGCCATCTCCGGGCTCCGGGGCCCATTCCCGGGCACACCATCGCCGGGTGCGCCCGACTGCTCCTCTGGGGTCCCGGCTTTTCACCAGGGGCCTCGGCTCAAGGGGAGCCCCCCACCTCAGGCAGTGGGGCCACCTCTGCCCTACCCTGCTTCCAGCAGCTGCGCTAGAGGGAACACAAGTAGCTCTCACCTGTGTCAGCCTGGGCCTGTGGGTGCAGGTGAGAATAAGTGAGCACCCCACATAGAGGGGTAACCCCACCCCAGAAAGAGCAAGAGGGGACAGCTCACAACGCAGTGGCCATGCGGGCTGCCTCCCTCTCAACATGAGACCTGTACTTCATCACCCGCAAGGGCCCTGGTGTGACCCCCAGCTGCAGCCAGAGTCCTGGCCCAAACTGGTGTGGGCACCGGCGCCAGTGCCCAGGTTAGGGAATGCGGGGACCTCCTCCAGCCCCATGCCCACCCAGCAGTGCCCCAAGGTGTCCCTCAGGGGCTAGGACAACAAACGAACTCCCAAAACAGCTGAGCTAAAACCGTCAAGAGGAAAAGCTGGTGAGAATGATTTTGCCCAGCAAGGAAGATGCCAGCCACACACAGCACCCCAACCCCATGCACGGCAGCACGTGTGAGCACAACACCCAGATTGTCCCCTAGGGCAGAGCCGGCAGCAAAAGCGATGGGCCCACCCCCAGGACCCTGGCCCTCCGGCTCAGGGCCAGGCAGAGTGCTGGCCGCCACCCAGGCCCACCGCCCTGCGTGCAGACCGGACGCTGCCTTTCGAACCAGTCAGCGCTTACTGACACTCACACCTGGCAGGCACTGGAGATGCACCCCTTCTTGCTGGGGGTGGCCCTTGCAGTGCCCACAGGTGGTCCCTGAACCAAGCAGGCGGGGCAGCAGGAAGGGACTACGGGGGTCAGGCTGGGCAGCCGAGGGGTCCCCAGGGGCCCGCCCTGGCGGGGACTCTCCCGCACTAGCCAGGTCGGCCAGAGGCAGCAGCTCCTCCTGGCGCCCAACGCTGGCCTCGTCACCTCAAACTTGGTCAAAGCCACGACTTGGCCTGCGCGGCTGAGTGGACTCTGCACACGCTGGCTGGCCCAGTCCCCGTGGACCATCACAGCACCCCCACAGCACCCCCTACCCCCCCCCCCGGAAAAGCGTTTCCTCAGCTGCAACGTGAGTGAGGGGCCGCAGCAGGGCCGGCCCAGGAGCCTCGGCGATGCTGGGTGGGCAGGTGATCAGGGAGTGTCCGGGGAGGGCAGCACTCTCCCTCGACTTCCACGTCACTCACTGAATTATAATTTTTATAGAAAATTTTATTCAACATACAACATTTTCCAGCAAAAAGGCAATATACAGGAAGAGTCGGTGCACACTGCAGCTACAGAAACAAACAAAAGATCCGGGGAGGATGAGAACTAAGTGTGAGCTGCTGATTCTATTCCACTGCACTCAAACCAGACACGCAGTTGGCATCAGCGCCAAAGTAAAGGGGCGAGGCTGGACGGAAGTAAAACCACACACGATGAAGATGGACATCAGCGCGCCCGCCGGCTCCCCCGACAGGAAGTCGCCTCCTCCCAGGGGCGAACTGTACATGTTCATTCATTAAATGGACAATTCCATTTCTCCTGTAACTTTTCCTTACGAGGCCAGCAGCCGCCCAGCCACTAGCAAGCGCGCCCTCCTGCCAGGAGACTCCCGGTGCGCCCGGACAGGGCCCATCTGCAGCAGCGGCCTCCCTGCAGTGAGGCCGGGGCCGCCTCGTCTGCACTGACAGCGTCCCCACGCGCGGCCCGGCCACCTGGACCGTGGCCGGCACGTCCGCTCTGCAGTGGCTGCAGGCCGTGGTGGCCGGCGGCAGGAGAGCCGGGCAGCTGAGGACCGAGGAAGGGGCGACAGGACACGCAGTGAAGGAAAGAGCGCTATTTATTAGGTTGTGAGTTTCTCTGCTTTGCCTTTACAGATGCACAAAAGGTCATTGAAAGTATAACTGAAGGAAATACGTCAGACGAGCCTAAACGTGAGACTTACTAGCTGCAGGGCTGGTGACCGGGACCCCAGGGAGCAGCCAGGCCGCTGGGGCCGACCAGAGCAGGCGTCCGAGACCCCCCCCGCGGGCCCGCGAGCCACCACCGCGGCCTCCCCCGCTCGCCGACGGCTGCCGTGCCCTGTGGTCACCATGAAATAACTCTCATTGGCATCCAAGCTTTATAAAAACACCTTCATTTTGCTCAAAAAGGACAGTCAATAGATACAGAGAAGCCAAACTGAACAGCCTCAACAAAATAAAATTAACAGCAGCAAATCCTCTTGCTGGAGACCGGCTGAGCGCACGCGTCCACAGTTCTGGCTGTTAAAAGGGCCGCACCACACTGCCCTCGCCTCGCACAGGGAGCAGTCAGTTATGGATTTTAATGGCCTTTTCAAGGTAAGTGTAGCGACTCCTCTTTGGGGCTTTGTTGAAGTGGTCGAGCCCCAGCCAAGGCCGAGGATGAGACATATTGCCTGGTGGGGAGAGAGAAGCCGCTGAGACCAGCGCCCAGCCCCGTCAGCGGGCGCAGCCCCCGGCCCCGAGCCCGCGGCCCGCGGCGGTGGGCACAGGAGCCCTGGCAGGCAGCCAGGCCGCGGCCCACCGCCTCACCACCAGCTGCTGCGAAGCAAACCCGCGCTGAGGGGAGCGAGCAGGCTCTTACCAGGCTGAGGCTCAAAGTCTTTCAAGTTTACTTCGTACTCGTCTTCATTGATGTACTGGTGTCGGCCCATCATCACAATGGCGAACTTAAACTGAAAGGGAGACGGACCCCTCGAGCCTGCCTCCCGCGGCAGGCCTGCCCAGCCCGACCTGCCCGCCCGTACCTTCTCGAACTCCTTCTCCTGAATGTCCAGCAGACTCTGGATCCGCTTCATCACTTCTCTGAAATGCTCCCCCTGCAACGGCACCTCGCTGCTCACCTGCGCGCCCGGCCCGCGGCCCTCCCCGAGGGACGCCCGAGCCGCGCGGCCCTCACCTGGTGTATCCTCAGCAAGAAGGGGATCCCGAAGGTCCCGAACACCTCCTTGTGGAAATGCGCCACGGTGATCAGCATCTCGTTCTCCTTGTCTATGTCGACCTGATCCAGGGGTACTTCCTGGGGACGCAGTGGAACCGGGGTCAGTGCGGGCACTGCGCGCAGATGCCACGTTAGCCCCCCGACGCTCCGCGGGTGGCCGGGGCCACGCGCTGTGGGGAGGCGCCTCGGGTCTGCGCGGAGGCCGCCCCAGCAGCTCCGAACCAGGGAGCATCTGCTCGGTGGCCCGGTGCAAATTCCTTTTCTCAAGATTTGTTGATGCACACAGAACTGGGGACAGGCCAGAGGTGAGGGGGGTGAGAGGATTCGCCAGAGACAGCGAGGTCAGGAGGTCTGCCGCGCCCAGTGGGTCACCTCCGCGGTGGGGATCGGACTCGTGCGGCCGCGGCCGCGGATGCTTCGCTGTGCTGAGCTTTAACGGCCCCCACCCGGAGGGCCCCCAGGCTCAGAGGCCATTTGTAAAAAACCCCACACGGGCAGGAGTCCTACGCAGGGCGTGGTGGCCGCCCCAAAGCCTGTACTCAGCACCAAGTGCGTGCTCCAGGACAGCCAGGAGGACCGGTTCCCTCTCTGTGCGTCTCGGCACGGCCCCACCACCTCAGGGCCTCGGGGCCACGCTGGCCTCCCGCATGTGAGCAGTGGGAGGCGCCTGTGGGTGTGTGTGTGGGGGGGGGTCCCTGCACCAGCAACCTCGGCGCCCCCACCCACCCCCACCCCCACCCCACCAGCTCCTCACCTCTATTCGAAACGTCCTACTCGTGGCAGGAGATAAACATTCTAACAGTTCATCTTCTTGATGCACACCGATAATTTTGTAGCTTACAATTTCTAGCAGCCTGAGGAAAAGCAAGTGGGGCGAGGGGGGAATGTTGGAAAAAAGACAAGGGAGCGTCCCTAGAGAGCCATCACGGTGGCGGCCGCCTTCTGGCTCTGAAAGCGCCGTGCCAGAAGCAGGCACGCGGGGCCGGCCGGGCCGCTCCCACAGGCACCCGTCGCGGCGCAGACTGGCCCCGGGGGGCTACTGGGGGTGGCGAGGCGCGTCTGCGCGGGGTCCTGCAGCGGGGCCAGGCGCGGCGGGACCCGAGACCGTGTGCGCAGAGGTACGGCGTCACCCAGCACGCGCTCGGGAACTTCTCCAGTGCCAGCCCGGCAGCCCTCCGGGGCTCTGTCCCCAGCGCCCACGAGCCTTCACCGTCCCGACGGGGCGGGCCAGGAGCGGGGCTCCACTGCAAACCTACGTGCTGGAAGGGCCTGAGCCTGCCCCGTGGCAGCGGCTCGGCAGGACTTGCCTGAGTCTCCCTGACGCCTTCTCCCCCAGCTCCACGGCCTTCTTGCACTCCTCCAGCAGGTCCCGCACACACCCGTGCTTGTCTGGGTATAGTGTTATCTCCTGAGAAACAACAAGCCCAAGCAAACACTCGCAAAGACACAAGGCTGGCCATAATAAACTGCTTTTGCTTGCAGAGCAAAAACCACCCAGGAGATATTCCCAACTGTGCCTGCCAGCCTCCACTCTCGTCTTCATTTCCACCCCCGGGCCCTAGTCTGCAGCCCCCAGAATAAACCGAGCTCAGAAATGCCACTTTAAAGCAGAAGGCGTGACTGGCACAACGGTGTCCCTCAGGGCTCGCGTGGGGCCATGGGCAGGGAGCGAGCCCCAGGCAAGGCACAGGCGAGCACTCTGCGGCCCGGCTCGCCCACCTGGTGAGTCACTTCTGGCGTGTGTCTCAAATCTCCCTGCACCTGGAAAGGTGGGAGGAGGCTTTTTCTAGAAGAACCACGCAGATGTGGCTGGAGCCGTGGCCAGCGCGAGCCGAGTGGTAGCCTGGGAAGTGGCTGCACCACACGGAAACCCGGCAGCTGCCCCAGGCCTCACTGCCCGGAGCAGGGCACTGGGGTCTTGGTTACCCGCCCCGGCCCCCCGGGCTCAGGGGCATGAGCGTGTTCTCTGCTCTACTCACCTTGTTGCTGTTCAAGTTGTAGGGAGAGAGAAACCACCACCAAGCTCCACAAATATAAATACGTATCATTAAGAAAGCACTCACCTCTTCCCTAAATTGGCTATTTAACCATATACACTTAAAACTCCTCCTGTTCTCAAAGTCTGTGATTTTCATCTTCAGCTGTTAAGAAAAGAGCCTGGTTTCGCCCGAGCTCCCGCTGCCCCTCTCCTCCTGAGGCCCCAGGGGCAGGGGTGGCCATTACCTGCTGATAGTAGAGTTTCTTAGGTTGTCTCGGCTTGAAGAACTGAAGGAGGTCTCGTAGAGTGCCTTCGTAATTATGCCTAAGGGGGTTCCCTGGGCCGTCCCTGTAACTGCTCCGGAAAGCAGAGTGTCAGCCACCGCCCGCGTGCCCAGGGGCACCAGCACCACACAGGACGCCCCCAGCCTCGCGCCAGCCTCGCCCGGGGAGGCCAGCCCAGGCTGAGCCTGACACGGGCTTTCTGCAAGGCGACCCAGCAGAGAGGCCCGGCGGGGAGGCTCGGGCAGAGCCAAGCCGGCCTGGCTTGGAGGAGGCCGTCAGCTCTGGGGCACCCGGAGCAGTGACAGGCCCACGGCTGAAGCTAAGGGCTGGTGCGCCGGCCAGACAGCCAACGCCAGGCACCCAGTTCCCAGACGCTGGGGAGCCCGCAGAGCCCAAACACGGGAGCGCGGGGAGCGGGGCTTACCCTTGAGACTTGAAAAACTGGAGCAACATGGGGTCGGTGTTCAGCCTCTGTGCAACTGTCTTCGCGACCTGAGGGGGGAGCCGAAGTCAGAGAGGATCTGCAAGCTGCTGCATCCTTCACCGTCAGCACTGCAGAGGCCGCTCAGGCGAGTGGCAGCCACCCCAGGGAGCACTGCCGGGTGGGCCGAGCCCGGCGCCAGCAGCCTGTCTGCTGAGAGGACTTTTTAAAGTTCTCATCATTGTACAGGTGAAGTTTATAGATTTTAAGTTTTCTGATTGTTTGTGGGGGTAGGTGGAGGTCGCATCTGGCATGCCAGGATTGGAGCAAAGTTTCGGCTAAGCCATGAGCTCTTTGGAATTACACGGGAGCAGAGAGGCCTTGGGAGAAGCAATTTTCAAAGACTTGGTCTTTCTGGTATGGGATCTGAAGAGAAAAGAGCACTTATCAAAGAAATACCTGAAAATAATTCATTCTATTTGATAATGTAACCACAAATCCAGGATCATTGGGGATTGTTTTATCACAGAAAATGACATCCACGCGGTGGTAGAGGTCTCTGAAATATTCCTTTGCAGTGGGCAGCTCACTGTTATCATTTTCAGGGTCATCCCTGGGAAGAAAGAAAACAATTTACAGGTTGACGCACACGGTGGGGGCAACCAGGGGCAGCTAACGGCACCGTCCAGGCTGGCCACATGGCCATTACCCAGGCTCGCGCTCCCTTGCTCCCAGCCAGCCAGGGACAAGGGGCCCAACCCCGCTGCCCAGCTGGGCTGTGGGCTCCACTCTGATCCGGGGCAGAGCCGGGCCCTGGGCGGAGTGCGCCTCTGACCTCTGACCTCTCCGGGTCCTGGCCGGGGGCAGCAAGGCCATGCCCGGGCAGGTGCAGCAGCGAGAGTCCACGGCCAGACCCACAGGCCACGGGCCGACTTAACTTTAAGGAGTTTCATGTGTTAAGAGAAGGAAAAGCTTTTCTGAATTCTGCAGACTGCCTCCATGCTAACAATTCTCAACCTCACGGCAAATATTTTAAGGAAATAAAAGAGCACTGAAGGATGAAACGTTCACCACCACTCACTCCAAAACGCAGAGGCCACTTGCGCCAACGACCTGGGACGCTGCCGGCTAACACCTAAACCCGCCTCTGGGTGAGGGACAACTGCGTCCTCCCCCAGGCCCCACTAGGGCAGAGCGACGGGCCGCCAGGAGCACGTACTTCTGAAACACGATGATGTCACCGTCCATCAGCTCATCCAGGGCTTTATCAAGAGACACGTCATAGTCCTGAATTCTCTCTGTTAAATTCGGTTTAACTTCCTGGAGTCAGAGACATGAAATGGTCACAGCGCGCCCGGCCTGCTGGGTGACAGGGCCAGCCCCGCTGTCCCAGGAAGGCCACCGCCGGCCCCAACGGGGTAGAGACCGCAAACCTCTAATGTGCCCCTCAACCCAAGACAACCGAGTTGCTCTTTACCCATCGACAAGCTGGGGGCCAACAACACACCCTCCCCAGCCACAAGGACACACAAACTCAGGGAAAGGGGGCCGTGCGGACCTCATAGAGGATAAGGCTAGTATCTTGGATAAATCCTGCTCTGTCACACATAACCGGGAGCAAGTCACCTAGGTTCAAGAAAAACAAGAAATCCAAAGCTGTAACATGCCGAGACTTTGGCAAAACTGACTCCGAGGCTGAGCGCAGAGAGGACTTACGTATTTTGCAGGATATTGGGGTGTAGATATGCCCACAGTAATTCAAGCTTCGAGTTTTGGGATCATACATCTTCAGGAATAACATCACATCATCTGCCAAGTCGATGAACAGGTCGGGTCAGGGCCGAACACGCAGGCCAGACGGGGACGCCGACGGCAGCCGAGCGTGCCCACAGCCGCCAGGCAGTGTGTGGGTGCCCAGGGACCCAAGGTCCTGCCCTGGCATGAGCTGCTGCTGGGGGCTGCCCGGCGCCTCTGCAGCCCCAGCTGACTGGGGAAAGCCCGCGGCGCCCGCTCCGCCACACTGCCCTCCTCTCACAGGCCGCCCGGGAAGGCCCTTGGCCGAGCAGGGCGGCAGGCAAGGGGCGTGAGGCGGCCGGGCTGCGTGGCGCAGGGCTGAGTCTCAGCACTGTGAGGCCGACGGCGGCCACGGCAGCCCTGTCCAGGCAGCGAGCTGACCGTCCCGAGCCCCACCTGCTGCTCCCCCAGCGGTGTGTTTCAGGCCGCCTGCCTGTGCGTGCCCGCACTGTCTCTGGCGAGGCGGCTCACCCCCGCACGTCTGGCCCCCGCCCCCGCTCTTGGCTGCATCAGTACATTGAGAAAAGAGAAAGAGGTGGCGGGGCCGGCACTCACGATCCTTGTCGAACTTGGGCAGCGTGGCCCCGCCAGCAGCCAGCTCCGGGTCCACGGTCTCCAGGAAAATGGTCCAAGGGTTCTCGTTGTCGCTGAGTTCGATCATCTGCGCCCAAGAGAGATCGGAGGAGACTAACGGCGAGGCAGGAGTGAGACCTGCGCGAGGGGCCGGGGCGCCCACGGGGCCAGGCCGGACGGCACCCCGCGCCGCGCCACCCACCGTCTTGCTGCCGTCGGCCTCGTTGTCCAGCATGGCCGGCCGCTTGGTGCCGTTGCTCCTCGCCTGCATGGGCCACAGTCGGATCTGATCTTGTGGAAATCCCTGCACAAGGGTAAGACTAATCAGAACGTCGGCTCCGGCTTTGATTCTGCGGCCGTCGGGAGGGCGCATCCCCGCCAGGACCTCCGTGGGTGTGCGGGCCCTCCGCAGCCGCCGGGCGAGGAGACACGGGAAGGTGCCTGGCGTGAGCGGAGGCGGCGTGTGCCCACAGCAGCGGCCCGGGAGCCCGGGGCCCCGTCCCGCGCGGCTGCAAGGCGAAGCCGGACTCACCATGGTCTGGGAGAGGTTCTGGACAAACTCCGCCAACGAGGAGTTCTTCAGCACCTTGAACACCGTGTACTTGACCTTCTCTTCATCGTACATGTCATTCCCTTGGTGGCCACAAAACTGGTCCTCTGCCACTATCTGAAAATGTTCACGCCAACACGTGAGCCTGCAGGAGGCACGAGCAGCCTCTACACCTGGGCCAGACGAGGTTTACTCATGTGAAAGCAACCAGCCAGCCCCCGGGCAATGGCCTTTCCCAGAAAACCCAAGGAGAACGGCGACCGATGACCAAGGAGTAAACCAGAAAAGACAACACCTTTCATGTGACCACCTAACTCCTACGCGCAGGGTGGCCTCCAAACACCGTAAAGCTGGGGTGCACAGCGCACCTCTTCCGTGGTCAGCTTACTAAAACAAATGCTCCCTGTGCTCCTGACACTGGGGGTGGACTGTGAGCCGTGACACCCGCACGCGGCCCTTCCGTGCTGCTCCCCACCTGCTGTGCCCTGCTCTCCCGGGGGCTCAGCCCTCTCTCCTGTGCACCCTTCTGCCTGTCCCGGGGCCCTCCGGGGGACCCAAGCACTTCTCCACCAGTCTCTATCCTTAGTTGGGGCGTGTCCCGGCCGGCCAGGGCCTGGCCTGAGCACGCGGGGTGAGATGCGCCCACGGAGCTGCCCGCGAGGGGAGGGGGCCGGCCCCGTTTACTGACGACCCCTGGACCAGACCCGGCCCGGGCGCGGAGCTGACCTGCACTTGCATGTAGAGGTGGGCTTCCTGCCTCTCCTTCCGCTTCTGGGCCTCGATCCTCTTCTCCTCTTGCAGTCGCTCCACCAATTGCTGAGGAATATCGTGGTCGGTGACGGCTTGCAAGACTTCACCTGCAGGACCATGTATGGTTCGCCCCTGCCTGGTGGCCTGGCCCACCGTGGAAGGTCTCCGTTGCACGCCATCACAAGCAGGCGCATCTCTTACAGTAAGATCCCTCGGGACCACGATGCTACATCAAGCCCAAAGCCCATCGCAGCTTGCTTCTCGGGCCGAGGGAGGCGGGAGGGACATGTGTCTGGACGCCCACCCCAGCGGGCTGGCAGACAGGGGCGACCAGAAGCCGGCTACTCACTCAGCCTCGACTCCCTGATGTAGACCAGCATGTAGGCGTTGGTGCAGTGCCGCACGGACAGGTCGTCGTCGTGGCCCCCGTAGTTGTGCTCGATGGCCTCTTCCTTCGTGCACCTCGACACCACGTCGTCATCAAACTTACACCACTGCAGAGGAGAGCCGCGAGACAGGAGGGGCAGGGCTGAAGCCCCACGAGTTTGCGAAGAACCTGAGCTGACGGGCACCGGCCTAGCTGGGCCGCCCCACGCCCCTCTCAGGGAGCTATCACGACTTCCCCCACTCAGCGCTCGGGGAGAGCGGCCACTGCTGACCCAGAGGCAAGCTCGGTGACCTGCTCTACAGCTCCTCTGAAACGCATGGTCCAACCCCCTGAAACTGCTGACTTCACAGAACTGAGAAGCCAGTAGAACTCACATTCTTCTTTTGTTAAAAGATTTATTTTTATGTATTTATGCATACAAGAACTGGGGTACAGACCAGAGGTGCAGGGTGGTGAGAAGATTCCCCAGAGACAGAGTGGGGAGCAGAGGGTGAGAAAGGAGGTCTGCTGCGCCCTGTGGGCCAATCCCTGGCCAGGGATCGAACTCGGGCTGCAGTGCCCGGGGACAGCTTGATGGCACTAAGACTTTAACCCCTGCACCCCCAGAGAGGCCCAGACTCAGATTCCATATTGTGGTCATCAAAGTAACCAGGACCCCACCCCGACGTCAGGCCCCCGGCAGCAAGCTCCCTGGGGGAAGCCCACGCACACTGGGCGGTGCAGAGGGACACCTAGTCGTGCTGCCCTGCCCGGCCACGGAGGGTCACACTTTGTCACCCTTAGTGGAAATCAGTGCCTCGCACGAAACTGAAGGACTCTTCTCAGGTCCAGCACTCACTCAGTACTGACAGCCAGAGGCTCATCGGAGTGCGAGCATGCACCTACTCTTCATCCCATTAGAATCAACAGTGAACACACCCCGGAGCAATGAAGGGCCGGAGCCAGGAAGGAGCCTCGGCTGGCTCGCAAGGCTGCCCAGCCGGGATGGCCACGCTCCCCGCTCGGGCCGTGCGCGCACAGGACTTACTTTGCCGTCCCCTTTGGGGTTAAGATAAACCACATAGTGTCCACCATGATTATCTCCACTATGGACCAGGACTGCGTGAAGAATATAATTCGCAGGGTCCTTAGGATCTGTTTTTTGCAAAAATTCATCGAGTGGTAATTGTTCGGGGAACTCAAACCTATGAAGGACATTAAAAGAAAGAAAATCCAGGTTTTACTCACATGCAGTATATTTCACCATTGGGCTTTATCTGTTAGACCTCTAATTTATTGGCTTCTTGACATGGAAAAGGAACCCCAATGTACTGCTAAGGTGGCTACCACTTATCAGAACAAATAAATACTGCATCGACTAGCACAAGAGTTAAAGCCAGATAGGAGAAAATGCCTTGAACAGTGAGGTACCTAACAGCGGCAAGTTCAACGATAGGATGCAAGCCAGTTTGCAGCCACGTACTCAAGGGCAGTTCTGGGTGATTCTGACAGCCCAGGACAAGGGCTGCTGCAGGTGTGAGGAACACTCAAATTTGTAAAAAGTCAGATTTGGGGAGGAAAGACATATGGAAAAGAAACTCCACAGAGTGACTTGCAACGCCCTCTGCACCTGACTGGTTTTTAAACTATGGGCTCCGTAAACATCGCTTTCATGGTGCAAACCATGAGCAGGAAGGAGGCTGGGGAGGCGTGCACGCATCCAGGGCCCATGCCCACGCCGGCGCGCGGGACCCCGCCCAGCCGCCAACAGCTCTCAATTCCTGAAAGAGGCCAGAGACCTGGACTTGCATGAGGAACCTCGTGCTCTGAGCAACTAACTCCAATAAAAGCAAGACGGGGACCCAGGAGCACAGGCCGCAGACCGCCGCTGCAGTCGGGAGGGAGAGACTGTCTCACACGAGGCACGGACGGCACCACCCTGGCTGCGGCCACTGTCCCCCTCAAGTTTCCAGGGCAACTGACCACGTTCCGTCCTGTCAAGCTGGAGCTCAAAGCAAACAGGAGAGAGCGCATGTGGGAGACACCTGGGATGGGACACTCCAGCCGAAATTCTGGCCCCTTCTAGAGTCGACATCTAGAGACTACAGAACACTGCCGAGTCCTGTTTAAACAAACAGGCTCTACCATCACATTCCCTTGCCGAGGTGACGTGTCCTCTCGAGCCAGACGTGACTGACGGCCGGCAGGCCTGGGGGGCATGAGGAGCCCCACCTGCGGGCACCTAACCCGCACAGCCGCTGCGGCCCTCTGGGCCCCCCCTTCCCACCACAGTGCCCACAGCCAGGCAGGATGCAAACTTGAGTGAATCAGAGGCGACACTGAGCAGCCAGAGACTAGCAGAGCGTGGACCCGCCCTCAGGGCCCGGCCCGCAACCGCTCACCTGTCGTTGATCTTGATGTTTTGGTCCGTCTGAGGGTCGTACATGAACCTCATCAGCTGTAGGTGCAACACTGGTGGCAACGTCAGAAATTTCACTCCTTTCTCTGCTTCCTGAGCGACAAAGAAGAAACACTACTTAGAAACGCAACTTTCGGGCCCTCCTCGGCCCGATAGTAAGTAAGCCGCAGCCACTTCAGCGTGAGCTCAACCCCAGCCCCAGAGGTGACCCACAGGGCGCGGCAGACCTCTCCTGACCCCCCTCAGCAGTGTGCTTTGTCCATCTGCCTGTTCTGCTCCCCACTCTGCCTCTGATGTATCCTCTCACCCCCCTGCACCTGTGGCCTGTACCCCAGTTCTGTAGGGGGGGAGAGGGAGGGAGGGAGAGAGCGAGAGAGAGGGAGAGAGGGAGGGAGGGAGGGAAGGAGAGGGAGAGAGAAAGAAAGAAACGCTAAATTAATTTGCCTGGACAGTAATAGTGTTTCTGCCGCCCAGTAAGGATTTTGGTGGGGAAATAGAGGCGCCATCTGGGGCCTAGCAAAGGTCCTGTCTGGGTCGGTATCTGGGGTGCCATGAACAGAACTGCTACCACACCCTGCGTGACAAACCCTCCTCTGGACTCTCCCAGTCCAGCAGTGGGGGTGTGGCGAGGTGAGTGAGGAGTGGTCACTGCAGGCAGCACCACGTCACTAAACACCTAGGAAACAGCCATGACGGCGGCAACACGCCCAGAGCTCTCTGAGACAGAGGAGCCTGGTGAGGAACGAAATCCTTGTAAGTTCTGAATACCAGTGGCAGGCGAGGAGGCCGGAGGCCCTTGAACCGACAGTTGTGCCAAGAAGGGTGCATGGTGGGGCCGGCGAGGCCCCCGGGTACCTGCAGGCCGTGCTCCCCAGCGTCGTACTTATTGTCGCCGTCCAGCTGCTCTACTGCCACATAGTCCACGAAAGACTCAAAGACTTAAAGAAAAAGAGGAGGAAAGTCAACCCGCGCTGCCTGGCGCCGAGGGCGACCCGATGACTCGCGGCGGAGGCCATCGGTGCGCCCCGCCTTGCAGGCGCGGAGGAGCAGCAAGGGCTCCCGGGACACCGGGGCGACAGGCGGCCCCGCAGGGGCCCACGTCTAAGCAACCCCAACAGAACCAAATAGCAGGAAAGTGCCAGTTTGGGCCAGTAATGCGTGGCAGAACCACAGCCACCCAGACCGGGAAGAGCCGCCCGGCGGCCGAGGCTCAGAGGCGGGGCCGGGTGTTCACGGACTGGGTGAGGGGGTCTTTCCCACGTGCGTGCTCGCTTTCAACGCCACAACTTCGTCAGTGAGCTGGGGCGAGCGGGCGGCAGGGGCCCAGCGTGGGCGAGAGCGCTGACCGCAGGCCGCGCGGATACCGGGCGTGCACAGGGTGGTCAGGGCGCCCTCCCCGACTCCTCAACCCAAACCACAGCCCCCCCCCCCCCAGAGAAGGGCTCTGCGAAGACACGGTAATCTCAGCAATAAAAATACTACAGTGCAACAAGGCGATAGAGCCAGTGGCCCCTGCGCTAAGAAGGACTCACAGGGGGCCAGGCTGAGCACAGGAGCGAGACTGACCACACCTCCGCTGTTCTTACACAGAAACATTTAAAACTACAAAACAATCAGAAGCCCAGCAGGTGTCAGAGGAGAGGCGGGGCCTGCGAGAGCGCCCTGCCCGGGAGGGGTCCACCGAACGCACTGGGGATGTCTGGTCTCCTGCTCCGCTTCAGCAGATCCCTGGGCACACAGACCCTCAAGCCCCAGGGAAGGACCCCGACCGCGCCACTGCAGAGCAGAACTTACTGTTTTTCTTTCCTTTTATACTCAGCTGGATGTCATAGTAATCTTCTCTCCTGTCGGAGCGGTAGTCCACTTCCTTACACTGGATGTAGGACTGAAACAGGGCGGGCGCTGAGCCGGGCGGGCGGGCCTTGGGGCGCTCCACCACCCGCCCCGAGCGTCACATACCACCATCTTGCCTCGGAACAGCTTGGGGATGGTGCCTTCCACGCACGTGCCCTTCATCTTGTTTTCCACGTTATCCAGCAACTGAAAGAGAAGATTGCGGCTTTAAGAAAGCTTTATTCTAGACATTTCAAGTCATTTGAAACTTGACAAGGAAATTTCAATGCTCAAAGAAATGCTAAACTATTAAATATTATGACCTTTGGCATGCAATTATCAAAAACATACAAATTCTTCTTCCTTGCTTGGATATTTACAAAAATATCTACATGCAACAGTTGAGATTAACCCTTTTACACAGCCTTTGGAATGAATTAGTAATCTGTAGTGCCTTTAGAAGCATTTTTTATATTCATTTTACCTCTGTGGAAAAGCATGTAAATTGATCACTAAACTTAACTCGTATTGGTCCACACCAAGAGATTAATGAGGTTGAGCCTGTCAACAGGATTGACTGGTTTGTCCATGGATATT
Source organism: Condylura cristata (assembly GCF_000260355.1). Classification (NCBI taxonomy): domain Eukaryota; kingdom Metazoa; phylum Chordata; class Mammalia; order Eulipotyphla; family Talpidae; genus Condylura; species Condylura cristata. The sequence continues at coordinate 16,328,661 of NW_004567133.1, read as the reverse complement.
TAATGAACTGGATTCAATCCAGCTAGTGCTGCAAAAAAGAAAACACACCTTGCCCAGCCAATCACCTTGAATCGCCACTGTGTGTGCACGTGTGTGTACGTGTGTGTACGTGTACGCACATCTTTCATCACAACTGCAAGGACGGTGGTCTGCTAGTAACTAGACAGGTCTGGGGAGTCGCCCACACACCTCTGTGTAAAGGGGGTCCGCAAGCTACCTGAACCTCTGCTCCTAATGGAGTTAGGAGAGCTCCCTGTGTCACCTGTGGCCCCTTTGATCAACAGCTGGGTAGACGTAACGAAGCGATGCTACCGAAACTCAAGCTTCCCCTCGCGTGCACCTCTCGGGTACTTTCCTTTCTTTCATCCTCCCTGGCTGTCCAGACAGACAGTCCATCCTAGCTCTAGCCTGCTCCTACCCCGCACCAAGACGGGCGTGTCTAGTCACAGTGACGCGAGTCGGCCTAAGGTCTTCCTCGGTAAAACAGCTTCTGACAGTGCTTCGAAATAGTAAATGTAAAGTAGGAAACATTTATAGTTTGGAACTTACCACCCGACACAGCTCTTGAACATCATGTTGCATGAAGCTATCTAAAGTCTCCCACCTTAGAAAGATGAAATGGACATTTATATTTCGACTTTCAAATTAATGTCAACTAAAAAGCAACGTAGGTGGAAAAACACAAAACTGTACTGTGAATAACTAGCCATTTCTCTGCAATTTACATTTGGAGGTTACAATTCCAAGATAACCTGGAGCTTTAACAGGACAACAAAACGGTCAAAAACGTCCGAAATCTTACTGCAAGGGGAGGCGGTGTTTGACAGTTACACGCGTCCTTTTTTTGGGAAGTAAAACTTCTCAGTGGTAAATTAGGACCTTAGCAAAGCGCCAAAGCAGAGCTGCTATTTCCAGAGAGGTGCGGCAGGACGGGACGCGGCCAGCACCCCACAGCCAGCAGCTGCCAAGGCCGCGTCCACTCCCCGTGGTCCACTCCGGGCACACGCGGGCAGGTACCTACCCGAAAGACTTGGTCAGTTTCTTGGTTCCCACGGGCTTATCGCTGTGCTGTAACTCGTAGAACACTCTCTGTAAGGCTAAGGGGACGCTTTTGGAGGAGTCATCGCCCTCTGTTGGCATCATGTACACAGCCTAAAAGAATTGATTCAGAAATAAAGATGGAATCCCAGGGAGAGCCTCACCGCTGCCCGCCCAGCGGGACGGCGGTGACTATGGTGTTCACCTATCCCAGCGTGTGAGCCAAGGTTTGCTTTAAGCCATGGGAGTCTTTAGAGACAAACTGGAAAATAAAGTATTGTAGCAACTGTCTGTAGCTCACCGTCCAAGAGAACTGCTCTCATTACACTGCCCAAGCAGTATTTTTAAGCCAACACTGCTGTCAAATGTAAGATTTGCCAGAGCTGCAACTGACTGAAGCGGCCATGTCCAGCCACCCAACCCCTCTCGGGCAGCAAGAGCGGCCTGGCCGCGAGCGCAGCAGCACAGAGGCCAGCGGGCTGCTGAGGCGCGGCAGGGGGGCAGCGGCTCCTGCCCCCCTCACTGCGGGGCGCTGTTCCGGGAGCCGAGCGGCAGCCGCGCAGGGCGGGGGCGCTACTCTGCGCGAGCTCTGAGAAGCAAGCTCTTGCTACAAGGAATGAAAACGAAGACTTCACAGCCAAGGCTCTTTCAACTCATCATTCTGATGTAACACTTCAAACGTTGCTGCTGATGGCTCATGTCATTTTTTTAAGCCTTCATTATGTCTGGAACAATTCAGGTCAAGGCTGACCGCTGCAGTCACCATCCCAGCACTGAGTCCTGGCTGCCCGAGGCCAGGGAGTCCAGAGTCACAGGAGGGCCCTTTCTGAGCAGCTCGCTGTGGCCCGGCAAAGCCTGGCCCTGAACACGTGACAGAAAGGGGCGGGTGGAAGGTCGAGGGAGAGAAATACCATCCATTTACCTTTCGCAGTTGATTTGTGAAAAATAAAGTCTGCAGCAGGCTGTTCATGTAACAAGTCGCTCCCTGATTCTTTAAACCGACATAGCCCGTGTGCTTCTTTGAATCCCACCTACAAGATCAGTTTGAGGTTGAGGGAAAACCGCACAGGATGGCTCCTTGCTCCTGTGTGATCGGAGCATGGCGGCCGACACCTGCCTGCGTGCACAGCCCCTCTCCCGCCATCCTGACCCGCCAGGCTGGCAACCCGCGCTGCCGGGCACCAAGGAAACCTCGACAGCGGACTGTGCAATGCGCCTTTTCTGCTGAGCCACACACACAGGAACAGACAGGCGCGTATGAGAGCCTGGCAGGTTTTACCTCAGACTCCGAAGCTAGTCTTTCCTATTGATTCCACTTTGGTCTGGTGGGTTAGGGGAAAGGCCCCCCACAACACCCCACATACTAATGGGAAGTAAGAGACTGCCCCTGGAAAGCAGAGCCCCTCGCCTCCAGCCCTTCCCCTCTGCACTGGATTTGGAGTCGTGAACAAGGACAAGCACCCCCAGCGCACAAGCCCAGGGGGAGAGGACTGCGCCCTGTGGCCCCTGGGAATGTGGCCTGGGGCCTGGCAAATACACTCAAGGGCGCTAATTGGCTCTGGTGAAAATGCACGATGTAAATAATTTTTAAAATTGGTAAGAATCCTCAATAACAGCCAGCCCTTGAAAAAAAAACAAAACCAAAAAACCGTAATTGAAGCTTCCCTCGTGGCAAAAGGGATTAAGTCTCAGCACTCTGAAGCCACCACCAGCCCCTGCAGCACAAGTTCCATCTCCCCGCCAGGGAGTGACCCACAGGGCGCGGCAGACCTCTCCTGCCTCCCCGCTGCTCCCCTCAGCAATGGATTTCAGTCCATCTGCCTGTTCTGCTCCCACTGTCTGACAAGTTAATACTGAACCAGGAAATGTCTTGACTATGAAGACTACAAAGTCTGATAGAGCTTTTTAGTTAAAGCCATGGGATCATAAACAGCAGGCTTTAAAAATGGGGTAGGGAGAGAAACCACACAAATCTAAATAGAGACATAACCGCTTTGCGCGCGAGTCCTCAGGGCCTGGCCGCCCTTCTGCTCTCCACACACCTGCCCCAGGTTAGCCAGGCCCTCTGGCCAGAGTAGGGCTGCTGCCAGCTCTGGGGGACAGCAAGTGAGGCTGGGTGTCCACTGCCGAGCACCCACAACCCGCACACAGCAGGGGAACCCGGGGGCCCGCCAGCGGCCTGCTGGCCGACACGCCTGCGCCTGCTCCCCGCCTGCTCTGCCCAGCCCAGACGTGCTGCATGTCTCCACTCCCTACCCCAAACACGCCCCCAATTCCCACCAGGCCAAACACCCCCCCAGCTCCAGAATCCAGTGTCCGGCAGCAGAGCAGGCCCGCCTGGGCCCCCACCCCTCCCCCCATTCAAAATCAAGAGAGACGTGTCCCTCTGTCACCGCTCAGCCTGGCCCCAGAGGTCTGCCCACCCGCGGTGCCCTGCAGACAGATCCCAAGGGCGCCTGGGCCTAGCTGCGCCCCGGCAGATCCCGGGTGGATGCTGCTCAGCACAGGTGTGCGCAAGGCTGCACAGAGGCCCTGAGCCCGCGAGCCAGGAGCGCACAGACCCCGGGTGCCCCATCTGTCCGGAGTGAGTGCTTCTCGCAGCCCAGCACAGGACCTTTGTCAATAGCACCCAATTAAAGAAAAACTTACGCAACTCCATGGGGAGCATCTGCCTGTACAAAGACTTCAAAAGTAACTTTATCATCATCTATAAATCCCTTCTCAGGATCGGTCACTTCCTATAAAAAATGAGAATATCTGTGTCAGTCAGATCAACTCAATGTTTTTTGTAAAAGGGAATATTCAGGAACTGCCTAAGAAGAAAATACTCACTTCATTGAGAACTACCCTAGTTCCCTGAACTTCAGACTAAAATGCCACTACATCCTGCCGTCACTGCGAGCTCCTCTGGGAGAGGCTGGGGCTCAGGCGGCAGCGTGGAGGGGAGGAGGTGCGCCTGCTCCTCCAGCAGGGCCTGCAAGAGGAGCTCGCCTCAGCCCCCCAGCCCGGCAGCCTGAGCGAGCCTCCCTGGGAGTGCTCGCAGGCAGGAGGCAGGAGGCGGCCTGGGAAAGGCCTGGGAGCCAGCATCGCTCCTCCTGGGGAAAGCTGGCCCACCGGGAAGGCTATGAACTCCCATGGCTGGCAGAGCGGGGCTGGGGCCCAACAGCTGCTCAAACTGGTGGCCAAGTCTCCCCACAGGCCCCGACCCCTCAGAAGAGGCAGCCCCGGGGTCCGAAGAGTGAGAGGAGGAGGGGAACAAGAATGCCATGCGGACCAAATACAAGATTACTTACGCTCCAGGCCATAAAATTGGAAAATCCCCAATCGTTTTCTTTATGGAAGAACAAATGGCTAATTCGGCGGCTGAATGACTTCTCATCATCTCTGTAATTTATTATCTTGAGCACGGCTTGCGCGTGACAAGACCACGACCTGTCAAAGACAATGATCTAAGCTCTCTGGGCACTGACTGCTGCGGACACAGGTTTACAGACACCAACACCAGCACGCAGAGGGGCATCTGCGCTGTTTCCTGGCTTCCCCCGGGCCGGGCGCCCTCCACGTGCCTGGCCCAGAGTGGAGAGCTCGCGGCTTTTTTTCTTTTTTTGCTAGCAGCTACAAAACATAGTTTCTACGCTCTGAGCACTGGTCGAGGACCCGGGGACCACGGTCCTGACGGCAGGCTAGTGCTGGCCAGTGGAACGCACGACCAGCCCGCGCCTGACAGTGGCCTCGCCGGCGCTCGAGGTGCCCTGGCCCTGGCCTCGTGCAGATGCTGGCGGATGCAGGCCAGTGCGGGGCAGCCCACAAAGGGCCTTTGGATCGGTGTTTTAGCGCCTTTACAAACCATAACGCTATCCCGCTGCCCCCCACTAAAGGTCCGCAGTGAAAGGGGACCCCGGCTGAAGCGAGGGGCTGGCAGGCCCTGGGCAGCGTACCTTCTGCCTGTGCAGGATGACACCAGGTGTGGGGAGCTCAGTTTCCCCAACCCACCGTGAAGGCGAGAACTGTCTATTAGACTACGCAAGTGGACGCTGAAGCGGATCACGACGGGAACACAGAAAGAGCTCGGTGGTGGCCAGCCCTGGCCGCACTCTGAAGACCACCACATTTCTGAAGCTGGATGTGGTCCCTGGTGCCCAGAGAGTGCAGCCAGGGCCCGGGAGCACGTCGGAGGCAGGCAGGTTGGCCAGGTTGCACAGGTGTTTCCAGGTCCCTTTACACAACCTGTCACCTGAGCTTCTGGTGAAGGTCAATCGGGACCAGGGACAGATTAAGGGGCGAGTCAGAGTCTGGAGTTACATCAGTAAGCAGAAAACATCATGCCTCTGATAACTGGGTTTCACTGGGGAAAAAACATTCCCCCAAACTTCAAGATACTTGCGTAACTCTCTTTCAGAAGTTACATGTACAGAGCCTGTCCACTGTCCTCCCCGGGAGTCGGCCAGCACACAGCGGGGCCTGAGGACACAGCGCCTCCGGCCGCGGCCACCCACGCCACGGCCAGCCAGTCTGCGCGGGCCCCGGTGTGCGCGCCAGGGCTGCTTGCTTCTACCACAGGAACTTCGGCTTTTCATTTCAAGAAAAATAGACAACTTTATGGTTTGGCTATCATTACCTACTAGTGAGTTTTAAAGAGGGAATGTATTTAATTTGAAATCAAAGAGTTATGTGGAGGCAGCAAGGAAATCCAAAAAGAAAGGCAAAATTTACAGAGGCCACTCAAACGTGACTTCCGATTAATGCACCGCAACTATTTGTGGATTGTAATCGCATCATTTAAACCGTCTTACGTGGAGTCAGATTCAGCATTGCACTGGAGAAAGAATCCTACGCTTTTTTGGTGTGGTCTGTCTGGATAAAAGCGTGGCATCACCATAATCTTCCATGGCAGATTTCGCACAAAACACGGAGGGCTAAGGACCGACTCACTCAGTCTGCTGAAGCGCTCGACAGTGAACTGGAAGGTGGCCTCGGAGCGCCAACTCGTGTCTGCAAGAAAACACCTTGTCAGTCAGAGCCCGCCCTGGGAGGCGGGGCTGCCAGACCCGGGTAAGCTCGTCTACAGCGCCACAAGCTAAGCGGCACAGTCGGAAAAGTTTCCCTAAAAACCAACAACCGTGAGGTGAAAGTTCATGTGTGAACAGACCCCTCCAAAAGAAACCCAGAACTGAGGGCTGACAACAGTCAGTGGCTTCGCTCCTGAGTCAAGAGCTCGGGGTGGGACGAGCTCTCCCGCTCGCGCTAATTCCCAAGCGCCCCTTCACCAGTGGAGACTCGAGGGAGAGAGCCCAACAGCTCACGTGCCATCTTTTCAAGGAAAGGACTTGTGGAGGGAAAAAGGCTTGAGACTCAGGCTGCATCTGCAGGAGGGGAGTGGGCAGAGGTCTGGTGTGGGGGGGCAGCCACGCCCCGCCCAGAGCAGCGCCACTCGGAGGCCAGAAGACCGCTAGGAAGTTAGCCTGAAAACAAACGTCAATGGGATTAGTGCAACGTTCTGTGACTCACCAGACTGGACTCCCTAAAGGGAGCAAGTTTTAAAGAGAAGCTGGGCCCTTTCCAACATGGACAGCGTGAGCTGTGTGCGTGACCTTACCACGGCGAGAAGCAAAGTGGCAGCACTGAGCAGCGCGGTGCCCCTGAACCTCACTGCAAGTCACGTTTGATGGTGCCAGTGACTCTCCCGCGCAAGTGGCACCGCGGGTCCGCTGGCCCGGTGCCGCTGTCCACTCTGCCCACACTCCCCACGGGCGCCCTCCCACCTGTCCTGACTCTGGGACCCACACAGAACGGGTCCAGCTGCAGCAGCAAGGCCGCCGGCAGTGGGTTTTCTAGACGCTCTCGCAGCCCCCCACTTTGCGGGGGGACTGGAGGGGACCCAGGACACACGCGGAGGAGCCATGGCCAGCAGAACTGGAGGGGGGAAATTCGTGCTATTCTGACCCCAGAAGCACAGATGAGACTGCGGGGCAGAGGAGAAGAGCACCTTCACCCACTACGATGTTCTTTCTTCTCTCTCCAGTCTCCGAACTTCACGAATACACCCCAGGCTGAAACAGACTTTCTAGTGTCTAGAAAACGGCTGGAGCTCATGGCTTTCTGTATCTGTTCTTGAGAAAACATGTCCATCGGTCCTCATGAGAGGGCGGTGGTGTTTACCAGAGAAGGAGCCACCAAGTGCCTGTGTGGCTGTGCCCGCCCTCCGCCTCGCGGGCACGCACACAGCCGCTCCAGGGCACGGAGCTGTGTGGCGCAGAGGGAGGAGCACTGCGCGCTGGCTGAGCCTCTCCCAGCAGGGCCTCCCTGAGTCGCCTCAAGAGGCGAAGGTCTACCAGAAGGCAAGCAACGTGTTTGCAATGGCGTCCAGAACAGTTTGGCAGATGGGCCACGCACAAGTGACCCCCAAGAGCAGCATCTGACCCTGCAGCGGGCACTGCAGGACAGCAGGACACGCACTTATCCCCACTTCCCAGGGCAGGAGCACGAGCTCGCCACAGGGGACTTCAGGCCCAAGACCGGTGGGCACTGAGCACCACACGGCCGCGTCAGGACTGCGCTGCGCCCCGGCCCGCCCCCCCGCCCCGCCTCCATGCACCGTGAAGCCTGGTAGGCCCCGGTCTCTGACAGCTGGCCCATTTCACTTTCAGATACGACCACGCTCTTCACAGGATTAGATGTTTATACATACAAAAGATGTGATAAAATTCCCCCACGCTTTCATCAAATTCCTCAATTAATCATTAAACATAAAATGGGCCCAGAGAGCAGTGGAACTCAGTCTGGCAGTCTGGATGGGAAGGCCCTGGAGACGAGAGGTGCTGTGTGCCTGGCACCGGCACTCAGTGAGCACGCCAGAAACCACCTTCCAGAATAAGCTGATCAAGAGGTCGAACATGAGATTCATGGGACTAAAAATGTGGATCTCTGCCTCAGAACTCTCCACACTAATTCAATGGTGGAAAGGCTGCATCACAACACCGAAAGGCCCTCCTGGTAAAGTCTCAGCACCGCCGTAGCACGAGCGCGATCACCAGCCAGGGAGGGACCCCAGGGCGCAGCCAACCTCTCCTGGCTCCCCACTGCTCCCCTCAGCGGTGTGTCAGTGGATTCACCTGTTCTGCTCCCCACTCCGTCTCTGTGGAATCCTCTCACCCCCAACCTACAGCCTGTCCCCCAGCTTTTCTATCATTAAAAAGGCCACCAAAATGCCGCCCTGACTACCGTCCGTGAGAACTGCATGAGCCTGATCCATGTCTCTCTCTGCCCGAGAAACAGCGCACAGCGTCTTCTGTTATTTCTGAAATTTCTGTGTTACGTCAAATTTTTTTTAAAGATTGCTTTGCTAGTAAGTACTGCAACTAGAATCACAAAGGCCACACCACATCTCGAGAATTTTATCTGCGACTCCCTGCCAGGTGCCACTGTCATTAGCCAGCATTCATTTCATTGCGCCCCATATCTTTCTACTTCAAGAACAGGAGACTGAGGTTGTGCCAACTGTAGCCACCACAACCTTCTGTCAGCACTCTGACGCCCAGAGGGGCAGCAGCGCTGGGCCCCACCATGCCCACTTGCACGCCAGCCTTATGTGCACACGACAGAAGCCTGTGTGCCAGCCTGGCCTTCCTTGCATGAAAAAGTAGAGGAAGAAAAGATACTTTTGGGTTTTTTTTTAAATTCGGAAACTTTGGTTGAATTTTTTTCCTTGGGTTCCTTTTGTTTTTTTTTTTAAAGATTTCTTTATACATGCAAGGTCTTTAAGCTCCCGCCTGGACACTTTCGTGATCCAGGTCGCTGTCTGAACCGCGGCACGGAAACGTCCCTGATGAATGGGCCCGCGCAGCTCGTCACAGAAACTCCACCTCAGCGCTCCCCGGTGTCGGCCTGCTGAAGCTGTTAAAAAGCAGGTTCAGTAAAGGGAAGCCTAAAGCCCAGAGCCCTGGGGAGTGAACGTGTCAGGCGTCAGCGTGACGCTGCACGATGCCCGAGTCACGCAGTGTGGCCGGGCCAGCGGCCCACACTTCTCAGCCCCGAGGGCGCGACACTCCGCACCCCAGAACAGGCTGCCCTCTTCTCAGACCTCTGTTCCTGGAAGCAGAGCTGCTCCCTCCGCCCTTGCCATCAAGTGGGAAAGGTTTTCCCACAGTGCCATGCTCCAGGCCTTAGAAAAGGCCCCCAATGTCCAAGCGGAAGAACACACTCCTGGGGGCCACACATGCTTCTCATAGCTGCCCCCTCCCCCGGCAAGCCAAGAGGTCACCACCCGATTCTACAATCGGGCACCACTACTTTCTATGACTAATTTAGTAAAATGTGGCTCACAGGAGAGGGATTATTTCCTGCACACCATGAGACAGGTGGCAACATCTTAAGACATACTTGGTTGCTGGGGCGAGGGGGCCACCACAGCCCCGTGGCGACAGGGCGAGTTGCTGCTGCACACCTACCGCTCCCCGAGACCTTGCCCTAAAAGCTTCCATGGGAAGATCAGCATGGAGCTTTCTCGAGAAAGAGCTGGGGGTGGTCAGGTTGGGTGGACCCACAAACATGTCCAACAGGCCCAACTCACACCTGGCATCTCAGACCTGCTTCGCCTCCCCAACTGCACGGAGTCACTTTTGGCATCTCGGGCCCCTAAAACTTAACCAAGAGCCCAGCAACCAGAGACCACACCCACAGTGGCCCTGGGTCTGTGTGGACAGTACACTCCACAGGTAACGAAGCAGCGGGGTTCAGACCGCGCCTCTTTACCTTCCTCAGATATTGCCTCAGCCAGCTGCCAGGGGAAAGCCGCACTGTGAGAAAACTCTCAGCTACGGCTGCAGTTTCTCATGGAGGCTCCACTTTTGGCAGGAGGTCTGAACAGCAGTCCTTCTGGCGGTGCAGCCCGTGGCTGATGGTCTCTTTCAACTGCCCCGTTACTCCCCTGGGAAGGACACAACCCTCGTGAGGATGGATGGGTATGCTTTTGACAGAACACGGTTTCATATTACACAGCAAGACTCCAGGGCTACATGACGTGGCTGCAGCCGCTACACTGCCGTCTCACACTTCAGTCTGGACCTTGTAAGAGCTCAGGTCGTGTGACCTGAGAAATTATTGGGAAGAAGAAACAGCCTACAAAGAAGGTGATTCCCTAGGCACAAAATGCCCGTGCATACACTTTTCCACATAGAAGCTACAGACCAAAAGTCAGTGGAGGAGAAAGAAGCCCAAAGGTCGAATTACTTTCACACCCAAGGGGAGTAAGAGGAGTCATCAGCTCAGACAACTGATGTGATGTCCCACCAGAGGACGCAATGGCAAGCCGAGCTCCGGTGACGAACGTGTCCTGCTGCAAACCCGAAGGGGCAGTAGACCGGCTCCGAAGCCAACAGTGGCTGCAAAGGGTAGGCCTGAGGAAACACCCACTCGCCACCAGCTCCGTATTTACCTTCTGGCTGCAGCCGGGCCAATCACCTTACCTTGAAATCTGAGGGCAATCTTAAAGTTCAAAATCAAACAGCTACCTACGTTTTCCTCAGACGCAACCTTCTGAAAACTAGCTGCTCTTAAGGGGTTCAGAAGCATGCACGGTGGCAGTCTGGGTCTGAAAGCTGTCTGCCCAAGTAGGGAAGCAGCCATTGCACTCACCATCCTCCATATCTTCCTCTGTGTTGTTATGGCCATCGCTCATGGCTACATTCCCGTTGATAACAGGGTTTTGAGCAATTCTTGGTGGATCATCTGTATCTCCAGCTTTAAAAGAAAGCAAAGAAATTCCAGTTTTTACCTTCATGGCTTATGGCTTAGATTACAGTGAGCGCTCACCCCCAGCTCCGCAGTTTCCCTCCCAGTTTCAGTTATCCTTCAATCACTGGTGCTAAAACACTACATACATACATAAAGAGACCGTATTTGCTTAACTTTAATTATGTAAACAGTAAAGTGAGTATATTGTTACTGTTCCTATTTAGCTGTTCATTTCTCACTCCAATTTAAAAATCAAATTGTGTACAAGGTTTGAAGCTATCCATGCCTTCAGATATTTTTAAGACTTTATGCATATAAGAACTGGAGTGTAGGCCATATAACATGGGGGTAGGGCTGAGTATTCACCAGAGACCAAGTAGGGAGCAGCGGGAGAGAAAGGAGAGGTCTCCTGCACCGTGTAGGGGACTAGACTCAGGCTACAGTAGATACTGACAGCTTCATAGTGCTGAGACTTAACCCCTTGTGCCACCAGGAAAGCCCACATTTGTATTTTTTGATAACTACCAGTCACTAATACATTCTAATTGTGCTCAAATCTATCCCAAAAAGCATTGAACAATGAATTTTTGCTTTCTAAATGCTAAATGGAATTTGAATACATACTATACCATACAATAATCAACTTCATTTACAGTGATATCTATTTTGAGATTTATTTACCTATTCACTGAAACAATCTTAGGGAAACTTTTTTTACTAAGCATGACAAATCAGTATACCTCTTAACTTTTCTCTGCAGACACATGTCAGTGCTTCAAAACAAAGAGCACAATTGCTGCATAAAGCATAAAACCATCAAAAGCCAGGACTTGAGGAACTTGAGGGAGGGATCACATGCAAACTGGGGGGGGGGGTTCCCAGGGGAGACTGGCATGTATGAAGCATGTAGAAAGAATCAAGAAGCTGATAAAATGTCTTTGTCACCATAAATGATTGAGGAGATTTGGCTTGAGAAAACATTCACATATAACCAGGCATTTCAGAACCTTTCTACTATATGGGGGGGGGGGGAGACGTGGTCTAGTTCAGCACCACGGACAGCGACTCTCCCTTCCCTCACCAGCCATTCTCCAAAACCCAACTATCAAGGACACCACACACACACATATGTATCAATACCCCACCCTAAGCAGCTGCACATATCTTAGAAATCCTGGGAAACCAAGAACCAGGTATTACCTCCACAGACTTAGGCAGACCATTTCCATTCTTCGTACTCTTCAAATTGCTTTTTTATTAATCAACAATCATGTCAAAAAGCTTTAAACACATGCCCACTTTTTAAACTGGCCCCTTGATTGCCACACGCTAGCAATATTTAGGGGAGTAGAAAGCAAATTATTTTTTGCTATTGCTCAACTCTCAAACATTGGGGGGGGGGAAGAGTGCTTTGAAATCTTTCACCAATATGTATCCTCCTTAAATATATCAAATCATAAGTATTTAGGGAAAACCCTCGTAAGACCATGAAATAAGTGTATTTCAACAGTAGGATATTACACAGCAATTCTTAGAAAAGGTTCTCAATGCACCTATATATGCAAAGTTCTGTAATTTTTTTAAAAATTAAGATAAAGGTTATGATCATCCTAACCTTTGTTATAAGAGAAGAGCATGTTGGGATGAGAATACATATATTTCCCTCTATGGAGGTGAAACGCTGGAAATCTAAGAAATCTAGGATTTTTAGAAGCAGCAGAATGATTTCTCCACCTGATACACACAACCCTCCCCCCACGAACCCACACCTGTCTATACACGCCACATTCCTCCCTCTTGTAGGCACGCAAGGCAGTGAGATGGCAAGAAAGCACCCGTTTGTCCACCACGGACATGAGAGCGTGGTCCAAGACGGGCCCCATGCGGCTCCCAATCACCAGCCGTGGAGCCTTTGCAGAGGAGGTGGCAGCCCGAGTCTACTGCCCAAGGGACCGAGCATCCAGTACGACAGGCTCCTCACGAGTGAGTTGGTTCAGCAGCAAGGATTAAAGATTTAATTGACTTGGTGCGTCCCTGGACCAGAATTAAAATGATGACATCACCCAATACCAATGAATACCCACTGAAATCTGTACCAGGCTTCCAGAAAACATAAGAGCCAGTCTTCGCATCAAGACACACACACTTGGTACTAGATTTGCTAAACTGTCCCCCTGATTTTCCTGGACTCATGAGTTCTCATTTGGTCAAACATGAAGCACCAACACTAATTTTTTGATTTAAACATCTCAAACATGACTAGCATACACACCAGTGAAAAGAAATGCCTCAAATAAACAGAACGTAATAAGGTTCTGATATGCCACACGTCTAGGGGAAAAGAATATTCTCAACTGCACGACTACTCCCAGAAAGACAGGCTGCTGGCATCACTCTGGTTCGCAGGCCCTTCAAGTACAATCTTGTAGTGTCAGAGACGTGACTTATATACATAAAGCGCACACAGCAAGATGTGACACCGCCTTGAAAGAGTGACTCTACAAACACAAAAGGCCACCTGGCCAGTTACAAGGCTGAATTTCTTCCTCTTCCTGAGGACTATGCCTGTGTTTGGCTTCTCGGAGACCACTGACCTCCATCTGTGATGTCAGCGCAAAGAACCCAAGCCCAAGAGCAGTGGCAGTCTCCACGGCAGTGACGTCCGCATCTCACTCCTGGATGAGTTTACCAGGGAGGCGTAATGACTCCCACTCATTGCCTCTGACATTTCCTATTACTTCACAACGATTTCATAAACCTCTCTGGAAAGGCCTGGGGGTGAGGGGTGAGGAGGGGCAGCACCCACCACCACGAGCCCCACAGCCCTCCACCCAAGAGCCCACAGGCCGCCGCTCGGCGGTGCCCCCGCCACAAAGCCCAGCCGGGCCTCGGATTCCTCCTCCATGCTTCCAACCAGTGACTACAACCTAGTGAGCAGAACTCAGTGGGCAAGAGGAACAAAGCCCAGGGACCCCAACAAAGAACACGGGCCAACTCAGTCCCCAGAGCTCTACCCGCATGCCCTGTCCCAGCACCACCGAACTATTGAGCCCCGAATTCCAAGTCAGCACCTCAGGACTTCGGCTGGGTCCTCTCTCCTCCTCTCCCCTGACACCGAGCCCATGTAAAGAGAGAGGCTACCAAGGCTAAGTTAGAACACCGGCATCTTTCTGCATATCCTGTCCTTAATCGGCAATCCCAAACACATAAGGACAGCTGAGAAGTGTTGGCACTGGTTCTGGCAATCGTCACAGCGCGAGGACCCCACTCTGAACTCCCGAGTCACCTTCTCGTCCAAGCCTGTGGATCCCCGCCATGTCTGCATGGCTCTGCAGCAGAATCTGTCGGGGCTGGGGGAGGGGGGTTCTCTCCTCCACATCAGAGTGCACAGAACCTCTAGGAGCTCCACCTCAGCATTCCTTTTTAAAGCTCCCCACAAACTCTTGTTTCAGGACCAGATATTTACTCAGCTTCATCAACTCACACAGTCCTTCAAACGGTTATGCGGTCCACGAACAGAAGTGGGGCGTGGCCGAGAACAGGAGCCTGAGTCTGCCCCCAGAGCACACGGGCACTGGCTCGCGCCAGTGTGAGTGTAAGCGAAAGCCTTCCAGAAGACCTCAGAAAACCTGCTGGCAAAATCTCTCCGGAAGCAGCGTCGGCATCTCATAAATGTGTCCTGGACACGAGAAGCACCCTTCCACACCCCCGCTGCTCAGGCAGCTCTCCAGGAGAGCCCCTCGAGGGGTCACTCACCAGACCCCGGTGACCGCCGGCCCGGCGGACATCCTGCCATAGCATCACACGGCCTGGGTGAGCAGAGGCCATCTTCCCGGAAGCCCCAGGTTTGGAGCGGCCTCACCACACCAGGGTCCAAGGGCCCCAGGCAGCCAGGCTTGGAGCGCCGGCTGCGCTTTCCCTGCCTTCCCTCCAGACAGCGCGTGCACCCGGGGCCGTCCCTCCCCTCCGGGAGGAAAGCAGTTCTTGCTCCAACACAGGCCAGAGGCGCTGGGCAGGGAGGGAAAGAAAAGGCCTGAAGCTGCAGGAAGGCTGACGCTCCTTGATGTGCTTGCACGAAGGCCTCCTCGCCCTGCAGCGTCTGCGTGCTCGTGCGGGGCTGTTCCCATTTCAGTTTGGGCACAGAACTTGAGGTAAGATTCATTTTTGCTTTACCCAATTATCCCACAGTAGTAGCATTCTCAAAACTAAGCAACATCCACAACCAGGAGCCAGGCATGGACGAGACAAGAATTCTGTCCCGGGCCTTTTCGGTGTGGGCCGGCCGGGACCCTTATGACTGCAACACAAGCGCCCTGGGCTGCCGTCAAGTCTCCCCAAGCTCCAGCGCTGTGATTCCCTTGCTTGCAGGCTGCCCGTGAAGGGACGTGTAATGTTTAACCCCAGGAGAAAAGCAGCTCCTTGGCGCAGCCCCTCGGAGGCCAAACCCGCCCTCACCTGCTGCCTCCGGGCTCTGCCCAGCCTTGGTGAGGGGCTCCATGAGAGCTGCTACCAACATCTCTGTACAGGTTCTGGTCTCTCTTGCTTGGAATTTTTTTTTTAAAGATTTATGTATTTATGTGCACAGAACTGGGGTAAGGGCCAGCAGTGTAGGGGCGGTGAGAGGATTCCCCAGAGACAGAGCGGGGAGCAGAACAGGCTGACAGACGAAGCGCACTGCTGAGGGGAGCAGTGGCAGGTCAGGAGAGGTCTGCTGCGCCCACCCTGTGGGTCAGCTCCGGGACTGGGAACTGAACTTGTGCTGAAGCAGCAGCGGCAGCTTCGTAGTGCTGGGCTTTACCCTGCTGTGCCATGGGGAGGGCCCTTGTTTGTACTGTTGGATTTAAAAGAAAATGCTCCCAATAGCAAGGCAAATGGTGGGTGGGTGCAGAGGTGACTGAGGGAAAGGGCTTCTCCCTGTAGCCCAGAGTGGAGCTACTGCTGACGTGCCTCTGGACAGGCGCACACACCACTTCTCACCAACACAACAGGGCGCACATGCCCTGGACGGCCCACGACTGGCAGCGAATCATTGCACACACCCTCGGGGCGCCCAGCGCAGAGACCACCCGGCGCAGAGACCACCCGGCGCAGAGACCACCCGGCGCAGAGACCACCCGGCCTCGTTACTTACTTCTTCTGGAGGCCACTTCTAAACACAGCAGCAGACAAGCCTCAGCCTCGGTCTCCAAAGGCTGCCTGCCAGCGGGCTAAGCCACAGGCCCTGCCTCTGCAAAGCTTACTTGCCTCTCTTCTTGCATTCATTCTTCGGAATTGAAATTAAATCAATTTCCTGATGTTCTGGCCCCAAAAAGCCTCTACGCAGACACCCAGCTCTGAGAGGGGCAGGCGCAGCAGTCCTAGTGAGAGGCAGGGCAGCTGACAGGCCCAGGGGCTGAGCACAGCTGGGCGCTGGTCATCACGGAGGGAGGGGTGTGCAGTAAACAGCCACCCAGCATGGCGGCTGGCCGAGGGGGACCCACAGAAACAGGAACATTGGCACTGGGGCCGGTCCCCAAAGATTCGAGAAAATCTAGGAGCCAGGAACCTTCTGGAACCCCAGGAAACTACACTTCTGCCCCCAGGAGCCAGGGAGAGGGAGGTCTCGAAGAGCAGGCACGGTCTGAATGAGTCCAGCGTGGAAACGTACAGCCCTGCTTCAGAAAGACCATGTCTAGTCCATTATTCTCCTATGACCAAGGGCTCCAGGCACCCCCATTGAGGATGAGATGACAGTGGCCGCATTCGCCCACTAAGGAGGACACGGCTGCGCATGGACTGCACATGCCTTCTGCGGGGGGAGTGCCCGGGAGGTTGCTGGCAGAGCCGACTCCTGTCAGAAGCCAGCCGACCGCTCACCGAGCAGCCCGTATACACCCAGAGCGGGGAGGGGGCGAAGTCCCGGCGAGGTGCACAGCCCTACTCTGCCGTGCGTTCAGCCGTGGAGAGGAGGGGAGCGGGCACCTGGCCGAGGCCACAGAATGAGAAGTAGTCAGCCAGGCGGAGATCCTGGGGCAGCGCCTTCCAGACAGCAGACAAGGGCTGTGGGCAAGACAGCAGGAGACTACGCGGAGAAAGGGGGCGGGGCGTGACACACGGCCCCACAGGCCATGACCACACGGCCCCACAGGCCATGGTAAGGAAGCTGAATTGCACTCAAAAGCCCCCGCAGGGCACGGGTCCCTTCCAGAACAAGGCCCTCCTCTCCCGTTGCCCATGCCCAGAGCTTGGCCCCACAGCTGGCCCCCACCGGCCATGGCTGCTCTAGCCACATTCAGCTGGCATGGCCCAGCAGAGGCTGCATGGTGGAGGGCAGGGGGTGGTTTGCTCTCTGGCGTCCAGCGCCACACTTCCAAAGAGCTGTGCTCTGATCATTTTCACGGGACAGGGGCCCCAGTGTAGGCCACTGCACTGTCCTCCTGGTTCTGGTGGTCAGTGCTGCCCTGCTTCTAAGTCGTGGGGCCTAAAGGTTCAAAGTAGACCCACTAGACTGAAACCCACCTGCTAGTGCTAGACTCTGAAATAACCCTGATTTAAATTAGTTATATGAAAATAAAGGCCACCTATAAACAAGCTTTTGTGCCTTAAACAGCACTGCGGGTGTTTTCACAATGGACCTGAGTACGTAAAAGTGAATGTTCCCGACGAGCTGTGCAGGCCCGGGAGCCCTGGCAGCACTGGGCACCCAGAGGGGAGTAAGCCCATGGAGATACCCAGGACCACAGTGGGCAGCTGCCCACCCAACAGCCCTACGGGGCGGTGCCAGCCCACGGGCGGGGGAAGCGGGCGAGCAGACAGTGCCCAGCTCTGCAGAAGGGCAAGGCGGGGGACGTGGGTGCCTGGACAGAGTTCCTGGCATTCACACCGAACCAACAGGCTATGGCTACGTCGATGCCCCTGGGGTACAGACGCCCCAGTGTGTATACGTGGCGCTTCTCCCTCGTACCAAGACAACAGGGTGAAAAACTGGACATTTCCCTCACCCCGCCAAGAGGGTCTGGGCGGAATGGGGGGGGGGTGTCCTCCTGGTTCTGGTGGTCAGTGCTGGAGTGTGAATCTCATCAGCTCCTCTCCCCAGAGGCAGTAATATCTCCTACCCAAAGTCAGGTACCCTTTCACGCAAAATGGCACTTCTCTGAATCCATTCCAAAGAAACCTAGGACGAACGCCCAAAGGGAGAGCCAGGAATATTTTACATGAAAGCACGGTTTTTTACAGGAAAAAACTAGAAGGCCCAGGTTGTGCAGCCCCATCAATGCAGCAGGAGAGACAGCATGCAGGCAGGGCGGGGCCAGAGGCCGGGTTCTGGGGCTGAGCTGCAAGCCAGGGCTGCCTGCGGCCTGAGACACCGCCCTCCACAGACTGAGCTGGCGGCTGGCGGGCGAAGACGGGCTCTCTGCCACGCCATGCTATGTCAGTATTGTTAGACTATTCCCTGAGCACGTTACGACCTTCATAGAGTAAAAACACACCCGCATACAAAGCAAACCACGGTGCACCTGAATACTGGCAATGGCCTGTCAACACCTCAAAGTCCTGTGGCCTCAGACAGCACACCTGGAGCAGGAGACCCTGAGGCCACCTGCGCCTAGGGTCAGTTCACACCTTGGCAATTGCCACCCACCTCTGCAGAATGTCTGGGTTTTTCTTAAAATCTTTTTTCTTTTTGGAGACAAGGTCTACTGGGTGAAATCATGAGGGAGAGGAGAGTTTTAAAACAAATGATATTAGACTAGCTAAAGCTTTAAAAAAAAAAAAAAGCCCGACATAACCACTTTCAAATGGGCTCCTTTGAATAAAACCAGACAGAATCACCAAGCCCGAAGACCAAGCTGTTTATAGTTTTCACAGAACACCAAAAGCAAGCTCTGTAAAAGAAAATTCTGATAAAGTGGAATTCAGGAGCTCGGTTTTTCCTTCAGAAAACACCAGAGAATGAACAGCTAAGCTATAGATTTGCAAATTATAAAGGGCTGTACCCAAACACAGAAATTCCCAAAACCGGACAGCACTAACCACCCAATCTGGACAGCGTGGCAGAGGGACGCAGACAGGCTTCGGCGGAGACGCTGCCAGCGCTCAGACGCACGGTGAAGGCCACAGCAAGACGCCCCACCCACCTATTCGGATGACTAAAACTCAAGTTTCGGACAAAATATCCAGCGGTCCAGCGAGGACATGGCGACAGGCCACCCCGCCGGCAGCCATGGAGACGGCGAGGCCACGGCGAGGCCCCTCCGAGGCGGCCAGCAGCGCTCCCCAAGCTAAGCTTGCACGACCAGCTGACCCAGCTCCACAGAAGTCAAGACTCCTGCTCACAGGGAAAGTGCCCATGAGTCCGGACTGGGCGCTGCCCACTGCAGCCTCGGCAGGAGAGGAAGGAGGCCTGCACATGCTCACAGCCGGCAGTGACGGGGACAGCGTCGGGCGGACTCGGCCCTGCCTTGAGCGGGCCGGGCAGCAGCCAGAGACAGGCAGACAGGGAGCTGCAGCCCCTGTTGGAGGACACAGGCCAAGCGGTAGTCACCCAAGACCCAGGCGGCAGACACTTTGTTTCTTCCTCTACAGACTTATGATAAGCTTTCCATTCATGAATGAGATGCAGTAAGAGGTCAGCAAGCACAGAAGCAGACTGCAGCGCTGTGAGTTAGGTGAACCACACGCACTCCAAATCCCGCCTTGTGCCGAGGGTTTTCAGCCCCGGCTGGCGGTGGGTGGGTGGGCCACTGAAAGCTCAGAAAGAGAAAGTACATCTGGGGAGTGGGGGTGCATCCAGCAGGCCCTCAAGTACAGCTGTTCCGTTACAAGGCAGGTGCTTGTGGTCTGCGCCAGGCGCTTGCTTCCTGGGCCCACCGTGGGCCTCCCTGCCCCGGGCACCCATGGCCCCCGACTGGCATAAACGGGCTGCGTGATAAATGAGCACCCGTGACTGTCAGAAGCCAGCGAGGATTCTGGGACCAGGATCGTGCTGTGGGGTGCAACCTTGTTTCTCCAGGGAGCCTCCGGCAGGACCAGGGCTGCACGCCGGAGGCGAGTTTTGCCCAGTGGCGTGAGGGGCGGCCCAGCTCAGTACTGCCGGGCCGGCGCACGAAGGACCACCGCGGGGCCGTGGGAGAACCACGCCGCCTCCTGACGAGGTGGACTCTGGAAATCTGTGTTAAACCCACAACTACAGGCCGTGTATTAAAACCAATGTTACTATGAATTTAAAAACAAGATAGAAGGGTGGATTCAAACCCCTCTTTTGGGGGCAGGGCAGAGAAATGAGTGCTGACGAAAGATTTTCTGGTGTATGGGTTCAGATCTTTCAGCAATTTGGGAAATGGATTAAAAATTGCAGGCTCTTCACAGGGTCTGAGCCCTCTTGTCCTGACAACTCTGGGTGGTTCTGTACAAGACAGGGAACAAATGCCTACATGAAAACAAGTGTTTTCTCAGGGCGGGGGTTTGAGATGTCAAGGAACCAGGAAAACGCAAGATCAGAAGCAAACTGAAAACATCCAGAGACTCTGGCTCCGTGCGCTCTGCCAGCCAAGCGCGTGAGCAAGGAAGGCTGTTCCTAGCCACACTCAAACCCAGACCGACCTCCCAGAGCACCAACTGTTCCCCACACACCGTGAAAATGGAGAAATGGGGGTGGGGGCATAAGCAGAGCAAATATTAGTAAGCGGGATGTTGAACAAGACGAAGGCTTAGACAGCAAAATAACCCGGGTCACAAATTCCGGCCGCGGAGCAGCAGCAGCGGGCGCCGGCACCGTGGGGCGAGGGTGGGCTCCGGCTGTGCCGCTCATCCTGACAGACGCCCGTGCAGACACCTCCGTACCGGGCTGGGTCCCACAGGCCAATATCTGACAGGGTGGGTGCGGGGCCGCCCCTCCACGCGCGCTCTGGACTCGTGGGGTGCCGAGACTCCCAGTCATTTGACCGGCCCCGGAGTCCATGCTTCTGACCAGCCGGCTCCATGTGCGGGGTCCAGGACGGGCTGGGCCGGGATCGGAAGGCCCCCGTGACTGCCGTTCCCGCTCAGCCCTGCCTTCCCCATTCCGCCTCTCTGCAGCCCACCTGCATGGACACCCAGCCCCAGCCCACCCCTGCACGCAAGCCCCCGCACCCCCCTCGGTTGACCCAATCAACCTGCTCTGGACCACCAGTTCACTCGCTGCTGCAGCAGAAAACATTCATGAACCACAAAAAAGTTCCCAGCCCCCTTGAAAACCTACTGCAGACTAGAACTGTGAGAACTGTGCCTTGCTTCAATCCAGTAAGAATCCAGGTGAGGTCCCCTAGGGGGACTCTTATCCTTTGACACAAAGGTGTGTAGGGTGTCCCCACAAAGGCATAAGCCTGAGGACATCTGCTGAGTGAAAGCAGGAAACACAGAAGTCGCCCACGGTAGGCTTCCACCATGTCCAGGATCCTGGAGAGGAACGAGTCCCGGGAAAGCAGGTTCTGCAACCCTGAACACGGACCCACTGAGCTGTGCACTTAACCCGGTGGCTGTGAAGTGGGGGAGCCATGGCTCAGTGACTCGGCTCGTGTGGAAATCATGGAGATTCCTATGGCAGTCATCAGACTGACAGGAGGCCTCACGGAAACTGAGCCTTGACAGAAGTGCCTGCCTGTGGCTGTGGGGCGGCAGGCAAGCCCCTGCTGGGCCAGACCCTCCAGGTCTCAGGGCTGGAGAAGCAGAGACCACACAGTGGGTGGGGCCAGGTGCTGCTACTGCCAGCAGCCACCCCACCCCCAGCCTCTCCACAAACCCCCAGGGCATCCTCGGTCCTCTGAAAGCCCCTGGCCCCAGGCTACCTCGGCACACTCTCACTGGCGGGGACTCGCCCCTGGGGCTCTGCCACCTCACTTTCTGCCCCGCGGTGACTGTTCCCTCCCTGAATGGGCAGTACTGTGGACCTTTCTTTTGGCAGAGGCTTGTTCTCGCACAAGACTCCCACCCATTGCCAGGAGATTGCCCTGAGCGGCCCCCACCAGACAGCCTCTCTCTACAAATGCCTGCTTTCCCTTATTCTAGTCTAAGGCTGAATCAGCCTGAAAGGCAACGCTAGAGCTCAGCTTGCCAACTGGCTGGGTACGAGCGCCTGGCCACCATCTCGCCGTGACACAGGTGCTCTATGGCTGCCTGGCCCAGACGAAGCCAGCGCCTCGAGTGTCTGTGGAGCCCCTGAGATGCAACTGGCGTGGCTGAGGGGCTACTTTTGATCAAAATGCAATTAGCCACACGTGGGTGAGCAGACACACTGGCGGTGAGACTGGAGAACTGAGTATCTGTCTTTAGTTAATTCTGACTAGCCCCATCCAGCCACGTGTGGCCCGTGGCGACTACAGTGGACAGCTGTGTCCCAAGATCACGCCTCCCACCCCCAGCCCTGGTTCTCCACCAGCAGAGGGACAGGGCAGGCACTTTTGGTTTTAGGATAAAATGATATAATCAAGTGCCCTTTGATATTAAGGGCACAAAACAAAATGACTTAAAAAATTATGGCTTGGCCCTCCCTGGTGGCTCAGCGGGTTAAAGCGCAGCACCGAGAAACTAAAGCCGCTTCTGCATGAGTTTGATTCCCGCCTGCCCCGGAGGTGACCACATGGCGCGGCAGACCTCTCCTGACCCGCCCGCTGCTCCCCTCAGCAGTGTACTTTGATCTGCCTGTTCTGCTCCCCACTCTGTCTCTAGTGAAGCCTCTCGCCGCCCCTGAGCCTCTGGCCTATGCCCCAGTTCTGTATGCACAAATAAATCTTAAAAAAAAATTATGGCTTAATTTTTTTAAAACACCAGATTTTAAATAGCCTCTAGCTCCCAAGGAAATACTGGCCGACAGACAGAAAAGTCCCATTTGTAGTACTGATTCTCCCTCTCCCCAAGCCCCACAGGTGATTCATGCCCCCAACTTTAGAACAACCCCAGGGAATTTTAACAGCTTGGCATGACCAGGACCTGAACATCCCTATCCCTACTGGCCCCCAGCACTGCAGGAGACCACAGGCCCACGGTCCGGCCAGGGGTGCCGGCCTCTGTGTGCCAGCGCCACCCTCGGAGCCCGCCACCCTGCCCCTCGGAAGCCCACAGCTGGCCTCACCTGTGTCTTCTCCAGCCAGTAAGCATGGGGGGGGGGGACCTTCCACCTCCCCAGCAGAGTTTGTGTTTCTGGTGTGGGCATTTGTTCTGCAGATAGTCTCACTCCTAACCACGCTCCTGAGGCAGTTGACCATCTCTTATTTCATCTCCTCAGACACAGCCCTGTCAGCAGCTCTCCCAGACCCGCTGTGTGCACCTGCAGTCACCGCCTCACGTCCCAAAGGTGAGCTTTTGAGCGATAACAGAGGTGCAGCCCTCTAGGGCCTCCCTGGGGGTGCAACGGGTTAAAGCGCACTCTATGAAGCTCTAACTCCTGTCAGGGAGTGACCCATGGGGCGCAGCAGGCCCGTCTCCCACAGCAGTGTGTTTCAGAGAGTCTGCCTGTTCTGCTCCCCACTGTCTCTGGTGAGTCCTCTGCCCCTCTGGCCTGTACCGCAGTTCTCATGTGCATAAATAAATGTGCTTTTTAAAAAGAGAAAGAAAGGCGCAGTCCATGCTGGCACGGGTGAGGGGCAGTGGGGCCCTGTTCTGGGGGCACAGCAGGCGCTGGGAAAGGCCACGTTCACGGGCGCGCTCTGTAGCTGGCGACCGGCAGGTGTGTGCCGAGGCACCGCGGGCTGGGCTCCCGTACTGACGCGCCACCAACTGAGTCTGCTTCCCAGGGTCTCCCGTGACGGCAGCGGATTCTAAAAACCGTGCTCAGGGATGACCCGAAAGGAGAGCATGCAAAAGATGCCGCAACAGCCAGAGGCCTGGCCCGCTGGAACGAGGAGCGCGGCCTCCTCTCCCCGCCCTGCCCGGCGTGGGAGTCCTGAGGCTCCAGCACCTCTAGCCCAGTTTCCCTTCCACCTTGTGAAAACTGCTGTCTTAGGAAACGAGGAGACAGCACAGCTGTCGGGGCGACACGGGGGAGAAACCACGCCCGGCCTCCCCGGGGCTGGAGGAGCTCGCTGTGGGTGCTGCGTGGGGTGGCCTGATCTGAGGCCTGCACGGATTAGGTCCTCTCGCCCTGAGTCCCGGGAGCCTCTCTCCACATACCCAGGACCGAAGGTTCGCTTCAGGGACGATTCCTTCAGGCCCAGGGTCCTACTAGGCCTGATTCTCAAAGGAGGGAGGCGCCAACTTCTAAGAGTTTTGTGTTATGCCTTCTCTACTGACACTTGCACCTGCTGAAGGCACAGGTGGCCCCGCCCACCCTGCAGCCTGATGTGCTTTCTATAGTCACGGCCTGTGGTGAACCACACCGAGACACCCAGGCTAGGAAGGCGGCCCCAGCTCACCATGGTGGGCAGGCAGGGAGGAGCGTGGGCAAAGACAGGAGGGCGCTCCACCTGACGGCTGCAGGTGCTACCTTCCTGGCCAGTGGGGTCACCGGCTACAGTGTAAACTCGCAGGAGGCGGCCACAGAGCCTCTGCTGCTGGCCCAGGCGGGCGTTTCACTGCTGAGGAAGGGCGCAGCGGGCTGCGGGGAGGCTGGCCTGGGTCAGCCCTCCAGGGCACGCCTGGCAGAGCGGGGGTCCTCCATGAGGGCGAGAAGCCACCACGCACAGCCGCAGGGCAACCCTCCCCAGGTCCAAGGCATTGGCTGCGCACCCATCGCTAACTCCTACCCGCCTTCTTGGCTGTTTGTTTCCCACCGCCATGGAACAAACTGCCAGCAAGGCAGTGACTTGCACAGCGCTTTATTCTTTCACAGTTCTGAGTCTGAGGTCTCGCTGGGCCACGCTCAAGGTGCCAGCAGCAGAGTCCCTCCAAGGATCTGTGTCCGCTTCTGCCTCACTCTCCCCCAGCTACCGTCGCACCCTCTCACCTCCCTTCCTTCCTGGCAAGGACTCGGTGAGCCCACTAAGCCTGCCCGGGTGCCTCTGGGGAGCCGACTCTCCCGATGGAGGGCTCCTTCTGTCTGTGTCAGGTTACAGCTGCAGGCCCAGGCTAGGCCTCCAGCCCCGCACTGCAGACCCTGGCGCCTTCACTCTAGGAAGCCTGAGGCTAGCCCCTCCTCTAGCAGGAGCCCTGCATGCGGCGCCCTCAAGGGCAGTATGTGACTTGCGGGCCCCAGCCCTCTACCTGCCCAGCCGGGAAGGTGTGTGGATGTCTGGAGAGGAACAAAAGCCCTGCTCAAAGCTGAGAGAGAGCTCTACGGCCGTGGCCGGCGCAGTGGAGTCAGGCCCATCCCCAGCCACGTGGACTCCAGACTCAGCGCCAAGGGGGCGGGGCTCAAAACAGGTGCAGACAGGTGCCCCTCTGCAGGTCACTGGTGTGAAGCAGGCCTGGGAACTTACAGCCCACTCTCCTCAGCATCCAAGCAGCCTGGTGTGTCAGACTGGTGTGGCCTGACATGGGGAACAGGTTACATGCTGAGTGGTCAGGACGACTTTGCTGACCGCCACTCAGAAGTAGACCATCCAGAGTCCATTTCTTTCCATGAAAGACAACTTAGCCATAAGTGATAGGACATTCGTTTGAAGCCGCTTACAGATAATTTAGGGAAATCACTTTCCAAATCTAGCATTCTTCACAGCAAGCCTCTGAGTATTAGCAGAACAAATACAGAAACAGCTTGGATAAACATCACCCTTTGTGTAACAGGAAGGCCGTGCCGCAACCCAAAAGCAAGATCACCTGCAACTTTAGCAACTAGTCCCGTGTGCGGTTCACAAGCACAGGCCTGCAGGGCTCTGTACATGGGCGCCGTGTCATCTAAGTCCTGTTCAGCCGCCCTGTGGAGGGTGCCAATCCGAGCGAGACAGCCCCCTGGTGTGAGCCCCACGCAGGAGTGGCTCGCTGCCTATCACATTTTCTGACTAACGATAAACTGGGGTTTAGCTCGGCTTTTATTTCGTTTCCTAGCGAATCTGTTTGCTAAACTTCCACAGAAGTATCGCCCTCAGTGGCCTGCTCGTGAAAGAGATGCGCCCTGCTCTGCGGCACCTGCCTGCAGACTGGCCGGTTTCTAAGGCCTGTACTCACTGAATTTTGCTTTCCGGGACATCCCGTGCTTTTCCCAGGCAGCAGAAGGAGCTCTGAGTCAAGGGTCCACCAGGGTGGGTCGGGACGCCGGCTGGCGTGGGGGGTGGGGGAGCGGCCGGCGCCTGCCAGGCCACATGTTGTCCAAGGAAGGGATTTTGAACTTTGAGCTTAAAAACTGCCGCCTGGTCCAGGTACCCCCATCTCCTTTGACACACATCATCTTCATCGCCTCCTGTCCCCCCCACCCCCAAAGGTGAGTGGCTTTCTGACAAAAGGTGGGTCTGAGGTTGGAGACAAGCTGTCTCCTCCTACCAGCACCAGCAGCCTGGGCCACACCAGTCAGGAGATGCCCCTCTTGCCAATACCATGCCCTCATTTTTGAGGGACCCCCACCCTCCACATCAGCCCACGTTCACACTGCGTCCTCCCCCACAGAGACAAGGGGCTGAGGACCTTTGGGGAGAATGTTCAGCGGGCCAGTCGCGCGTAGCCCAGTCTGTGGCACGAGGGGTGTCTTTACCCCTCACACGGCTCTTGGGCTGACTGATGGGGCTGTCCTCCAAGATGATCTCCTCCTATCTGCAAGTCAGAAGCAGGCGCTTCAAACAACCCTCACACAATTTAAAGAGGAACAGGACCAAGCACCACGTGAGGGCGCTGAGCAGCGTTACCTGTGCTTGTGTAAAGCTGCAATTAAGAGCCTTGAAATATAATTTATTCCCTAAAGTCATATTGATGAAATGTACTTGCAACCTCAGGCAAATGGCCGCAAGTTCGCTCGGCCTTCACAGCCACGGTGCCACAAGGTCCCTCCGTCGGTGGTGGCTCCAGCCCAGGGCAGCGGCCACCACTGCACTGTGGCCGCCCTGGGGCTGAGCTCGCAATCCCGCTGCTCTCCACTTCCCGGCCTTCCCTGCATGAACTGGGGCTCGTGCCCCGCTCAGGACGGAAGGAAGGCCCCTTCATGTTGTCGTTGGCAGGGACCTGAAGTCAAGGTTTCCAGCTTGGCATACTCTTTGCCTGGCAGGCAAAACCTTAGCATCATTGTGGCTGGTCACCAGGGAAGCCCCCTCTCCTCAGCAACTTTTAGATTCTCATCACCCAAATGAAGCAGGCAGGCCCCCCCATCTTGCATCTCAGACACGATACGAACCCACACTTCAAATGACTGAGCTGAAGCTCCTGGGTGAAAGGCCCCACCAGCCCATGCCCAGGGCGGTTTTGCTTCCGGTCTGGATCATCCTGCCTGGCCCAGGCCAGAGGCTTCCCTAGGTACAGCTTGTGTCCCCATCCCCAACTTCCAGTGGATATTATGAACCCTCAAGGAGGCCTGCTGCTCTTAGAGAATTGCAACACGTCTGGCTTCTCGCGAGCCAAGGCATGTGCTGACTTACTCGAGAAAACGGCCTAACTGACTTCCTGCCCACGCACGACTCTGGAATCCCAATCCCGCTCGTCCTCCAACTTTCCTAAGTCCAAAGTAGTTCAAAACAAGAGTGCGTGAAGCAGGTGCCATTTAAAGTTCTGGTCCGTCACAGCGCAAGTCAAGAAATGCCTGGTGCGGACTCTCAGTGGCCAGAGAAACGCGTCCTTGCCTTGGAAATCCAACAGCAGTACCCAGCTTACGTCACTCACCCGAAAACCCAGAAACTAACAAAAAAGAAATTTAGAAACAATCAAACAAAACCTTCAGTCACTTAGGAAGATCTGCCCAGTCCTTGTCTGGAAAACAAGCCTTTCCCTCCAATAGGATCAAAAATGGCCAGTAGAAGCGACTGGCCTTGGTGGTAATAAAGCGAATCAGCAGCTACCAGAGCAGCGCCGGTCTATGGCTGGCACCTCTGCTTTCACACACCCCCTCGCCATCAGTCACCTCCTGTCCTGCCATTTAGCCTTCTAATTTCTGTTTTAGACTCAGGATCTCCCACAAATAAACTGAACAAAAAGGGGCCTGCGAGCTGCGCTGCCCAAGCGCATGACCCAGGGGAAGGCAGGCGCAGAGCAAAGGGGCCTGCACTGGTCTGAACCACCACGCCCAGGCGTGCGGGCCGTCACACCCCGGGAGAAACCACCACCAGCTCTGCTGGGTCTGAGGCCAAGCCCAGGCTGCACCCGCAGTGCGCGTGCGTGCGTGCTGGAACCTGCAGCACAAGGAGGCCTTCTCGAGGCGCCAGGGGCCCAGCACCGGCAGCACCGCTCCCTGCCCAGTCCTGGCTAGGGCCGAGCTGACCTGCCCGGCGCTGTGTGGGGTCAGGGTGCATGGAAGCAGAGACCAGTAGAAGGTGATTGCCAAGTCCCAGCATGAGGCAACAGGGGCCTCCGTAGGGTGGTGACTGGAAAACCCAAGGGCTGGGTGACAGGACGTGGAAGAATTCAAGACCGACTCCCAAACCTGTAGGTTTGGTGACCTGGTTTCCCTGCTCCGACCGGACTGGCAGTCTGTCAACCTCACAGCTAGCTGCTCCTGCCGGTGGTGTGTGCCGAGCAGGGGCCCTCTGCGGAGAAAGCTGAGCGAGCTTCGGCAGCGGCCACCAGCACCTCCTCTACTACCCATCTCCGTGGCTCCTTACGCGCCCATCAGGGCACATGGAGCCCAGGATCGCAGGAATCCAGCTTGGACTGAAGCTGGCTGCGGGTGAGGCTGGTCAGGCCCTCCTCCCAGCCCAGGGTATCATCAGGCTACACTCACTGCGGGGCAGTTTTGCATGCCACCCAAAATCAACTCTCCCCACCTGTCCTGCCTGCCACGCTCCAGTGCCCCAGAGGACTTACAGCCTGGCCCGGGTGCCCAGGTCTCACCTCCAGGCCAGCAGCCCTCCCCGCACACCCCTCGGCCCCCAGGCCTGCACCCACATTCCCACACGTGTCTTTACTTCATGACAACCTCACAGGCTGTGCCTGACCTCACCTCCCAGATGCAGAAACTGAGGCACCAAGAATGTGAACAAGGTCCGAGCGGTCACAACCATCAAAAAGCAAAGTTCACCTTCAACGTCGGGCCAGGCCCTCCCTCAGCTGGCACTCGGCCTCCGTCTGCCTCACTAGCTTTCCCCGGTTTGTTCCTCCTCTCCCCAAAAGGGATTTCACAAAAAAGAGGAGGAAAGAACATGCTTCCACCCACATTTGCTATCCTTTACTTGATGACAGGTCATCGACATCTGCAGCCTCAAAAGACCAGGCTCGGGCGGCTCTGGGGGCCTCCTGGCCCATCAGAAGGCCGGCGCGCGACCCTGGAGCGAGTTGTCTCTAGGTTTGTCCTAATTTCTTCTGTACTTTCCCCAGCTCTCCCAAGTCGATGTTCATTCTGTAGCTTCGCAAAAGCAAGCGTTCTTTTACCAACTGATGCTCATGTGAGAGGAAAATCAATATTCTCACATCGTTTTATCTTTGTCTCGTTAGCGCGCTCTCTGAAAAGACGCGTTAGCCAGGAGAGCGCACCTGATGGGTGCATGCGTGCAAGAGCGCCCCAGCTCTCTGAGCTTGCCTCGGTGCCATCCAGTCCTACCAGTTTAAAACAAGAAACTCACCCCTGCAGCCCCCCCAACAATCTCTTCCCAAACTCGCTGCAGCTCGGGGTCCCAAGAGCAGTGGCCTGAGGACTGTAAGAGGCAAACAGAGCCCTGTGTCTGGTCCCTGCCTCAGCAGGGGCCAACCCAGCTGCTGGCGGCTGTGCCACAAAGCCAGGCCTCAGGAAAACCTCCTGTGGGTGCAGCAGGGCCTAACACAGACCAGATTAGCACCTCTCCCAGCACTGAGGGCAGAGGCCTCTGCAAGGCCCGCACCGCCTGGGACTTCACCATGAATAAACAAAGTGCCAAGCAAACTCAGTCCAGGCCAAACCCGAAACACCGCCACATCCACAGTCCTACCTGCCTCCCAACATGGGCCGGCTCGTTCGGCCTCACAGGGAGCACGTGGCTCTAACCCCAACCACTGCCAACATCTCCCCCACCCCAGCTTTCCCCAGCACCCTTCATAACTTTCCTAACTGCTCAGAACAAGATATATTTTTAAACAACTGATCCCAGCACTTTTATTCCCCAGCACACAGGGCAGAGCAGTGCAGACTTCGGTCAAAGCAGAGGCCATCCCAGCGAGGTGGAGCGGGGAGCAAACCACCCCTGCTATCGATAGGAAAGAGGAACCCACCAAACCAGTCTCCCTGGCTCCCTCGAAACCACCCTGCCCAGGAGGGCGGGCAGGATGCTCCTCACTGACAAAGCCTTGCCTTCCTCAAGGTGATCTGAATCCAGACAGGTGAGTCTACAGGACAGGGGCAAACTCCCAACAGGCACAAAGCACTACAGAGGTGAGGTCAGGCCAGGACTGAGGGTCACTAAATCTCACCTTCTGGCTTTCAGTCTGCAGAATTCTTTCCTTCTTCCTGGTCTACACTGCAATAAACACCCAGTGCCACACGGTAAGATTGGGAAGGCTGGGAAAGGCTGGAAGAGGATGCCTGAGACAACTTTTTACACTACACACCTGTGGGCACAGGCCCTGAAAGACTAAGCACCTTCTAGATTCTGAATCCCTGGGAAAGAGGCCCACTCAAAAGAACCAAATGAGTTTCTGAAATTGAAGGAATCATCATCAATAACGCAGACCTTTGTTTGCCATCCATCGGTTGAGATAGATGGTTGAGATAGATACCGGGTGTGATCACTGGCTTTAGTTAGGGATTACCTCCCACAAACAAACTCCGCAAGCAAAGTCTTAAAAGCACGTGCAGGCTCCTGAAAATTCTTCCACCACTTCTCTACTCTCTCTGTTCTCTCTGAAAAGCCTCTGAAACTCGTGGACACGATGCTCTGCGGACATCACGGTCTTGTCTGGTAATATGCTCGAGTGATGGTCACATCTGTTACTTCTCACTGGTGTTGAAAAAGTGGGCGAGGGGACGTATGTGGGGGAAGGACAGGCCCTCTCTACTGGATTTTTGTCTTCCCTGGGCGATGATCAAATTCTAAGCAGACAAGCAACAGTGTTTGTTGTGTGGCATAAAAGGCATACAGAAAATTCTCTCCGAGATGCACTCCCCTGCAGCCAGCTGGTTTAATCACACCCGCCAAACCCTCCAGTGACTGCCTCTCTGGGGCCAAGGGAAACCGCCTGCGCCTGGTGTGGACACTCCTCTCCCCCAGTACTGCCACTAAGACCACCAGTGAGTGCTTTCTGCAGACATCTTCACTTTGCCTTCTGCAGGCTGGCAAGCCTTTTTACAGTGAACATCCAATTATTGGCAGCAAGTTATCCACAGGGGAGTACCAGTTAAGGTTAAGCCTTCCCAGCCACCGGTGTGACCGGCGTGCAGTGGCCTGCACAGGCAGCCACCCTCCGGGACAGATGATGCTTCACCTGAGCTCCTGGGGGTCCCTACTCATTTATGCAACCCATGACCTCTGACCAAAAGCAAAGCAAGAACAAAGCATTCAGTGCCCCATTCATTCAGGTGCCCTGTACCAGCCTGTCAGGCTGACCCCTCCAGGGAGGGAGAGAAATGATCTTTGGGGAAAGTGCTCCATGAGAAATACACGCGGCCCTGGCAATGGCCACCTCTGCTGGAGCTAGAGAAGGAGGGCACTTTCCTTACAGTTCCTGCAGCGCCCACCCTCGCCACCAGCCCTGACATCTGAGCACGGTGGCCTGCAGAACTGCTGTCCGTCACCGGGGCCGAAAATGAAGATACCTCTGGAGTCCGACTGCTCAGCACGGAGGCAGCCGGCGGCGGCGGGGCGCCCCGGAGTTTCCCACACCCCCGGCCCGCGGCGGGCGGCACCACAGACCCCCGGCCCCCCGTTGCCCCCGCACAGGTAACTCGGCCAGGAAGCGCGCGGGCTCCCGGAGCTGGGCCGCCCCTCGCAGGTGTTTCCCAATGAAGCCCGACGCTCGGGAGCGCGGCCGAAGGCGATCGGGGCGCTTCCCGGCCCGCGGGGCCCTCCGGC